>NW_011495042.1:3246135-3246544 GCF_000754665.1 Bison bison bison | reverse complement strand
TACTTGATGCGAAGAACTGACTCATTGGAAAAGACTCTGATGCTGGGAAAGATTGAAAGCAGGAGAAGGGGATGACAGAGGATGAGATGGTTGGATGGCATCACCGACTCGATGGACCTGAGTTTGAGCAAGCTGTGGGAGTTGGTGATGGACAGGGAAGTCTGATGTGCTGCTGTCCGTGGGGTCACAAAGAATCTAACATGACTGAGCAACTGAACTGAACACAATGGAAAACACGGGAGTTTCTATAAGTCCCTAACTGTGAAGGCAGACAACAGAGAAAAGAGACTGATGTCTCCTAGGAAAGGCTGCCTGAGGAAGGGAGGAGGTGAACTTCTGGGGTCACTGCAACCCCTGGGGTCTGAGATATCATCTGGACCAGATTGAATTTACTCATATGTAATAAAAA
>NW_011495042.1:3245573-3246035 GCF_000754665.1 Bison bison bison | reverse complement strand
CTTGGGCTCCAAAATCACTGCAGATGGTGACTGCAGCCATGAAATCAAAAGATGCTTGCTCCTTGGAAGAAAAATTAATATGCTAGACAGCGTATTAAAGAGCAGAGACGTCACTTTGCCAACAAAGGTCCATCTAGTCAAAGCTATGGTTTTTCCAGTAGTCATGTATGGTTGTAAGTGTTGGGCTATAAAGAGAGCTGAGCACCGAAGAATTGATGCTTTTGAACTGTGGTGTTGGAAAAGACTCTTGAGAGTCCCCTTGGACTGCAGGGAAATCAAAACAGTCAGTCCTAAAGGAAATCAGCCCTGAATGTTCATTGGAAAGACTGGTGCTGAAGCTGGAGCTCCAATATTTTGGCCACTTGATGCGAAGAACTGACTCATTGGAAAAGACTCTGATGCTGGGAAAGATTGAAAGCAGGAGAAGGGGAGAAGAGGATGAGATGGTTGGATGGCATCACC
>NW_011495042.1:3243384-3245473 GCF_000754665.1 Bison bison bison | reverse complement strand
TACTCATATGTAATAAAAAAATTTTTTTGATTCTTCCCTATGCTTTGGTTCCCCTTCTTTGAAACAGTTGAATCTGTCAAACTAGACCTGGAAGATCCTTTCTGACTCCCAGTGTCCCTAAATAATTGCATCTCATAGGTGTAGAATCTTCCTGGGTGGCTCAGTGGTAAAGAATCCGCCTGCCAATGCAGGAGATACAAGAGACACGAATTTGATCCCTGGGTCGGGATGATCCCCTGGAGAAAGAAATGGCAACCCACTCCAATATTCTTGCAGGAGGTCCCATGGACAGAGGAGCCTGATGGGCTACAGTCCACGGGGTTGCAAAGAGTAGGATGTGACTGAGCAACTGAACACACAGCAGCAGAGGTGTGGAATGCGCTACAGCTCCCAGCCTCCTCTCGTATCCACTAGCTCGTCTGTACTTCATAAGGAGCCCATGATTCGGCCATTCCAAAGGTGAAAAGGCTGAGGCCCAGAGACCTTCCGTGCTTCTTACCCGAGGTCGGGCTACATCTGCAGAAGAGTTACCTGAACTCAGTTCTCCTGGCTCTAGTCATTCTCCTTCTGAAAGTATACTTGTACATTTCCAAATACCTGGGACATGTAGGTTATGTTTAACAGTTCCTCAGGTGATCCTAGCATTCACCTAGGGTTAAGATTATTGTTGAAAGGTTAGTTTTATGATTCACTTCAGAGGAGGAAGTAGAGGCTCAGAGAAGTTAAGCGACTTGCCTAAAGTCACACAGCCAGAAGAGAGTGAATCCCATGCCAGGCAGGCTGACTGTGTAACTGTGTGTTTATCATGGTCCAGGGACTCTCATACTATCAGTTCATTTCATGCTCTCAGCAAGTTGGTTCTTTCTTAATGTGGTTTTGTTTATTTTTGGCTATGCTGGGTCTTCATTGCTGGACAGTGGAAATTTCTCTAGTTGAGGTGAGAGGGGGCTCCTCTTCCCTGCAGGATGCACGTTTCTCACTGCAGGGGCTTCCCTGGATGTGGAGCCCAGGCTCTAGGGCACGTGAGCTTCAGCAGCTGTGGTTCCCGGGCTCTACAGCACAGGCTCCACAGTTTTGGCAAATGGGCTTAGTTGCCCCACAGCCTGCGGGATCTTCCCAGATCAGGGGTCGAACCTGTGTGTCCTGAATTGGCAGATGGATGCTTTACCACTAAGCCACCAGGGAAGCCCAACAAGTTAATTCTTTAAAAAAAAAAAAAAACAACTGAGGAAACTAAATCAGAAAGGTTAAGTAAGCAGCCCAGAGTTGCAGGACTAATAAAAAGCAGCGAATAATGGTTTCTGCCCTGGTTAGATGTGAGTGCACAAGCGTGTGCACTGGTCATCACTCGTGCATTGGCTCGCTTAAGACCTACCCATTTTACTATGTATCGATTTTACCTTTAAAAGAGCATGAACTCCAGTCATGCTTTGCAGCAGGGAGAGAGAGATTCACAGCTTATTTTGAAGTGCTCAAAAAAAAAAAAAAAATAGGATGGATGAATAGAGGAAGAAATAAATGGACAGATATGCAATAAAGATGGTGAGTCTGTGGGTGTTCACTGGACAGTTCTTGCAACTTTTCTGCATGTTTGAAAATTTTCATAATAAGATATTATGTGGAGGGGAGGCAGCTAATAACTTGGCATCAGACTGTGAGCCCAGTGAGAACAGGGATCTTTGCCTAGCTTGTGACTGCTGAGCGCCCAGCACCTGGAATAGTGGCATGAAGCAGGTTTTCAGTGAAAAATGGCTGAATGGAATGTGGTAATAGACTACCTTGTGTCTGTAAATCTTAAACTAAGCACTTACCTAACAGAGAGGACTTGGTGGTATCTGTGAAGCAGGAGGATAGGGAGGAAGAACACTGGGCAGAGTTGGGTGGGTGGGCACGGGTGGAGGGCTCTCCCCAATTTCTGTGCATGAGCTCAGCTCCCCTTTCCCCTGGGAGAAGCAGTAAGCGCTCCTTGCCCCAGAATCTCTTTCCCAGGAGCAGGGCGTTGCACGGGCGCATGCTGCCCTCCTGTGGCCAAGGTGAATATTGCACTAGTGTTAGAAAGGCCTCTGCCCCTTGAGCCCCGTTGGGCAGT
>NW_011495042.1:3229039-3243284 GCF_000754665.1 Bison bison bison | reverse complement strand
CAGGGGCTCACAGACGCCGGAGAACCAATGCTGAGTCCAGGGGGCTGCATCTCTGGGCCTGGGGCCACTTGTTAGCGTGCCCTTTATCAGTTAGTGGTTCTCCCAGTGGCGGGTGTGGATCTTCCACGACCTCACCGCCGTCCTGAGGTTTGGGAGAACTGACTGATATGTGTTGGCGTCCCTGTCTGCTACCACTCGTCCATGGTCTGTCTGATTTGACCATCACACTGACCCTGCCGGGAGGGTGGCATGATGACTCAGAGGGCTCAAAGCCACACAGCCAACTGGGGGCAGGGAAACTGCCTCTAGGAATTCCAGATTACAGCAAGAAGACACCAGCCTTCCCCTGCTGCGATTCAGTGGACTCCAGCTCTGGAAGGGGCAGGGAGTCAGGGTGGTTTGAAAAAGCCCCAGTACTCACATCCACACCTTCACCTGTCACCCAGACACCACAGGTGGGCTCTTCACCTGCCCCTCCCGTGTCTTGCTGGACCCAGCTGTGTGACCCTGAGGAAAGTTATTTGACCTCTCTGAGCCCTGCCTCAGAGTGTCAAATGGGAATGATCATGCCTTTACCTTTTAGGATTGTCATATAAACAACTGGGAGAATGTAAGCAAAGTGCACATGCTCAGAAATCCCCCCACTGCACTCGCCCCCGGATTGCAGCTTCCACGCGGGCAGGGATTGTATGTGTTATATATATACTCGCGCAACCCCAGCGTGATTAAAGAGGTCGGTTCTCCGAGAAGAGCCAGGGCAGAGCTAGGAGCGGGGTCTCTGCAGTCAGATACCTGAGTCCTGGTCCTGGCACTGAGTGACCTCAGCTCCTGCTCTGTAGAATGGGGAGGATTGTAGCTCTATAGGGTGATCCAGCGAATGGGCTGATGGGAATAAAGCGCCTGGCGTAGCACCTGGACCATAGGAAATGCCCAGATAAATGCAGGCTTGGTCAGATGGCCTTAACATCAGAGGTGATCGGGGTGTGGCCACAGCTCTGGGGCTTTCAGAAGCCCTGTGGTTCTCATGTGCAGCCTCAGGGCAAACCTCCCACTGGCGTGGACAATGGAAACAGCGCAGCAGCACTGTCACTAGAGGAGAAGCACTGCGTGGGGCTGAGGACGGAGCAGCCGCCATCAGCGTCAGGGGCGCGGACGGGAGGGACCCAGACAGGGTCTGGTCCCCGCCTGTGATGGCTAATTTTGTGTCGACTTGACTGGATCACCAGGCGCCCTGATTAAGCATTTTTTCTGAGTATACTGGGCCTATTGTGAGGGTGTTTTTGGGTGAGATTAGCATTTGGATCATTGGAGTCAGTCAAGTAGATGGAGATTGCCCTCTGCTGAGGGCTTAAATAGAACAGAAGGTGCAGGAAGGAGGGATTTGTCCCTTTTCAGATTCTCACAGCTTGAGCTGGGCATCTCGTTTAATCTCATCTTCTCTGGACCTCAGACTGGGGCTGTCCTCATCAGCTCCCCGTTCTCAGGCCATCAGACTCGGACTGAACTACACCATTGGCTTGCCTGGAGCTTTAGCCTGCAGATGGCAGATCCTAGGGCTTTCAGCGTCCATAATTATGTGAGCCAATTTCTCATAATAACCACCCCCCGTTCCTTCTCACTCACTTGCTTGCTCAGAGATATAGATAGACAGATAGATAGATATCCCAGATTTTATATATATATATGTAAATATATATATATTATATATTTTGTATTTATTTTATACATATGTAAATATATATATGTATATAAAGGACAGAAATGGTATGGACCTAACAGAAGCAGATGATATTAAGAAGAGGTGGCAAGAATATACAGAAGAACTGTACACAAAAGATCTTCATGACCTAGATAACCACGGTGGTGTGATCACTCACTTAGAGCCAGACATTCTGGAATGCAAAATCAAGTGGGTTTTAGAAAGCATCACTACGAACAAAGCTAGTGGAGGTGATGGAATTCCAGTTAAGCTATTTCAAATCCTAAAAGATGATGCTGTTAAAGTGCTAGACTCAATATGCCAGCAAATTTGGAAAACTCAGCCACAGGACTGGAAAAGGTCAGTTTTCATTCCAATCCCAAAGAAAGGCAATGCCAAAGAATGTTCAAACTACCACACAATTGCACTCATCTCACATGCCAGCAAAGTAATGCTCAAAATTCTTCAAGCCAGGCTTTAACAGTACATGAACCATGAACTTCCAGATGTTCAAGCTGGATTTAGAAAAGGCAGAGAAACCAGAGATCAAATTGTCAACATCTGTTGGATCATCAAAAAAGCAAGAGATTTCCAGAAAAACATCTACTTCTGCTTTATTGATTACACCAAAGCCTTTGACTGCATGGATCACAACAAACTGTGGACAATTCTTAAAGAGATGGAATGCCAGACCACCTTACTTGCCTCCTGAGAAATCTGTATGCAGGTCAAGAAGCAACAGTTAGAACTGAACATCGAACAACAGACTGGTTCCAAATTGGGAAAGGAGTATGTCAAGGCTGTATATTGTCACTCTGCTTATTTAACTTATATGCAGAGTACATCACGTGAAATGCCAGGCTGGAAGAAGCACAAGCTGGAATCAAGATTGCCGGGAGAAACAGCAATAACCTCAGATATGCAGATGATACCACCCTTATGGCAGAAAGTGAAGAGAAACTAAAGAGCCTCTTGATAAAAGTGAAAGAGAAGAGTGAAAAAGTTGGCTTAAAACTCAACATTCAAAACACTGAGATCATGGCATCCAGTCCCATCACTTCATGGCAAATAGATGGGGAAACAATGGAAACAGTGACAGACTTTATTTTGGGGGGCTCCAAAATCATTGCAGATGGTGATTGCAGCCATGAAATCAAAATTCGCTTGCTCCTTGGAAGAAAAGCTATGTCTAATCTAGACAGCATATTAAAAAGCAGAGGCATTACTTTGCCAACAAAGGTCCATCTAGTCAAAGCTATGGTGTTTTCAGTAGTCATGTATGGATATGAGAGTTGGACCATAAAGAAAGCTGAGTGCCGATGAATTGATGTTTTTGAACTGTGGTTTTGGAGAAGACTCTTGAGAGTCCCTTGGACAGCAAGGAGATCCAACCTGTCAATTCTAAAGGAAATCAGCCCTGAATATTCATTGGAAGGACTGATGCTGAAGCTGAAACTCCAATACTTTGGCCACCTGATGTGAAGAACTGACTCATTGGAAAAGACCCTGATCTGGGAAAGATTGAAGGCAGGAGGAGAAGGGGATGACAGAGGATGAGATGGTTGGATGGCATCACCGACTCAATGTACATGAGTTTGAGCAAGCTCTGGAAGTTGGTGATGGACAGGGAAGCCTGGCGTGCTACAGTCCATGGGGTCACAGAGAGTTGGACACGACTGAGCAACTGAACTGAACTGATACACACACACACACACACACACACACATATATATAGATGGTGTAACTAGCACCTCCAAGATAAAAGACTTCCAGGGCTGGGTCTCTAGCCTTGGGTAGTGGGATAGTGCATTAGTCAGGATTCTCCAGAGAAACAGAATCAATAGACATGTATCTGTTATCTATCTGTCATATATATATGTGTGTATATATATATATATATATTTATATGCATAAAGGATCAATATATAGATAGAATATCCTATCTATCTATATCTGTATATATACTCTCTATATGTGTCCTATTGATTCTGTTTCTCTGGAGTATCCTGACTAGTGCACTACCTCACTTCCCAAGATTAGAGACCCAGCCCTGGAAGTCTTATCTAGGAGGTGCTAGTTGCATTCCGAATGAGCGCAGAGAGAAAAGCAAGACTCAATGCAAAAGAAAGACTGTCATATGCATGAGTGGGATTTCTGACCTCATCATGCCTAGAGGAGGGGGCACTCAGAGACAAGTCTCTTCATGTTATGGCTCTCATAACATGCAGTGGGATGAGGCCCAGTGCCAGACACTCAACAGCATCCCACAGGCCCCTGAAGACCAGTACTGACGGCTTTGCTTTGAGACATGAGTCTCTCTCGCAGGCTCAGAGCGGTCCCTGTCCACAGCGCTAGGTCAGCAACTTGTGTCCTTGCTCTTGACCTTCAGCATTTTCTCTCTCTAAGCCGTACTGTGATTCTAGCCTCAGAGGGCCAGCGTCAGGGTCCAGCTACCTGGCACTGCTGTGGTCACCAGCGCCTCCTAGCTTTTCCTGCACTCACCACTGACTGCTGCCCAGCGATGAGCTCCAGAAGGGACTAAGCTTTATCCAGACCAGAAGCAGAGAAAATGTGGGGGCAGTGTGGGGTTTCACAAGTTGTTCAACTGGCAAGGAACCTGGACAAGCACAGCAACTGTTCCTTATGGAAAGTAAACCCCTTGCTGGTTTTTACTTAGCTTCTCTGTTGCAGGCTTTCTGAAGGGAAAAGAGGAAAGGCAAGATAAAGTGACATACAAAGAACTTTAGAATCTAGCGTCTTTGTGAACCACTGCTCTGGGACTATTAGACAGGGATATCTGTGAACCCCCAAGGGTCCAGGACTGCCTTCTGAGGAGGAGTCATCATCCGACAGGCCCCAAAACCTTTTTTGCATATCTGCCTCCCCTTCAGAATGTGAGGCATCTTCTCAGGGTGGCTTTGATTTCGCTTTTCTGAAGCTCAGTTTTCTCACCTATACTATGGGCAGACTAGGGGACCCATGGTGTCCAGAATCAAGTACAAACAGAACCCAGAAGCCGGCAGTGAGGAGGAGTGATCTGTGATGTAGTTGGATCTGAGGTTGGAATCTCAGAAGGAGAGCCATGACAATCAGTTTTCAGCCCCATGGTTCTGCTTTTCAGTCTCCACATCCCCCAGTCGCAGGTCCCCAGTGAGGTGGGAAGGGGTCCAGTCCTTAATCCTCAGAAGAGGTTTGAGGAAAGGAGCCTTCTTCATCCTGCCTTACTGGGCAAGCTGAGCACCTCTCAGCCTCCTGCAGGCTCGCTGCTCTCCAGGGTCCTGACCTGGCTCTGGCGTTGGTTCCCTGCCCTGGAGGCCAGCTCCTCCATCCAGGTTCCTGACAGCGGGGCTCAGGGCTTGGGGGCAGCTCTGCCACACCACCCTGGAATGCATTTAGAAACCTAATAATAGGCTTTAAACCCAATTTTTAAAACCTTGTTTTACCTTTCCCTGCCAATATTTAAAACTGACTTAGTGAACAAATGTTTTCAACATAGGTCTGGAACTTCTAAACTTTCTATTCTTAGATTGCATTTGTTCACTGAGTCACATATTCTCCTCTCTTATCTGTCTCTTCTCCCTTTCATCTTTCACTCTCTCTCTTTCCCCCTCTTTCTCCTTTCTCTTTCTTTTCTCTTTCTTCTCAGAAGGAATATCCACTTCCTCCAGGGGCAGAAAGAATCACATTCTAATCATCTTCTTAAAAAAATGATTCTCAGTGACTTCACTGTATTCAGTCTGGATTTGAACTTAAATAATCCTACATTTGTTCAGACTAGAAACATTGTATTTCTCCATAAGCTGCCATGTTATTAGATCATCGTCATGCCCATTGGAGCTGAAAAGATATGACTTGGAATGACTCGAACCCACTTCCTACACCAGATGCAACTCTAAGTGGAAGAAGTTGGTTGCAACAGCCATTCCTTCAACAAGTATGTGCTGAGCTGCCACTCTGAATCTGGAATTGCTCTAGATTCAGAAACCGCAGCTGTGAATAAGACAGATGCAAATCTCTGCCCTCAGGGAGCTGACATGTGTCCCTCAGGAGGAAGGTAGTGTCAATATGATCTGCTGCTGGATGAAGCTGAGAACTCACATAGAAGAAACACACCTCCTTCTTCAAAACTAAGAATAAGATGCTCCCAGACTTCCACAGAGATCTCAAAGGGTGAAGTTTCAGATTTCCATCTTGGTGGGTATAAGAGGCACCCAGGCTGTGGGCCTCTTCATTAGAGGGAAGCAGGTGATGTGACAGGTCCACAGGAGAAAAAGCAAGGGGAAAAAGTTTCTTTCTCCAGAATGCTTTGTTTTTTCCAGGCATCAGACAATTGGGGAGAAGGTGGAACCAAGAGGGAGGGGAGGGTTTGAGGCCCCTGGGGCTTTCAAGGGATCTGCTCTGAGCCACATCACAAATTTGCTTGAAGACGGACTAGCTCTTCCCTTTAAATTCACATCTTCCTAAACTTCCATATGTTTAAGATGTCTAAAGGGGATATCCTTGCTGCTAACACTTGCGGTCAGTTCCCAGAGCCACTCCCTGGTTCTGTGTGTGTGGTTCTGAAGTGGTCCAAGCCTGAGGGAGGGTCGTTGGCCAGAGAGGATTAGACCCACATGCTTTGGTCTAGGAATACCAATTCTGGACATTTATCCTATGTAATAACTCAGAAATAGGGAAAAGGCTGGTATAATGGGAAAACACATTTATAACAGTGTGAATTAGAGCTGTGAAAGGCCAAAGACTATATGAATGTCTCATGCTGGGGTTAAGTGAGTTGTGATGTATTAATTTAGTGGGATATTAAATTTATCACTAAAATGATAAACATAAGGTCTCAGCGGATTATAAATGTCTAAAATGCTCAATATCAACTCCTACTGTTAATGGCATGGAAAGCATATTCTGGAGAGAGAAGTGAGTTCTCTGAGATTGCATTCAGGTCTGGAATGGGGCAAGGACTGGCCTCAGGGTGACTCACAGTCCAGCTCCCTTTCCACCATTCTAGAATCTTCCAAAGGGGGAGGCTTATGCCTCACTCAGAAAGTGAGTTTGAAGTGGGGGAGGTCATGCAGGCAGGACATTAAGTGCCATAAATTCAGGGACATTAAATACCATTGAGAGGTGCTGAGAATGTCTGGGCACTTCCCAGGTCCTCCTCTGGTCCTGGTGACTCCAACTAATAGGGAACTCCCAGGTCCTGTTTCCCTCCCAGCTGTACTGAGACATAAATAACAAATAACATTGTATGTATTTAAAATATACAGCGCTTTGATTTGATATACGTATGCACTGGGAAATGGTTACAGGTTAAGTAATATATGTTTTGAGATCTCTCTTCGCTAACTTCCAAGATCCAGGGCAGCACTGTTTACTGTAGTCACCATAGAACAGGCCTGACACAGTGTCTCTGATGTCCCTCTGAGCTCTTTTTCCACAAAGAGCAAAGGAGGTGAGGGACATTCTAGCCCAGAGCCCCCAGCAAGTGACAGCCTCCATCTAGAATTTAATCACTTTGTTTTCATTTTGTTTTTGCGGTTTCATCTCAATTATGATTAGTCACCCAGATTTTCTATTTCTGGTTGCATTATAAGATCTCTTTCCAAATAACCTTGCTTAAATAAATAGATCAGTTGTTTCAAGAAAGATACTGAATCAAAGAGTGTAAAGGGAGTGTTAAGAGCAAAAGCTGGGAAGTGGATCCAGAGTTGGAGACTTGTGGGAAGCCTTCCCCCAAGCCACCTTGAATCCAGAACATCAGTCAACATATACAGGGGTGGTGAGCTGAGAAAGGGGAGCTCCAAACTGGCCATGCACATTGATAGCAATTATGGGGAAAAAAGTTCTGCTTCTGGTTGGTGGTGAAAGGAAAAACAAAGGTTATAAGCTACATAGGCAAGGGGAGGTTTTTATTTTGTTTAATTTTGTTTTAAAAAAAATAGAGGGTTGGACGTGTTTGCAGGCTGAGTGGAGAGATTCGCTAGAGAGGGAGACATTTATTCCTCCCTGCGTTCATTCATTCTGTGGAAGTATCAAGTCCCTACTTTATGCCAGGCATTGTGAGAGATGCTGCAGGTAGAGCAGTGACCAAAACCAAAAAAGGCCCCTGCTTTCAGGGGTTTTCATCCTCGTGGGAGAAGACAGCAACAAAGAGATACCCAAATATATTGTGTGCCCAGTGGTGGAAAATGTCATGAGAGAAAATAAGGCAGGGAAATGAGATAGCGAGTGATGAAGGCTGGGGTGTTATTTTGTGATGGTGGTTTGAGAAAACCTTGCTGATGAGGGGTATGTGTATGTGTGTGTGTGTGTTAGTCACTCAATCGTGTTTGACTCTTTGCGACCCCATGGACTGTAGCTCACCAGGCTCTTCTGTCCATGGGATTCTCCAGGCAAGACTACTGGAGTGGGTTGGCATTCCATTCTCCAGGGGATCTTCCCGACCCAGGGGTTGAACCTGAGCCTTCCTCATTGCAGGCAGATTCTTTACCATCTGAGCCACCAGGGAAGCCTGAGGAATATTTGAGTAAGTCCCCAAATGAAGGGAGAATGAACCATGGGAAAGCTGAAAGGAGAGGGCTCCGAGTGGGAGGAACCTCCGTGCAAAGGCCCTGGGGGAGGAGTGGGGCTGGGGCAGGGCGGCAGGAGAGTCAGCGATCCTAGGAGGCTGGGTGGGATCTTGTCAGGACTTCAGGTTTTACGTGGAGTGAAATGGGCTCCCGTGGAGGGTTTGGAGCAGACAGATATTAATGCCTGATTGTCATGTTATGTGGAGAACCTTGGCTATCCTGTTAAGACTTCAGGGCAGCAAGAGAGATAAGTGAGGCAGCTCTTCAAGCATCCAGACCAGAGTCCCAGGGACTCAGACCAGAGAAGGAGTTGCTGAATATAAACATCATATAGCCAGGAATGTGAAAATAATTAGTGGGGTGGTGAATGGAAAGGCAAGGGGCTGCAGAGGGCAGGAAAGAATGAGATGAAGGGACTGAAGGGAGGCATGTGAGGAGCTCACCTAGAAAGGGAAGTGCGGCAGGGGTGGAGAAGACACAGACCACTGAGGCTCAGAGACGTGTAGGGTAAGAGGTGAAGGAGGGTGAGGATGAGCAGGCAGGACCTCAAGTGCCTCCAGGAGACAGGACGCGGCACTTCATGGAAATAATGGCACGGGAGGAGAGATGCTTAGACAGAAGGAGAACAAATGTTTCTTCCCGTACGTCATCCCTCTTCTGTGGTAAGCCCCAAGAGGTCAAGTCCTTCCCTGTGGGTGAAGCACTGACCACTGAGCCCCAGTAATGGGCCAGTCTTGCAGTGGGCACCCAACCTGTTTTTGAGTGAGTGAATGGATGAAATGGATGGAAAGAAGGTTGGATGGAAAGATGGGTAGAAGGAAGGATGAATGGAAGAATAGATGAAAGGAAGGATAGATGGATGGAGGATGGATGGGAGGTCAGATGGGTAGAAGAGATGGAAAGAAGGATGGATGGGGACTCCCCTCGTGGGTCAGTGGCTGAGAATCTGCCTTCCAATGCCAAGGACATGGGTCCGATCCCTGGTCTGGGAACTAAGATCCTACATGTCACAGGGCAACTAAGCCCATGTGCCACAACTAGAGAGCCCAAGTACCACAATTAGACCTGATGCAGCCATCTCTATCTGTCTGTCTGTCTATCTATATAGAAGGATGAATGGATAGAAGACAGAAGGATAATATGCTAGCATCAGAGTTAACACTCCTAGTTCAAAGTTACTTTGAAATGAAAGAATGTGTGAAAGAGTAAAAAAAATTTTTTTTTGAGTAGTGCACGGGGGAATAATTTGAATCAGATTTATGGATGAAAACCAATTTATAGGTCAAAGTTCCCTTGGAGGATTGGAATTAGAGCAGGAGTTGGCATCATGAAGGGATGTTTTAATCAAGCTGCCTGTCCTGACAAGTGCGGCTCTTTATGCAGTATGGGGTTGGAAACAAGTCACACTGTTCTTGGAGTTAAGGAATCTGGGTTCTGGTGAAGCGGATGATCTCCTTAAGCAGGTAGAGAGGTCAGGGCTCAGGCTAACAGAGCTCAGTGTCCTGGAAGAATATAGGCTGGAGAGAGAAGTTGTCAGGCTTGTTTGGGTAGAATCAAAACTTTCAACCTAAGTTGAGTCATATGATGAACAATCTTTTTCTCTCCTACACTCGGGCTTATTTCTTCTGTATCTCATTCCTTCAAGATGCTCCTAGCAGGACTTCCCTGGTGGTCCAGTGGTTAAGACTTTGCCTTCTAAGGGGGTGTGGATTCCATCCCTGATCAGGGAACTGGGATCCCTGATCTGGGATCCCACGTGTGTGTGTTAGTCATTCAGTCGTGTTCAACTCTTTGTGACCCCGTGGACTGTAGCCTACCAGGCTTCTCTGTCCTTGGAATTCTGCAGGCAAGGATACTGGAGTGGGTAGTGATTCCCTTCTCCAGCAGATCTTTCTGATCCAGGGATTGAATCCAGCTCTCCAGCATTGCAGGCAGATTCTTTACTGTCTGAGCCATCAGGGAAGCCCTCACATGCCTTGGAGCAAATATCTCCCAAAACCATGGAACAGAAACAATGTTTTAACAAATTCAATAAAGACTTTAAAAATGGTCCACATCAAAAAAATCTTAAAAAAAAAAGCGCAAAGATGTTTCTAGGAAACTAAGCTAATCAGATAGTCTAATTTATACTAAAGTGTTCATGGCTATTAGGGAATCAGTCATTCCCCTACTTTCCACCAATTACGCTGAAGGCATTGGAACTAGGACCCAAAGAGAGAAAGTGACTTGATCAACCTGGAGCAGACACCTGTTTCGAGGTGACACTTGTGCTGAGTTTGGAAGGTAGAACAGATATTAGTGCAGGAGAAGAGAGTTGCAGGCAGAGGGAACAGCATGAATAAAGGCATGGGAACATAGGGTTCTTCGCGCAGTTCTGATGCATGGGGCAAGGGTGAGGCTTGGAGAAAGATGAGGCTAGAGAGGTGAGATGTAATACTACGTCACAGATGCCATTGTGTGCTGAGCTAATGGATGTGGATTTGATTCTGTAGGCAGTGGGAAGCTCCTGAAGAATCTGGACCCAACTTATTAGAGGCAATAAATCATAGTGGCTGAGAGCATGGACTCACTGTGAGTTCAAATGTTGCCTCTGACCCTCACTGACTATGTGATCTTGGGCAAGTTACTTCACCTCTCTGGGCATCAGTACCCATCTGTAAGATTGTACCTACCTCATAAAGGTCATTGTGAAGATAGTAGGTGTTATTGAAGTGCCAAGAACCACAACCAGCGTATACCAGAAACTCTGTGCTTCTATGCTAGCAGCTATCTTTTTCATCATCATCATTATTACTATTAGTTGGGTTTTAGAAAGCATGTTCTAATCGGCAGTGTTTTTGTGTAAATAGAAGCAGGATTAGACTGCAAATAAGACCAGGTGTGCTAATTCAGGTGGGATGGAATAGATTGTCACCGGAAAGCCAAATCCAGCCTGCTGTCTGTTTTTATAAATAAAGTTTTATATGGAACATGGCCACGCCCACTTATTGACATTCTGACTGCTATTGCCTTTGTGCTACACCAGCAGAATTTAGTTGCAGCATTACCTGGCCCTCAAAACTGAAGTTATTCACTATCTGGCTCTTTACAGAAGTGTGCTGAACCCTCAGGTCGGGGGCAGTTCAGCTTTGGGGCAGTGTCAAGGTTCTGTGTGCCTCCAGCACCTTCAGGAGGGACTGCCATCCTTTTTAGACTCAGGACACATCTAGCTGTACCTTTCCCAGCAGAGTCATCCCGAACAGATGGGCGAGGTGTTTAGATTCTCCCAACTCAATTTCCTCTCTGATTAGTTTGTACTGCTTTGTTGTTCTTTTGCAAATTAATTCTTGCATCTTCAAATCTGTAAAGGAAAAAAAAATATTGAGAGCAGTCCATGACCTTTCTGGCGGTTTTCAATTTCTTTCCTCTTCATTTTTAGCTTTTATTACCCCCAGGATAGCATCTAATTATTTCCTGAATAATCACGTCTCCCGGGCTCTGAGGAAATTTGAGAAGTTTGCTCCCTATTATGTCTTCCAAATTAGTTTCTCTTCAATTTTGGTGCACTTTCTTTTGTCTTTTCATCTTGGTTCAGCCAAAAATAGCCTCTCAAATTGAGTGCTAAATTCTTCAGGATTTCGTTCACTTCAATTAACTTTCCTCAGGACTCTCTTTGGTTTTATAAATGAGGTCTCTGCTCGCTGGGATCTTGGTCCTTAGCCACTGGGCTGCCTTTTCATGTCAGCTTTGCCTCTTGTCTTCATCCTTGTGAAGGATGGGGGCAGGGAGAGGGGAAGAGTGGGAGGAGGTGTAGAAAGAGGCAGGGAATCTGGTGTGTCTGGACTCTGTAGCTTACAGGCTGAGGCAAGTCGACCTTAGTTTTTCCATCTACAGAACTGGAGGAGATGCCTACTGCACTGGAGAGTGTAGCAGTATCAGCACTTTCGATGATGGGAGCTGGGGAGCAAGTGTAGGGTTTAACACTTCTGCAATGTTTCTGAGCCCCTGTGAGGGTCACCAAAGTCCAGACCACTCTCAGATTCTCATAGTCCAATGATCAAGTTCTTACAAGCAGCTTCACTGACAGGAGAAGTTCAGAAAGCAATCAATGATTCTTTATTAGTGTGATATCATCAGTGTAGTGAAATGCTTTTCAACTTACAGATTGCTTACATATCTGTTATGTTATTCCCCAGCCGTCTGGAGTAGCCTGAGCCAAGGCACTGACCCATTTTACAGATGAAGACACTTAGCCAAGACTGATAGTTGCCCAAATATGTTGCCCAGGATCACACAGCTAATCAAGGCAGAGTCACTTAAAACACTGAATCTCACCTCCTTTTTTTTTTTTTTAAACATGAGCTCCACTTCTTCCTTTGTTAGATTTTTAGTGTCCAAGTGGAGAGCATTGTCTTAAGAATCTTTCTGCTGGGTGTGTAATATTCCATATTCCAACAGTCCAAAAGCCAGGACTGGCCCAGTCTGAACCAGGAGTCCAGGCACCGGAGCCTCACTGGACATGAGGCTTCAGCCCACGCTGCTGAAGGCCAGGAGCTAGGTCTCGTTTACCTGCCCACTCCCCCCACCCCAGCTCCCAGCATGACCGAGGCTCACTCCAGGGCTCAGAGAACACCCAGTGGACTCCACACATGAAGTCGAGGAGACTGGGTATGAGTCTTGGTTCTAGTACTTCCTAGTGGGTGACCTCACACTATCCCTGCACCCTTGGGAGCCTCAGTCCTGTCATCTTTTAAATGGGAGCAGTGCCCATTCCATAGGCTGGCAGCAGGCCTTACATAAGGGGATGTGAGAATGTATCTGGAACCACGTCTGTGCTCAGTAAACCCCAGACTCCCTTCCTCTTTGTCGGCCTCCTCTTCTCATTCTGTCTTCCTCTCTCTTGCCTCCCGCCTTCTGCCTGGAATTCCACCTTTAAAGCCTATTTCCCATCACTCTTATTTCCCCATATTTTTTGTCTGTGTGCAGCATGTGGGATCCTAGTTCCCCAACCAGAGATTGAACCTGTGCCCCCTGAAGTGAAAGCTCAGTGTCCCAACACCTGGACAACCAGGAAAGCCCCTCTCTTTTTTGATCCATTGAACAGGACTTTTCCCAAGAGCAAGTGTTTAAAAAGTAAGAGGAGGGAAGGCTGAGGATGGGGACAGGACCCTGCTGAGGGAGGAAAAGGGCCAAAGACAGGGCAGAGGGTCAGAAGTCAGCATTCCCTCCACAAGTCCACTGTGGACTAGTCCTGTTGGTGGGGGTGATTTCCCTCTTTCTCCCCACCTCTGTCTCCTTTAAAATTATAATATGCTGCTGCTGCTGCTAAGTCACTTCAGTCGTGTCCGACTCTGTGCGACCCCATAGACGGCAGCCCACCAGGCTCCCCCGTCCCTGGGACTCTCCAGGCAAGAACACTGGAGTGGGTTGCCATTTGCTTCTCCAATGCATGAAAGTGAAAAGTGAAAGTGAAGTCGCTCAATCTTGTCCAACCCTCAGCAACCCACTATTTATAAAGGATGACTAAAGAAGCGATGTATGGAACTGTTTCTTACCAGACCTTAAAAAAAAATGTTTTTTTTCAAGAAACTGTCTTTTCCTCCAGGATTTGTATTGGTGATCTGAAGAAGCTTGTAAGACCCAGAAGCCTCTGTGTTATTGCAGCTTAGAAGCTGCAATAACAGGCCAGGATCAGGGTTCAAATCCCCACTCTGACTCTTCCTGGCTCCATGACACTGGACCAGTGACTTCACCTCTCTGTGCCTCAGTTTCCTCATCTGTAAAGTGGGGTAAGTGATGGCTCCTAGCTCTCAGGTCAGGGAGTGAGCATTAATGAGATAATGTGTCTCAAAGTCCTATAACAGTTCTGGGCAATATTAATCATAAAATAAGAGTAGGATTTCCCTGGAGAACCAGTGCTTAAGACTCCACACTTCAAGTGTAGGAGGTGTGGGTTTGATCCCTTGTTGGGGAAGTAAGATCCCACATGCCGCTAGGTGCG
>NW_011495042.1:3219793-3228939 GCF_000754665.1 Bison bison bison | reverse complement strand
GTGTGGGTTTGATCCCTTGTCAGGGAAGTAAGGTCCCACAAGCCGCATGGTGCAGCCAAAAAAAAAAAAAAGAAGGAAAAATTAAAATTTAAATAATGTGGATGGTTTAGCTGCTAATTTGCGTCCAGCTTTTTTTGTGACCGTATGGGCTGTAGCCCACCAGGGTCCTCTGTCCATGGAATTTCCCAGGCAAGAATACTGGAGTAGGTTGCCATTCCCTTCTCCAGAGGATCTTCCCAACCCAGGGATCGAACCCATAACTCTTGAGTCTCCAACACTGGCAGGTGGGTTATTTTACCCCTGAGCCGCCTTAGGAAGCAGCCGCTCTGGATCCTTAGTCATTTCCTGTGGGGAGTCACTCCAGCCACGCAGGACCTTCTTGGCACCTGCTGGGCTTCCTGCATGGAGTCTTAAGCCTCCCTGGGGACTTGTGAGTTGTTTGGAGAATCAGACGTGAGAGTGATTTCTCAGGTGAGAATGGGCAGTGGCAGCCTTGGGTCATCAGCTCCCTAAAGGCCACTGTAGTTCCCAGACCCAGGCCTGAGCTAGAGAGCATGGAGCTGGAGCCAGGCGAGGTGGCTGCTTGGCACTGCTGCTGTGGTGGCACCTAGCGGCACTGGGTGGCAGGCTTGTCCTGCTTTTAAGGCCACCAGTGCCCCCACGGTGTCCCCACGGTGAGGAGGCTCTGCTGGCGTGGCACTGCCCTTCCGCTTCCCACACTCATCCACTGCCCTGCCCTCCCCCGCCTCTGTGCCCACCCGGGGGCTCAGGCTTCTCACTTCCTAAGAAAGGCTGGGACCTGTAAGAGCCCTCACCACCCGACAGGCATGGGCTCACTCGGCGTTCGGAGCTTTAATCTCATCTCCTTGCCGCCAGCTGCACAGTCCAGGGGGGCACCCATGTCACAGCAGAAGAGACTAAGGCTCAGAGAAGTTGGGGCACTTTT
The DNA here is from genome assembly GCF_000754665.1 of Bison bison bison. NCBI lineage: Eukaryota > Metazoa > Chordata > Mammalia > Artiodactyla > Bovidae > Bison > Bison bison. The sequence goes on along the minus strand of NW_011495042.1, from coordinate 3,227,993 downwards.
CCAGCCAGAGGAAGAACCCAGGTCTGACTCCAGGGCCCATGCCCACAGTTTTCAGAGTTTCTGAACTGGGTCATGCCCCTTGTTCACTGGCCTTGGCTCCCAGGGACTGAAGTGGTCAAGGACTGAATCCATAGCTGCAGGGTGGGGTCTGCATGTCCTGAATATGTTCAAAGGGACTGGAATTCGACGTCATCGTTAATTTGCTTGCAGACCCCTTCCACCAGTCGTGGGACTCCTGAGGCAGAATCGCACCTGCTTCACTTCGGGCCTCAAGCACAGACCTGGAATTGACACCCGAGCCCCGCTCCTGCAGGTGCTTTGGAACATGAGTTCTCCGAAGGGAGCCAGGGGCTTCTGGGAGTGAAGCGGATGTTCTCCTCCCAGGGGGACCAAAGAAAGCTGTAGGATAACCATGGTTTGAGCTACGACTATGGGTGAGGAACCGTGATGACACCTTTCATATGTCCTAGGACACATACACCACCCCCCTCAAGGCTGGGGTCGCTGTCCTGTCTCAGGGATGAGGAAGCTGAGGAAAGCACATATATGCAGGAGCAGGAACGGGAGAGGGTGGCTGCCTTCCACCCGGCCAGGCTGCTGTCGCAGTTCCTGCTAATCTGCCCACAGTCCCCGAGGCTTGAATCTGGGACGGGTCCCCACTCCCTCCCGGTCAGGTCATTCTGAGCTGGTTCATTTTGGTCTTACCTCTCCATCTCCCAGGGAGATGTGCCTGTCTGTCATCCTGCCACTGGGCACTGTTTCCACTCGGTGCCAATCCCTGTCATCTCCATTGAGACCCCATGGCCTCTCTGGGAGCTGACAGTCCTCTGGCAGGGTATATGATCCCAGCTCCGGCCTCTGCTGACACCCCATCTCTTGACACCCCATCTCTTACACTGGTCCTGCCCAATCCCATCCTGGCAGGACAGGGTCATGTCAGAAGCCCAGCTCCATAAATCATGTGTGTGGGGCTTGGAAAGGTTTGGGGCCAGCCCACCCTGGCCAACCCTAGCCCCGAGATAGTCTCTACAAGCCCCCTCCCCACTCTGGAGAACTAAGCTTTTGCTCCAAGTCCTATAGTGAAGTCCATCTGGGGTTCTGCCTCAGCCCTCAGTCTCTCTCTATGGGCACCCCCCAGACCCAGGGCCACAGCCACCCCATGCTGCCTGACTCCATGTTCTGACCTCCCCCCTGCCCTCCATCACTACAGGCCTGGTCCCATCCTGGGAGGCACCCTCACTTGGGTCCAGCCGACTCCCCATCCCTGGGCCTGCAGGCACACAGACTTGGGTTCCGAGCCCAGGTCCCCTTACTGCTGTGTGACTCTGGGTAACTCAGTCCCGTTGCTTAGCTGAGCCATCATCACATGAAAAAAAAGGGCAGTGACTCCTACGTTGCAGCACGGGTGAGAGGATAGGCATAAAATCGTCCAGCTAGCACTCACGCTGTCCTCCATCGGTGGTGGCATTCGCTCATTCACGATTACTGAGCGTCTCCTGTGAGTCCAGGCCTGGGAATACAGTGCTGAGCTGAGCCCAAGCCTGGTTGTTGTGCCTCTGCGTTCCCTACACTCTGGTGAGAGAGATTACAATAATGGACACAGAGCAAGTCCTGCAGGGAGGGTGGTGACTAGAGCTCCAGGAAGAGAGAGCAGGGTGTGGGGAGAGGGCTGGGAGGAGTTCTTCACGGGGGTATGTGGAAGGTAGCCTTTGAGCAGGGACCTGAATCATGTGAGGAACCAGCCGTGCAGGTCTCTGGGGAGGAGGGAAAGGCTGTGCAAAGGTCCTGAGACACGTCTTGCCTGGTGCACTTGGAGGGCAGCAAGGAGGCCAGCGTGTCTGAGCACAGTTTGAGAGGGAGCACAGGGGAGGTGCAGTCAGCGAGAGTGGTGGGGGCTGGACCAAGTGGGAGGCTTGTTTTATTCCTGGGGTAGTGGAGGGTGGGAGCGTTGAGAACCAGTGCCAGTTATTGGTCTGTACTGAGTCAGCAACAGCTCCACCCTCACCACCACAATGGCCTGGGAGGATACAGTTGTCTGCAGGTGAGGAGAGGTAAGCCAGGCAAGCTCCCCAGGGTCCCGGCCCCCCAGCCCTCTCCCACCTCCAGAGAGCGCTGGTTCTCAGCTTCTGGCCACGTGGGAGGAGGAGGAGGCAGGCTGGTGACAGGCAGGACTGCACCCACCTGTTCAGATCCTGGGCTGACTCAGCTTCAGAGAGGAAGCTGGTGAAAGAGGAGAAGAAGAGGTGAGGGAGGTGGAGAAGGAGGAAGAGGAGGAGGAGGCCTGGCAGAGGGGCGCATCAGTGCATCCGCTCTACTGGAACGAGATTGCAAATTCTGTGCAGCACTCATACTTGGGGGACACTAAGTCAAAACCCTTCTGGACCCATCAGTCTTAGATGTCCACAAGTTTTAGTAGTTGGAAACCAAGTAGTTTTAGAAGAAGAAAAAAAAAAAACCTGTCCTAGTTCTGTAATTGGCTCCCAAGGCTCTGCTCAACGATTATTAAAATACTGACACGAAGCTCCGGGCCCTATATTTATCATCGCATTGCTAAGATAAGCAGAGGCCTTTCCATGGAGTGTCAGCTATGGTGTGTTTCAAGGTCAGATAACTCACTTTTATTAAGGAAGAGTCTGATTTGCCAAACGAGCAGTACTGAGACTCAGGAGTGGTCCTCAGACCCTCCCGCTGCCCGAAGTGCATGGAGGGATTATGGGAGGTCCAAGAACCTGCTGAAATCACAGACACGGTGTTTCTAAGTTGGTAGTTCTTGTAGTGTGAGCCCTCAGGAGTAGCCTCTCCTGGGCACCTGTTAGCAAGTGCACTGCCCTAGGCCTACTGAGTCACACACTCAGGGGCTGAGGTCCAGGCATCAGGGATCCTGATGCATGCCCTGGTTTGACGGTGGCAAGGGCTGAGCTCTAGAAGAATACAGCGGCAGAGAGTGGGGCCTTGGGAAGCACGCTGGCCAGGGCTCAAATCCCCATGCTGCCACTTAGTCGCTGCGTGACCTTGGTCAAGTTGCTAACCTCTCTGAACTTCTGGGCCCCTATCTGTGAAACGAAATCACAAAAATCTTGAGGCACTGGAGGGATTTTTAATCCAACGATGATGGCAGATTCAGTCTTCGTCAGAGAAGAGTCCTAATGATAATGATGATAATAATGTTTTTGAAGAGAGGAGGTGTGTGGGCATAAGTGTGATCAGAAAGACAACTCTGTAGACTGGACTGAACACCTGAGTAGCTACTGCAAATGTCACAGGTGGTCAGGGCTGTGGTTAGAGCGGCAGCCAAGAGAGGTGTGTGTGTTTGGGGAGAGGGGTCCTTGTGAAAGAGTCGTCAGAAGTCAGGTGCACAGGGATTGCAAGCAAGTTGATTCACCCAGCAAATACTTCCTGAGCACCTACAATGTGGCAGCCCAGCTCCAGACCCTGGCTGTGTGGATAGCAGAGGCCTTGCCCTCATGGGGTTTGTGTACCTGCAGGAGATAAAGGCAGTGAGCGAGCAGGCAGGGAACACAAGAGGATCTCAGTGCGTGGTTGGAGCCACGGAGCAGGCTGAACGGGGAGGTGAGGCAGAAGGGGATGTGGGACAGGCAGGGTAGTTGGATCCGGGGATGATGAGCTGAGACCTGAAGGACAGGCAGGAGCCGGTCAGGACACGGTTCTGGGGGCCAAGCAGAGGGCAGGGCCATGCACAGGGTTGAGCATGTGTTAGATGAGCAGGAGGAACGGTAGCAGCCTGGAATATAGATCCGAGGGTGTCCGGGACACCATGATCCTCCATGGAAGGGCTGTGGCGAGGAACTACCGATATAATGAACATAACCAAGTCTGGGACGGGCCAGCCCTGGGAAATGCCCACCGCTGCCCTGAGATGCAAGCTCTGCACCTCCTGGCATCGTAGGAGTCCAGCCAAACATCAAAGTCAGCTTGGGCACTCTTAATAGAAATAAAAGTTCTGAGGGCTTTAGACCAATATGAGGTGTTATAACAGGAGGCAGTTTCCCTGAAATAGCAAATGTGGATTGAGCCTGCATAAGGAGGACAGACTTGGGGGCACGGGAAAGTGCAATGTTCTCGACTCCAGTGCACGTCCCAGCCCTGCTCTCACCAGTTTGTGGTTCCGCCCAGTCTCCTCTGTGATGGGAGGAGACGTCCAGTACTATTCGAGCTTATCAAATACTGCAGGGTTGGCCCCCAGAGCATGCGCTGTGATGGGATCAGAGCTGAACTTTGAGATGAGTGGAGACCTTCAGGGGATGGAGCAGCAGGGAGAAAATGGGTGCAGACCACGTGCAGCTGTAGACCCAGTGCCTGGAAGGTGATTGGTGAGATTCCCCCCTTAACTTCACTGGGCCTTAGTTTCCTCATCTGTAAAATGGGCGCAGTCTTGGTGGTAGTTGTGAGGATTACCTGACATAGTATCATACAGTTCTGAGCATGGCACCTGAAACAAACCAAGACTCACTAAATGATTGTTGTTGTTCAGTCACCAAGTCGTGTCTGCCTCTTTGCGACCCCATGGATGGCACGCCAGGCTTCCCTGTCCTTCACTATCTGCCAGGGTTTGCTCAAACTCATGTCCATTGAGTCCGTGATGCCATCCAATCATCTCATCCTCTGTTGTTCCCTTCTCCTCCTGCCTTCAGTCTTTCTCTGCATCAGGTCTTTTCCAATGATGTCGGCTGCTATTATTAATATCAATATCATTGTCATCAGTACTATAGCCAGCAGGGGAAATTATGTCCCTGGGCTGCCTGAAGCGACTCACTGAACTGTGATACCTCTGAGTATAGGACCCTGGAAGAGCAGGCTTCTGTCAGCCAGGCCTCAATTCAGTTCAGTTCAGTCGCTCAGTCATATCCAACTCTTTGCGACCCCATGGACTGCAGCACACCAGGCTTCCCTGTCCATCAACAACTCCTGGAGCTTGCTCAAACTCATGTCCATTGAGTTGACGATGCCATCCAACCATCTCATCCTCTGTCATCCCCTTCTCCTCCTGCCTTCAGTCTTTCCCAGCATCAGGGTCTTTTCCAATGAGTCAGTTCTTCACATCAGGTGCCAAAGTAGTGGAGCTTCAGTTTCAGCATCAGTCCTTCCAATGAATATTCAGGACTGATTTCCTTTAGGATGGACTGGTTTGATCTCCTTGCAGTCCAAGGGACTCTCAAGAGTCTTCTCCAACACCACAGTTCAAAAGCATCAGTTCTTCAGTTCTCAGCCTTCTTTATGGTTCAACTCTCACATCCATACATGACCACTGGAAAAACCATAGCTTTAATCAGATGGACCTTTGTTGGCAAAGTAATGCCTCTGCTTTTTAATATGCTGTCCTGATTGTTCATAGCTTTTCTTCCAAGGAGCAAGCACCTTTTGATTTCATGGCTACAGTCACCATCCGCAGTGATTTTGGAGCCCAAGAAAATAGTCTGCTTCTTTCCATTGTTTCCCCATCTGTTTGCCATGAAGTGCTGGGACCAGATGCCATGATCTTCGTTTTTTGAATGTTGAGTTTTAAGCCAGCTTTTTCAATCTCCTCTTTCACTTTCATCAAGAGGCTCTTTAGTTCCTCTTCACTTTCTGCCATAAGGGTGGTGTCTTCTGCATATCTGAGGTTATTGCTGTTTCTCCTGGCAGTCTTGATTCCAGCTTGTGCTTCTTCCAGCCTGGCATTTCACATGATGTACTCTGCATATATGTTAAATAAACAGGGTGACAATATACAGCCTTGACATACTCCTTTCCCAATTTGGAACCAGTATGTTATTCCATGTCCAGTTCTAACTGTTGCTTCTTGACCTGCATGCAGATTTCTCAGGAGGCAGGTCAGGTGGTCTGGTATTCCCATCACTTTAAGGATTTTCCACAGTATGTTGTGATCCACAAAGTCAAAGGCTTTGGCATAGTCAATAAAGCAGAAATAGATGTTTTTCTGGAACTCTCTTGCTTTCTCAATGATCCAACCTGGAAAATTTTAAGCATTACTTTGCTTGTGTATGAGATGAGTGCAATTGTGTGGTAGTTTGAGCATTCTTTGGCATTGCCTTTCTTTGGGATTGGAATGAAAACTGACCTTTTCCAGTCCCTTGGCCACTGCTGAGTTTTCCAGATTTGCTGCATACTGAGTGCAGCACTTTGACACCATCATTTTTTAGGATTTGCAGTAGCTCAACTGGAATTCTGTCACCTCCACTAGCTTTGTTCACAGTGATGAACACTAAGGCCCACTTGACATTGCACTCCAGGATGTCTGGCTCCAGGTGAGTGATTACACCATCGTGGCTCTCTGGATCATGAAGATCTTTTTTGTATAGTTCTTCTGTGTATTATTGCTACCTCTTCTTAATCTCTTCTGCTTCCATTAGCTTCACCCAGGCCTAGACAGATCCAGAAGCCTGGGAGGAGAGGGCAGGGAGCTTTGGAGAGCGCCCAGCAGGTGGCAGCAGGGGACAGAAAGGAGCTGAATTGTGGTCACCTCCTCCTGGAAGACTTCCCAGATTGTTTTGGGTGCTCCCAAAGCCCCTTGCACTTACCAGTTGTGAGACACAGACTCTGCTGTGGTGTAGTACTCTGTCCCTCTATCATACTGAGAACTCTTTGATAGTAAGGCCTAGGAATGACCCAAGTATGTACTTCCTAGGTGAGGTACAGCCAGCTCCCTAGAGAGCAGTGATTGCTTGAATGGATGAATAAATGAACAAAAATAAAGAATTAATGCCTAAATGAATGGGAATAAGTGGCCTGGCTAGTCCAAGGGGGAGTAAGTTTGGGATGGGGACAATCAGATCAGATCAGATCAGATCAGTCGCTCAGTCGTGTCTGACTCTTTGCGACCCCATGAATCGCAGCATGCCAGGCCTCCCTGTCCATCACCAACTCCCAGAGTTCACTGAGACTCACGTCCATCGAGTCAGTGATGCCATCCAGCCATCTCATCCTCTGTCGTCCCCTTCTCCTCCTGCCCCAAATCCCTCCCAGCATCAGAGTCTTTTCCAGTGAGTCAACTCTTCGCATGAGGTGGCCAAAGTACTGGAGTTTCAGCTTTAGCATCATTCCTTCCAAAGAAATCCCAGGGCTGATCTCCTTCAGAATAGACTGGTTGGATCTCCTTGCAGTCCAAGGGACTCTCAAGAGTCTTCTCCAACACCACACTTCAAAAGCATCAATTCTTCAGCGCTCAGCCTTCTTCACAGTCCAACTCTCACATCCATACATGACCACAGGAAAAACCATAGCCTTGACTAAACGGACCTTTGTTGGCAAAGTAATGTCTCTGCTTTTGAATATGCTATCTAGGTTGGTCATAACCTTCCTTCCAAGGAGTAAGTGTCTTAATTTCATGACTGCAATCACCATCTGTAGTGATTTTGGAGCCCAGAAAAATAAAGTCTGACACTGTTTCCACTGTTTCCCCATCTATTTCCCATGAAATAGGGAGGTATCATGCCTTTCCCCTGGAAGGATCTTGGCTTGAGGCAACTGCACATCCTTTCTTGGACACAAGGGGGCGCCATCACTGCAGCCCCCACATTAAGAGCCTGAAGGACTCGGAACACTTCGCAGTGAAACTGACCTGATGCTTAAGTCAGAAGGGACCCAGTCCTAGGGCGCAGATTGTCAGTTATAGGAGGAAGAACTTGCTGACGATGATAGTCAGCTTACCATGCAGGTGGTGAGCTCTGCATTGCTATAGGTGTGCAAGTGAAGAAGGCTGGCCTCAAGCCGAGGTCTCCGGAGTGAACCCCAGGACTTTGCCTGAGATATCTGCAGTTTGCTGGTTTCCTGACCCACCCTTGGCAGCTGCTGGTGCTTCCTGAGGTGGGAGGGACCTAGGAAGCCCCCTAGTTTCTGCCTGCTGGGGAGGGGAAGGGAAAGCCTTTTTATGGGTCTCCTTAGAAGGCAATGGCACCCCACTCCAGTACTCTTGCCTGGAAAATCCCATGGACGGAGGAGCCTAGTAGGCTGCAGTCCATGGGGTTGCTGAGGGTCGGACACGACTGAGCGACTTCACTTTCACTTTTCACTTTCATGCATTGGAGAAGGAAATGGCAACCCACTCCAGTGTTCTTGCCTGGAGAATCCCAGGGACGGGGGACCCTGGTGGGCTGCCGTCTCTGGGGTCGCACAGAGTCGGACACGACTGAAGCGACTTAGCAGCAGCAGTTAGATAGGCCCCTTGGCTTCCCAGGTGGTA
>NW_011495042.1:3195698-3219378 GCF_000754665.1 Bison bison bison | reverse complement strand
TGATACCCTATCAACCTTAGATATTTTGGGAGCGACAAAACAGTTTGTATCTGCCTCACCTCAAGCCCCCACATCAGAATCAATACTTGATGTTACCCTGAATCAAGCATTAGTACTATGACAGTTGCCAAATGGTGATTTTCTGATTCTGCCATCCCTTCTAATGGATCGATCAGCAATCCGACTATAAGGAAAAGCTTTCTCCTCTCCCAGTAACTCAGTCATTGATGTGTGGACTCAGTGTGGATGCCTGGATTCCCACTGTGTTTAATAGGTTATGATCTGTCACTCTGTTTATTTTGATGCTCAAATGGTCCCAGGTCTGGCCAGTGGGAGCTCCTTGACACTGCCTCCTGTGTGCTTTAGACGTGCACCCATATTCTTTATATACTTCCTTATTTTCTGGTTTCCCTGGTGGCTCAGATGGTAAAGAATCAGCCTGTAATTCAGGAGACCCAGGTTTGATTCCTGGGTTGGGAAGATTCCCTGGAGAAGGGAATGGCAACTCAAGGGAACGGCAGCCCACTCCAGTACTCTCGCCTGGAGAATCCCATGGACAGAGGAGCCTGGCGGGCTGCAGTCCATGTGGTCACAAAGAGTCGGACACGACTGAGTGACTGACACTTTACTTTCTCGCACAGGGTGTTGCAGGCTGATCTTATATTCCTGCCCCTGTTTTCTCTACTTATGACAAATGTGGATTTGTCGTCCTGCAGAGGGGCACTTTCAAACCCTGTTGCTCTAACACGCCAACCCTCAGAAGCCTCACAGTGCAGGAGGGGAGAAACTGGACTCTGCAGTCAGACTGACCTGGGTTCAGATCCCACCACTTACTGTTTCCATGGGCAACTCATTCAAACCCCCAGGAGTCTTTCCTCATCTGTAAAATGGGCACATTTGTCCTATTGCTTCAAAGGGGAAGAAATGAGGGAGCCCTCTCCTAAACACAGGTGGCTGTCTCCCGGAGCTCACTTTGCTGCCGATGATGTAACACCACCAGCACCAGCAGGTGACCAGTGGCTGGGAAATTGGGAAGGGGACTCCTGGACCCACTGCAGAGTGTACAGAGCTGAGTTAGAGACCCTAACTCAATTGGGCTCACCAGTGGGATGCTTTGTCTGTCTGAGCTGACATCTCTTTCCTCCCAACAGGACTTGACATTTATCCCCTGTCTTCCAACACCTTGTCGTGGGGGAAGAAGGACGTCTATAGGAATGAGACCTGTGCCACTGGGGCTTTGTGAGGGGGAGCCCTGACATCTTAGAGATGCCCTGAAAGCCCGGCTACAGAGAAATCTCCTGGGACACAACAAGTTCTCAGTGACTGACGACGACTCCTATGCTTCTGCTCTTCAGATGGTTGAATGAGTTTGGGACATGTTGCATGATGGAGCATTCTTCGAGATTCTTGATGCAGAGCGAGATAATACAGATGCTGGTCACATGGACATATTTTGCTTCTGGAAGTTGGGCTCTGAGCTTTCCCTGTCTCTGAATTCTCTCCAGTGCCAATAACTCAGGGCTTGTCACATGATAGACGCATGCATGTGTGTGCACGCTAAGTTGCTTGCTTTAGTCGTGTCCAACTGTTTGCGAACCCGTGGACTGTAGCTGGCCAGCCTCCTCTGTCCATGGGATTCTCCAGGCAAGAATACCCCCTGGAGTGGGTTGCCATGCCCTTCTCCAGAGGATCTTCCCAACCCAGGGATTGAAGCTGCGTCTCTTAAGTCTCCTGCATTGGCAGGAGGGTTCTTTACTAGTGACACCTGGGAAGCCCCCACAGATGCACAGTAAGCGCTGAATGGATCAGCATCCTTTCTCCAGTCTCAATCTCCTTACTTACTAACTCCTCGTCACTTTCCCATTTTCCCTGTCTCAGATTGTCTCCTTTTCCTGGCCTCCGCCTTCTGCCCTTCAGCACCCCCTTGTGGTCTCTAAGCACATCACGCACCTTAGCTGTCTCTGCAGTGATCCCCGGCCTCCATCATGCTTGTCTAACTGGCTCTGTCTCCAGAGACACTGCCCGCATGCATTCCAAACCCAGCAGGGACACTGTTGCCTGCTCCGTGCCAGCTCCTTAGCCAGACATTCAAGGCTCACTACCTCCTAGCCCTATGGGGGTGGTCTGGTCCCCAGGTAGAACCTAGGAAGCCACTTTTAAACCAGCTTACCCCAAGGAATCCTGCTTCCCTGCAGGATATTAATATAGCTACCTCTGTTCTCCTTAGATTAGTGTTTGCTGGGTAGATCCTTTCCTGTACTTTCCTTTTAAACTGATTTGTATCTTTATATTCCAAGTGGGTTGCTGTAGACAACATATGGCTAAGTCTTACTTTTTTATCCAGTCTGACAATATCTATCTCCTGTGTGGATGCTATTTAAATTTAATGTGACTATTGGTATGATTTGGTTTATATCGACCTTCTTGCTGTCTGCTTTCAATCCGTCCTACCTAGTCTTTATCTTACCCTCACCTCGTTTTCTGCTTTTCCTTTCTTTTGGCCAATCAACTACTTTTATAGTTCTATTTTCTGTTCCTTGTTGGCTTATTTCATGCCCAATTGTTAAGCAGTTGATTTCAGGTTTGCATGTGTGCGTGCTCAGTCGCAAGCAGTCGTGTCCAACGCTTTTCTGACCCCATGGACCGCAGCCCTCCAGGCTCCTCTGTCCGTGGAATTTTCCAGGCAAGAATACTGGAGTGGGTTGCCATTTCTTTCTCCAGGGAATCTTCCTGACCCAAAGATTGAAACTGTGTCTCCCGCATTGGCAGGCAGATTCTTTAGCACTGTGCTGTACTGCGTCTTCAGCTTATTACAGTCTCTATATTCAAGTATGCCCACGTGTCATGGAAGAACCTACAATAGGACATTTCATTCTCCATCAGCTTTTTGAGCTATTACTGTCATGCATCTTATTCTCCTTATTTTATGAAACCATAATAAATTACTATCTTAGGTTCAAATGGTCAGTTGTCTTTTAAAGAGATTTTTTAAAGCATATTTCTTATTAACCCTTTTGTGTCTCATTTCTAGTACTCTTCATTCCATTGTATTGGTCCATATTTTACATCTGGTTATAAGTCTCCTTCCTCCTAAAGGAGTTTGTTTAACATTTCAGTGCTTGTGATGAGGTCTTTCAGCTTTTGTGTGTCTGAAAAGAGTCTTTTTTTTTTTTTTTAAGTTGCATTGAAGCATAATTTACATATAAAATATGCCCTTTTAAAATGTGCAGTTTGATGTATAATTCAACAATTTCCACTATCTAATTCTAGAACATTTTTGTCACCCACAAAAGAAAGCCCATACCCATTTGCACCCACCTTTAATTCTCCACCTCTCCACAACCTTGGTCAACTACTGTTCTACTTTCTGTCTCTATGGATTTGCCTACTCTGGACGTTTCATGTAATTGGAAACACAGTATGTGGCATTTTGTGTCTGACTTCTTTCAGTTAGTGTGTTTTTGTCGTCTGTCTGTGTTACGGCATGTATCAGTACTTCATTCTTTTTATGGCAAAATATTTCATCATAGGGGCATTCCATATTTTATCTATTCATCAGCTGATGAAGATTTGGGTTGTTTTCACGCTTGCCTACTACAAATAATTCTGTTACATATGTACACTCATGTACACGTTTTTATATGGAAATTTGTTTGCATTTCTCCTGAGTGTATACCTAGGAGTGGGATTGCTGGGTCATAGGCTTCCCAGGTGGCTAGTGGTAAAGAACCCTCATGCCAACGCAGGAGACTTAAGAGACACAGGTTCAGTCTCTGGGTTGGGAAGATCCCCTGGAGAATAACATGGCAACCCACTCCAATATTCCTGCCTGGGAAATCCTGTGGACAGAGGATCCTGGTGGGCTACAGTCCATGGGGTTGCCAGGAGTCAGACACGACTGAAGTGACTTAACATGAACACATGTAGTAACTCTGTATTTACCCTTTAAATGAGACTACTTTCCACAGTACCTGTACCATTTCAGTCTCACTGGCAATGTCCCACGGTTCCAGTTTTCCGCATCTTTACCATCCCTTATTGTTTATTTGTCTTCATTTTCGTAAGACATTTCCACTGTGGATAGAATTAACAGGTTGACGTTTTTTTCTTTCTGCTTTTTGGTCATGTTGTTCCATTTTCTTCTAGCTTTCAGTGTTTCCAGTGAAAAGTCTGTTGTTATTCTTGTCTTTCCCTTGTCTCGCTACAGCTTGTGCTTTCTCTCTCACTGCTTTTAAAGTTTTTTCTATCATTAGTTTTACGCAGTTTGTTTATACTGTATTTTTATCTTCCCTGTGCTTCAAGTGGGTTGAGCTGCTTGATTCTGTGGATTAATAATTTTCATCGACATTTAAAAATGTTTGGCCATTATTTCTTAGGATATTTTTTTCGGTGCTTCCATCAGCTTCTTTTTTCTCTCCTTTGGGGACACCAGTGCTATGAATATTAGGCCCCTTGCTTCATAGCCCACAATGCTGTATTCAGCCCCTTTCCCTCCTCCTCTTCCTCCTCTTCCTTTTCCTGTATTTCATTTTGGATAGTGTCCACCACTATTCATAAAGTTCACTAATATTTTCTTCTGCTGGAACAAACTTTCCGTTAATCCTGTCTGTATTCCAGACATTCTACTTTTAATCTCTGGATGTTTGATTGGGAGTTTTTATATCTTCCATATCTCTCCTTTACATGCCTACGCTTTTATTTATCTTCTTGTATATATAGACTATTTTTAAATAGCTGTTTTAATGTTAATCTACTACCTCTATCACCTACGTTATTTCTGGATCTGTTTCAATTGAATGAGTTTTCTCCTCATTATGGCTCACACTTTTCTATGCTTCTTTGCATGCTTAGTACTTTTCTTAAGTTATTCCGGATTTAATGTTGGATGATGGATTTATTAAACTTTCTTTAAATATTTTTCATCTTTGTTCTGAGATGCAGTTAAGTTAGCAGAAGCAGTTTGATATCTTTGAGGCTGTCCTTTAAGCCTTGTTATGTGTGAGATCAGCCCTGGGATTTCTTTGGAAGGAATGATGCTAAAGCCGAAACTCCAGTACTTTGGCCACCCCATGCGAAGAGTTGACTCATTGGAAAAGACTCTGATGCTGGGAGGGATTGGGGGCAGGAGGAGAAGGGGACGACAGAGGATGAGATGGCTGGATGGCATCACTGATTCGATGGACATGAGCCTGAGTGAACTCCAGGAGTTGGTGATGGACAGGAAGGCCTGGCGTGTTGTGATTCATGGGGTCGCAAATAGTCAGACACAACTGAGCGACTGAACTGAACTGAACTGATGTGTGTTCTTTCAAGCTGCTCAGTTTGGGGTAATTTGTTATGGAGTAATAGATAGCAATTACAGAATGCAACCACTGTGGGAAGCTCTGCTCACTAGACTGATAATCCATGCTTACCTCCAGCCCCTTCAAGAAGAAACACTCTCTCTGCTCCTTTGTTCCCTCACTCCAGATACAAAAAAACTCCTAAGTGAGAACATTTGATTGGTAGGATTTACATCATGTGCTGAAAAAAATAGAATCCAGCTTCTCTATGGATGAGAAATATCTGTCTTGTTTGGGTTTCCTGCTTGCGTGCTTATAGTAACCTTGACTTCTTCTTAGCTATTATTAATTAGTGACCTATGTCACTAAATCACTAAAGTCTTGTCCACTAAACTATAGGCTCCCTGAAGGGAGAAACTATCTGTTTTGTTTGTTGCTCATTCCCTTGCACCTAACATGGGGCCTGATACAGAGTAGGTGCTCATTAAATGCTTGATAAATGAATGAAAGCTTGCCACCTCTCACTCTAGTTTGTACATGTTGTCTTCTCAACAAGGAGCAATATTGGCCAGACTTGTAAGAATCAACTGGGATGTTTATTTAAAATGCAGAATTATAGGCTCCATCACAGGTCTGGGAAGAGGCCCAGAAAACTGTAATTTAACAAATGCCCCATGTTATTTAGGTAGCTGAGAGCTACAGCATCATATGTCTCTAAGGGCTGGTCCCCCTTGGCCCAGTTCACTGCTAGCTGAAACCTGTATGGATTATTTTGTAGTCTTCTTGTCTGGGACAAGTGACCCTCATTACTTTCCTCTTTCTCTAGAGGACCTGCTGATTGTCCCCTCTAGTCACCTGCAGGATTTTCTGTGCTTCTCTTGATTTCTCCATGACCTTCAAGCATGAGTCGAGCTGTGGACACACAGGCACTGTTATGCAGGAGTGGGGGAGGAGGAGGGAGCATCTCACTCCCGGGCAGCACTGGGTAATGGAACTCATTTGCTATTGGTCTCAGGGGATGGCCAGAAAAGATTTGGTCCCTGAAGATGGGCAGGAAAATGAACATAGAAAGACAGTGATTATAAAAGCCATCCATCTGCTAAGTGCAGATGAATAGAAGGGATGGTAAGTGCCACGGGGAGTAATGTAGAGAGTGAGGCCAAGAACTGAAGCATTCGGGGATGTCTGCATGGAAGAGGAGTAACCCAAGCTGGGCCTCTGAGAAAGATGGTTGAATCTGGTAAAGAAGTAGTGAAAGGGAAAAAAAGAAAAGGAGAGTATACCGGGCAGAAGGGACAGAATGAGAAAGCTGTGGAGTTGAAAATGGGCCAAATCACCCCCAAATTAGTGGCTTGAAATAATAAGTTTGCTCTTTCTCATGGATTCTGTGGGTCAGGTAATCAGGAAAGGTTCAGCTAGATTGTTCTGGTTTAGGCCATCTCTTAGGGTTGCAGGGAAACAACTTCTGGTGAGGTCGAAGGACTGTGGGTCCTACCAGCAGAGAGTGGGTTTAAAGTCCAGCTGGGCTGTCTGCTTGAGTGCAGCTTTGGGCAAATCACTTCATCCACCCATCCTTCATCTGTCCGTATGTCCATTCAAAAAGTATTCCTTGAGAACTTTCTCTGCCTGCAAGTGAGTTGTATGCTGAGGATTTTATCAGTAGGAAAGGCAGTTCCAGATCCTACCCTCATGGAGCTTAGTCTCTCAGGACGGTTTCTTAGCAACCTGCAGGCTGTGTGTTCGTGATGGAGGAACAAGGCGCTGACACAGTGGTTCTCAACTGGGGACAGCCCTGCCTCCACAGTGTACATTCGGTCATGTCTGCAGATGCCTTTGGTTGTACAGCTTTGCTGTGAGGAGTTGGGGGGATGGTGGTGCTACTGGCGTTTGTGTATGGAGGCCAGGGGTGCTGCTCAGCATTCCGTAATACACAGGCAACTGCCGCAACTAAGAATCGCATGGCCCCAAATGTCAAAAGTCCAGTGTTAAGAAACACTGCCATAGGAGCAGGGCAGGGGTCCTCAACTTGGGAAGGAGGGTGTCAGGGAAGGCATCCCGGAAGGAGTAACTACAGAAACCTCAAGGTTAGGTTGGCCAGGCAGTGAGTACGTCTATGGAAAGGGAACTTGGGGGGGGCTGAAAGAGTGTTCCTGGCCGAGGGAACAGCATTGCAAAGGTCTGGAGGAAAGAGAGAACAGGATCCCCCGAGGAACTGAGCAGAATTCGTTGCTTCTGGGATACAGAGAGTTGGAGGGGTTCGGCGGATGGATGAGATGGCACGTGTGGAGCATGTGCTTCAGGAATTGTGAGCAGTCCTGACTTTCAGGGGGTGGGACCCTGGACCCAGTGCTTCATATGCGTCACCTCACAGAACCCTCGTGGCAACCCTCTGGAGCATGTTGTCGCTTTGCCCTTTACGGATGGTTCACAGAAGTGACAAGTTGAAGGTCACGTTGCTTTTGTTGCCACAGAGTCCGGCATCAAACACGTGTAAGTCCAGGTGCCAAGGAAAGGCTCAGGTTGTGTTTGTTGATTGAGCAAGTGAGTGACAGAATGAGGAAACCAAGCACAGTTCTGGGTCCTAAAGCCTCACTAGGCTCAACAGAAATGACTGTCCTGTGGGGCCTGGGAATCAAGGCGTGGTCACAGCTGGTCCCCGAGACCAGCGAGGAAGCGCCCTGGCACCCAGGTGTGACTCAGCTGCGGGGTCCCGAATGTCCTCGCTTCTCCAGTTCCTTCCTCCCCCCTTGATGGAGAACACGTGCCCAAGGCCACCTTCGTCCACTCCCTGTCCTGTCACCTCGTCATGGGAGGATGTGGAATCAGGCTGGCGCACTCTGCTTCTCAAAGGCCACATCGTCACGGCAGGGTCACCCGAGGATGCAGTGACCTACATTGTGCCTTTTCACGGCCTGGCCTTTGGCGTCCTCAGCCACCCAGGAGGAGCTGGTGAAAGCGTAGGTTCTCAGTCCCCATCCAGACTCTGGGGGTGGGAAGATCTAAGTCTGTAGGTTGTAGGTTTTCACAGTCTCCCTGGATGACTTTTAGGCAGGCTAACGTGTGGGAAATGGCACCGAGAACCGGCAGAACAGCCAGCCTTTTGGCGGGCAGCCTGCCTCTTACAGAGGTCCTAGCGTGTCCCAGCAAGGGCTGCATCCACCGGGACCCGACCATGTGCCGGGCTCCGGGCTGAACCCTTCCGTGATTGCTCGCTCTGGGATCCGCAGACATGCTGGCCCTGTTCCCCTCCTTTTACAGATGAGGAAGCTGAGGCCTGGCACAGTGAAGTACCTGGCCACCCAAACAGGATCTCTGGCTCGAAAGATCTCATAAAAACATAGACCTCGTTAAACACAGGTTCCGAAACCTGTCTGTGGCCCGAAGCAGGTAATTTGGTTGAGCTCACCTTGCTGGATTGTGAAATAGCCCAGTTTTTCCTCTATTTTTTCCCCCTCAGGTTATTTACCCAACAGGGAGATGGTGTGAATCCCAGCTCCAAGGCAGGAATGAAAGAAGCAGAGGGCAGGTAGGTCAGAAAACCCCAGTGAGGAGCAAAACTGGAATCCTCTCTCGGGGAGCGTGGGGAGCTGATCCTCTGAGACCTCCAGGCAAAGATGTCTTGCACCCAAGAAGCAGAGAGATGACACCAAGCTTGTGTGTAAACACAGGATCTTTGCATAGCTGCAGAGACTGAGCCCCCTGGGTTGGATCCAAGACCTGGAAATGCCTTGCAGAAATCCTCGTCTGGCACCAGGTGGTGTGTTGAGAAGGATGCATTGGGCTGGCACTGAGGGCTTTGGTCTGGGGTCCAGGGAGCTGTTTCTTCCGGTCTGGCCCCTCCGCTTTGTGTGCTTGAGTCAGTGTCCGTCCTTCTCTGAGTCTGTGTTTCCCTGTGTGATGTTGGGTTTCAACCGACTGCTCTCTAAGGGTCTTCTTATTCTAGACTGAATTCTTAACCTCAGGACCCAACACAGAACAGGTGCTCAGGAAATCTGCTTGAATGAGCGAATTTGCTTCTCCAACCTCTTCCTTTCCTGGAACCGAGGTTGGCGTGGTGTTCAGCTCCTTCTGCCCGCTCTTTCTCCTCTCACACAGACCCTCAATGGCGGTCCAATGCTTCCTCTAGAGCCTCCTGTTTGACCCTCCAGCCTCCAGGTCACACTGCTTGGCACTGGCTTCTTTTTGCCCCTCTCTCTCTTTCTCCCACCACCTTGCCCCCTCTGGCCCGGCCCCTGACGTGCATCTGGAGGGGTTTCCCCGGGACACAGTCACAACCAACACGTCCCTCCTCCCAAACCCCAGCCTTCCCACTGGCGGCTCTCTCCCATGTGCCCCCAAAGCACCTTTCAGTCCAGTGCCTGCCCTTCTCTCAAAGCCTGGCCCTGGCAGTTCCACGGCTCACCTAGGGATGTTGGAAGGAGCCAGGGTGGGATGAGGCCACGCACTGTGGGCCCGTGTGAAGCTCCAGTAGCTCCTCCCCGGACCGTGGTGCATCCACAGCTCTGCCCATGGTACAGGCGCATTGCAGTGTTATAACTGATGACCCGCGGGCGACGGGGCAGGTACAGGGAGCGCCACTGTGGACCCTTGTGAGAAGGGCAGTGGGGCGCTCAGCCCTGTTTGCCGTGGTTGTTCCACTGACCAGCTGTGTGGCCGCGGGAGTCCCCCAGCCTCTCTGAACCTCAGTGTCCTCATCTTTGAGGGGCTGGTGACACTCACCCTCTCGGGGGTGCTGCGAGGATCACCCATGACAACAGGTCTGAAGCATGAGGGTGCTTTGCCTGCGCTTGGTGCTACTGTAGGGTGTCACCATGCAGGACCGGCCCCCGCCCAGGGCCTGCAGCCTCTGAATCCTTCCACTTTCAGCTGCTCCCAGTAATGGCCTGCGTGGTTAGGCTGGCTGCGTTTCCGATTTTGGCTCCAAGACACACATCGACCTGGGCTGTGCTTTGTGAGGATGGATGAGTGGATACCCAGCCACTCTCCAAACTGGATCTCGGCATTTAAATGATTAATGTATTCAGGCTGCAAATAGTACCTTATGTCCCAGGGCCTCTGGGGTGCTTGAGAAAAGATCCGGCCCCTTGAGCACTTTGAAACAGGAGGCTAAAGGCAGGGATGTGGTTCTCTTTGCTAACTTTAGGGCTGGGCACTCCCTCGTGTAAATAAGAGGCTGCAGGGTTGGGGGCAGGGCCCACCTTCTCTTCCATCCAGGTTTGAGGTTCGGGTTCCTTCTTGGTAAACTGGAAAGAAGCCTGGGTTACGAATCACCACGTGGACTTGGGTCTTGACGGTCTTGCCAGCTGGTTGTATGACTGCTCCATGGTGCATCTTCCCACTTGCAAGATGGAGACTTCAGTCTTGCTATGGAAAAGCTCTTTGGGAACTAGGAAGCGAGCAGAGGGCAGGCACTTCTGGGTTTGGTGGTGGACTCTGTGCAGTGAATAAAAATTGCATGGGGCCGTCTATATGTTCTTAGCTCACAGAGGGGGCACAATGGGGTGTCAGTTAGCTCCCAGCTTATCCTTGTCCCTGAGCTCAGGGCAGAGTCGCTGGGTCTCAAAGATGCTCCCTGACCTCTCTCCATCCTTGGTACCCATGACAGGCTCATGGATGTGATCACTGGAGAGATGAGGGTACCCTCTGCAGTGGTGAAGACTGTATCATCACCTAACCCCACGTGGAAAAATGTGCTGCATAGAAACCTATGCAAATAAACCTCATCTCGCCTGGAGGCGACCCCTTGCTCTGTGATCCCGGGGGCAGGGACAATGGCGTGGAATTACACTTGACTCATTTCTGTTTAGATGCCCACCCTAGCTCCACCCACAGGAACATCCATCAGAGCGAGCAGTGCCTGGAAGGTCTGTATGAGCACAGAGCCGACAGGTGCAGACAGATGGACGCTCATGTGCCGTCTGCAGTTGCCACCTCAAAGTTTTGGAACAACCAGGCCCCTGCATGTGGGGTCTTTCCCCTGTGTCTGTCCCTCTCATCTGGCTCACTGGTTTGCTAACTCTACTGGACCCAAGAGTAACCCACGCAGAGTTCCGCTCTCCAAACCACTGCAACGGTTAGGATTTTCCAGGGAAAGCTTGAGTCTGGCTCCAGTGCCCGTCCTAGGCTCCATCTCCCCAACCCCCATGTCATGTGTGATTCTGCTGTTGTACACACCCCTCAATTGCTGCTGTAACCATGACACCTGGCACAGTGCTTGGCATGTATTATGTATGATGCGTGCGTGCACGCTCAGTCGTGCCTAACTCTTTACGACCCTGTGAACTGTAGCCCGCCAGACTCCTCTGTCCATGGGATTTCCCAGGCAAGAGTACTGGAGTGGGTTGCCATTTCCTTCTCCAGGGGATCTTCCCAACCCAGGGATCGAACCTGGGTTTCCTGCATTGTCAGGCAGATTCTTTACCACGGAGCCACCTGGGAAATCATTATATACAATAACTGCCCAATAAATGTTGCTTGGTTTACCTGGTATGTTAATTAATGGAGCAAACAAACCTCTGAAATCTCAGTGGCTTTGGATTAAAAAGGTACATTTCTTGCTCATGGAAAGTCTTTTCTCCATCTGGTGACTCCAGGACCTCTGGGTTTGGTCATCTCCACTGTGGCCCTGCAAATGTCTGTGGCACAGAAGGAAGAGAAGAGGGAGGGGCATTTTCTTGTCTCTGTTTCAGCCCCGAAACACACACATCCCCATAGCTTGGGATCCATCCACCGGGGCTGGTCATGGCAGCCCCAAGTTGATGGCAAGGTGGGCTGGCAAAGGAGGGGAGCCCCTGGACTCTTCAGAGCCTCTCACTGCTGCTCCGCAGCCAAGCCTTGACCAGTGGGTGGCCCTCTCTGATCCCGCTCGGGCTCACCGAGCAGCCTGGCATGCATGCCTAGAACCATCTGAGGCTTTGCAGCCTCCTCCATCATGCTCTTCTCCAGCACCACAGGGAGGGAGGGGTGACGAACTCCACTCAGCCACTGGGGAGGCTGGGGCTCAGTGTGGCCAACCTCTTTTCCAAGGTCCAAGGTCAAATGGCTACCAAGGGGCAAAGCCATGACTCAAACTTGGGTTTGTTTCTTAACTCCAGCTCTAGTGCTTCTTCCACCATGGTCCAGATGTCCTGCGGGCACAGTGGTCCAGGGGCTTCAAGACAGAGAAGGGACGAAACCTGAGACTCTTTGGGAACATGAGGAGAGATGGGGAAAGGCTGGGAGGCAGCCAGGCAGTGGCCAGAGGAGTGCATGTACCACCCACTTTGTGTGATGTTGTCCGGGAAGGAAGCCCAGGACTGAGGAAAACAGCTACATTTACGATGAGAGGTGAAGAATGGAGGCGCCTTTTAAATGTGACTCAGTTTATGGGACACTCAAGAGAGTCACTTAGATTTCGCCTTGTCCTTGAGGAATGAGGACTGTCTCTCCATGCTCTCTGATTATTTTTGAAATGAACATTTCCTCCACCCCACATAGAACTTGTTATTCAGAGTTCTCCTTTTTCGCCCGTCAACTTCTTTTTTGGTCTAGTTGAATGCCAGAGGAGATAAAAAATATATACAGTAGGAAGCAAAACAAAAAAGAGAGAGAGAATCAGCTTCACTTTTCAACAAACTACTTTTAACAAGTGGGTTCAGACTTGTTAACAGGTCTTGGTCTGCTCTTAGCAAATCTTTAAGAGGTTCTGTTCTGAAAGCAGTAGGCAGTTTGAAGAAGTGGAGCCATGGAGTTGGTGAAGGTGATCCTTTTTTTTACCAGGCAGAGCTCTGTCTGTGTGCACTCCTTGTCTACCCCCTCTTCCGGTGCTTGCCTTGGCGGATGACTGCCCAGCCAGGGCCTGTCTGGAAGCCCAGGAGCCGGCTCTGCCAGGCACCTCTGCTGGGTGACTCCAGGATGACCACTTGGTCACCGGCCAGCTCTGACCATGAGAGCATGCGCCTTCTCCACATCTGCCTCCTGGCTCTAGACTCACACACCCTCGTTCTGCCCCATTCGTCTTTACCGGGACAATCTACAGGGGCACCTGTTTCATCAAATTTCTCACGTCATGTAGAAGAAGTAGGTCACTGATTCCACAGAACCCAGAGTCTTGAACGTCAAGACTCTTCAGGTTGTGTTACGTCAGGTCGTGGGTGGCAGCCGTCGCCAGGGGGGTGTGGACACCCACAGGACAGACTTCAGTCCTGAGGCCACACGTGTGGCCGCGGTGTTCAGGGACGTTGGAGGCACAGGGGTGTGGGGTGGCAGAAGCCCTCCCAGAAACCCTCATCGCTGTCACTGTGATCCTGTCACTGAGGCTTAGACCCGCCCACCGCTCCTGACACCCTCAGGGTGGAATCCTGCCATCCTCACAGGGCTTCCAAGGCCTCATCTCCCCTCCGACAAGCTCCCACTCCATCCAAACGCTGAGCTGCTCGAGTCGCCTCCACGCACTAGGCTGCCTCCCACCTCACTGCCTTTGCTCCTGCTGTTCCTGCTGCCAGGCCCACCCTTCCACCCACTCATTCCTATGCGCACACCCTGCGTGACTCCTACTTGTCACCTGAGATTGAACTCTTCCAGCTCTCTCCTCCTTCCAGAGGCCTCTCTGGCCATGCTTTGTCAGTCCTGTCTGGTTTCAATCTCACACAGCCCTGTGAGTGCTGGACCAGAAGGAAAGGGTTTCCTTCCAACCAGCACGGGGCCTGGTACCCCAGGAGTTCTGCAGACTGATGATGGATGCAGTGAAGATCAGACTTTCCCCACGGTAGCTCACATCTCAGATCCCATCCTGCATGCATGCATGCTAAGTCGCTTCGGTCGTGTCCATCTTGTTCCTTGAACTGCAAGGAGATCAAACTAGTAAATCCTAAAGGAAATCAGCCCTGAATATTCATCGGAAGGACTGATACTGATGCTGAAGCTCCAATACTTTGGCCACCTGATGCGAAGAGCCCACTCACTGGAAAAGACCTTGATACTGGGAAAGATTGAGGGCAGGAGGAGAAGGGGATAACAGAGGATGAGATGGTTGGATGGCACCACTGAATCAATGGGCATGAGTTTGAGCAAACTTTAGGAGATAATGAAGTACAGGGGAACCTGGCATGCTGCAGTCCATGGGGTCACAGTCAGACACAACTGAACGACTGAACAACACCAGTGTTTGTACTCCAGCCTAATGGCTGGTTCTTGTCCAACACACAGGACCGACCAGATGGCTGAGGCCCACGGAGGCCCAGTTGTCTAGCTCAGGGGCAGAGATGGGTCCTACACCTGAAGCCCCTGTTTCCTGGGGCCCAGGAGAGTCTTGGCTCAGAACACAGACGGGGCCATCTTGCCACTTAAAGGCTGTGATCTGGCAAGTATCTCCAGCTCTCCATGTCTCAGTTTCCTCATCTGTGAAATGGGATCTCATGAGGATTAAATGAATTGATAAAAGCCAACCACTTAAATCACTTAAAACCTGTTTTAAATGGCACAATATAAGAGCTACATAATCGCCATTTATCATTGTCATTGTTTTTATTATTGTCTCTCCTACTATGACATGTCATTTCTAGGCAGAATATCCTCATTCCTCCCCAACTGCACTCTCTGTGACATTTTTTTATTATGGGTTGGGATCTGACAGGTCATGGAGTTTCGGAAACTCCATGTAGTAGAGATTATAGCTCTACTATGTATCAGGGGATTGCCTAGTGGCTTAGACAGTAAAGAGTCTGCCTGCAATGCAGGAGACCCAAGTTGGATCCCTAGGTTGGGAAGATACCCTGGAGAAGGAAATGGCAACTCACTCCAGTATTCTTGCCTGGGAAGTCCTGTGGATAGAGGATCCTGGTGGGCTACAGTCCATGGGGTTGCAAGGAGTCTGAGTGACTAACTCATTACTATGTTTCAAGCCTTTTGTGTTTACTTCTAACAACCGTCCCTCAATATATGTCTTATTACCACCATTTTTCAGATTAGAAAACTGAGGCCCAGGCTCCCATGCTGGCCAGAGGCAGAGCACGAATCGAACCAGGGCCAGAGCTCTCTTCACCTCCACTTCCACTGGCCGCTGCGATGCTCACACTGGTCTGTCCTCCTTGGGCCTTCTTTCTGATGGGCGTGCAGGTCTCACTTTGATGGCATGCCCACCCTCTTCAGCAAGCAGCAACGGCTTTGGTGAGGTGCGTGGATTTGATTTTCCGGATTGTCACTGCTCTCGGTCTTGTGAGGCTGGGAAGGCCGGGACCCTGTCCCCCGAGTGGTCAGCGCAAGTAGTGGTCACCATGGTAGCTGCGGCACTCCCCCCCAGGTCTCTGGAAAGTCCTCTTGGGGAAGCTGGCCCTTTGCCTTCTCCGCTCATCACCAGGCATTTTTTGAGACCCACTGTGTGCCAGGCCCTGAGATAAGTGGAGTAGCAGGTGCAGAGATCCTGCGGTGGGAGGAGGTTGGTGTCTTGAGGAACGGAATGGAGGCCAGCACGAGCGGAAGCTGGGGAAGCAGGAGATGAGCGTGGAGGGGTGGGTGGTGGCCAGAGCTTGGTGGCCCCCAGTGCTCTGTGGGGCATTTGAGGTTGTGTTCTAAAGGCGGACGCCCTCGGTTGTCCTGAGGCTATGAGACCCAGTGTGAGCTTCTTGGTTGGTCCCACCTCACCTGCTCCACCCACCAGGGCCCCTTCCTTCTTCTCCTCCCCACTCAAGCTAGAACTGCAGAGTCATCTTCAACTCTGCCTTCAGCCTCACCGTCTGTTCACACCCCCTTCTAGAAGTTTCCCAAGCCCATCCCCTCTTATCCAGCCCTGGGCCCCTGCTTTGGGTCAAGGTCAGGGTCAGTTTCCCTCCCCTCTGGATGACCTTGCTGTAGCCCTTCCCCTCCAACTATTTCCAACCTCTGTTGGCTTCCCTGGAATCCATCCTTTACAGACCCCCTCAAACTAACCTCAGGCTGTGTTTTTCCCCATCTGCGGAACCTTCCATGGCTTCCCAGTCTACTCTGTGCTGTCCAGTGAGGCAGCCCCTAGACACAGGTGGCCATTTAGATGTGGGTTAAAGTGTAATGTGAGATACAAGGTAAAATGCACTTCCTCGGTCCTGTGAGCCACATCTCACGTGCTCAGGAGCCACACATGGCCACCATATTGGGATGCGTGGGTATAGAATGTTTCCTCACTGCCAAAAGCTCTGTCTGGACAGCGCTGGACTTTATGAGCTAAAATCCAAACTGGTTAGCCTGGTACTTAAGGCCTTAAGCAATCTCACCTCAGCTGGCCTGTCCCGGGCCGTTTCCCACCAGCCCTTCCCATGCACACAGCAGCAGCCACATCACACGACTGCAGTGTCCATCACACGTGTGTTAGTGTCTCGTGTGCCCTTCTAGGGTTATACAAGCACATGCAGATATGCGTGTTGTGGGTGCAGATGCCTGCCTGCGTGTCTGTTTTCTTATTTCTCCTCTTATACAAAACGTAGAGTACTAAGGTCCCTTTTGGAACTTTGATGAAAATGTTATAAAGTTTAGATTATGGCGATGGTCGTATAACCCTTAAATATACTAAAAGCCGTTGAATCATCACCTTAAACAGATGAACCTTATGATAGGCAAATGGTATCTCAACAAATCCATTTTTTTTAGGACGCTGCATTCACTGATACAGACTGTTTTGTAACTTGCTCTTCCCATTTCACAGTATAGCCTGAAGCTCTCTTCCCATCACTATTTGCAGAGCTTCCTCATTCTTGATGTAGCCACAGAGGATTGCGCTGTGTAAATGTTTCATGGTTGTTTACCATGGCTGCAGCTGACAGACACTTGGGATCATTCCAGTCCTCTGCTTCTCTGGACAATGCTATAGAAATAACATGTTCCCTGTGTGGGCTGGTAACTGTAGGGCAGATTCCTACAAGTGGATTGCTGGGTCAGAGGGTAGCTCTATTTGTCATTTTGACAGATATTGCAAGCCTCCGTCCAGAGAGTTGTACTGATTTTCACTCCCACTCCCAGTGCATGAGAGTACTTGCTTCCCCAAGCTTCGCCTACAGTTGGCGTCAGGCTTTATCAATGCAGTTTTAAATGGAATTTCTCTGATGAGTGTGGTTGAGCAGCTTTTCATATATTTAAGAGCCCTTTAGGTTTATGGGGGGTGGCACTGCCGATTCATGTCCTTTGCCCATTTCCTATTACATTGCTGGTCTTTTCCATCTTGATTTCTAGAAGTACTTTATATATTGTGGCAATTAACCCTTGGTCTATGACATAACATACACTTTTTTCCTCCCCTATTTGTCATATGCCGCTTGTAATTTTATGTTTTTTCCTCACTTAGACGTGTGAAAGATTTTTTTTAAATCTTGTTAAAGGTTTTTTATCTTGTTAAATTCGACAGTCTTATCTTTTCTGACTTTTGAATTTTGGGTGATGGAAAGACCTTACCCATTTCTAAGTGTTAAAGGAGTTTGCCCAAGCTTGATATTGATAGTTTATGGGTTCATGTTTGGTTATTAAGTCAGGATTTCGATTTCCTGATCCATTTTGTGTATGGTATAGGGTATGGATCTAATCATATATTTTCCTAAATGATTGCCCATTCATCCCAATACCATTTATCAAGTCCATTTGATCCCCAGTGATTTGAGATGTTTCCTTTTTACCAACTTCTTGTATGGATTTGAGCCTGTTTCTGGACTCTCTTCTGTTCCATTGGTATGCCTGCCTATCGGCCGTATTTGCCAGTATCACACTGGTTTAATGACTGAGGTTTCATGGTATGAATCCAACTTAAACCCGCCTCCTCAAGATGCTTTTCAAGATCCTTAAACAAATGGGACTTCCTTTCCCCTCTGCTCTTAATGCCCCGTATGCCTCTGACAGACTGCAAGCTCAGTAAAAACAGGGTCTTGCCCTGTATAACTGCTCACCCAGGGTGCTTGGGGTGGGGCCTGGCACGGGGCAGGCCGCTGATACCTGCATTCGTCCGTCTCATCACAGAGGTTGCCTGTGAGCATACAGGGCTGTAGTTTCCTGGACGTCACCTTTTCCCTTGTTTGAAAATTGAGACACAATTCCCCTGCCTCCAGCGTTCTGGCATTTCTCCCAGACTCCTCCCAGATGTCTTGGGCCTTGGACCGGTGATTCTGCAGTGAATTTGGGTGTCTTTTCAGGGCTGGGTGCTCCTCTTTGGACCCCAGACACTCAAGAGCCCCCAGAGACTGGCCTCTCCTTTCCCCGTTTATAGACTTCAGCCCATGGACTCAGCCCTCCTGTATCTGGGGGGTGTTCCCTCCCTTTGTGCAGAACGTGGGATGGGAGGCCTGTTATTCTTTCTTCTGTCAACGTGACAAGGAGGGCACTTTGCCCTGCCTTTGGAGTCCAGCCTGCACTGAAGACTGTGCAATGGAAAAAAGCCTTTTCTGTTGAGCCTAGAGATCCTTCTGTAAGTCTGGGCTGGTTTATGACCATCAGCTCTTCTTAACCATCAGGCTGCTGTAAGAGCTGTGCAGCATTTGGCAAACATTTTGGAGCCTGTTCCCCATTCAGCCCCTGAGCCCAGTGCCAGGGGACGGCAATGGCTCCCAGCTGCCCTGGGAGAGCTGAGTTTCCAGGCGGGAGCCTGCGTGGACAGGGAGGACACCAACAGCACAGCGCTCCGTGTGGCGCGCTGTGCCCCAGGGCCTTTCTGGTCCACACGTCCCTTTCCTGATGCAGAGGTTAGCACCGTGCAGCGTTTCCTCCAGTGGGCTTCCCTGGAAGCTGTCTGGCGCACCTCACCCCCACATTTCACCCTTGACAACACTGAGCCCCAAGGAAGTGATGGCACCCCAGGTCCCTGGGAAGTCAGACTCTGGGCTGAGAACTGGAGCCTGAGCCTATTTCTCTGATCTTCCACCAGCCTCTGAGTCTTCTCTCTCACCCAGCGTCCCAGCCAAACCATTTACGGGAGGCACCATAAACCTCCCAAACATGTCTTAATTCCCTGTATTTCCCCCGCACACAGGATTCAAGCCAGTGTCATCTCTCACTTGATGTTTCAGTGCCTCTGCACTGCTCCCCGCTCTGATCTTCGGGGAAACCAATGAGATCCTATAAAAATGCCTTATTTGATCAGGGCAACTTCTTGCTTAAGAACTCTCAAAGGCTTCCTATTGTTTTTCAAAAAATTCCTTAAACTTTTTATTTTGAAATACTTGTAGATTTGCATGCAATTGCAATAAATAGGAGACATCCTGTGTAGCTTTCGAAACCCAGTTTACCCCCACGGCACTATCTTGAATCACTGTTCCTTGATGCTTTTAACATGAAGATGGAGATCATTATTCTAGTTTAGCTCTGGAGTCAGAGAGATGTGGATTCAGGTTCTGGCCTTGACAAGCTATTTTGCCTCTCTGAGACTCAGGGTTTTGGGAGTATAAGATTTCTAATAAAGATACTCAGCTCAAAGAGTTGCTTGAGGTTTAATGAGATAATATATACAAAGAGCTTAAAACAGAGGCTGACATATCGATTGGCACTTGATAAATGGTAGAATGGCCTGGAGCGGTCTGTCCTCTACTTCCCTCTTCCTGTCCACGATCCCTCTTGCTCTGTCTGCTCAGACTTACCTTCTTTCTGATTCCTCCTCTTGTCCTTTTCCTACCCCACCCAGGACCTCTGCACATGCTGTTCACATTCCTGCTCTCACTCTGCTGGGTGTGTTGTATTCTCCCGTACAGGTACTGATTTTCGCATATAAACATCTAACAATATTTACTGTTATTTGTTATTATTCTCTTCCACTAGGCCATGAGTCCACGAAAGTCACCATAATGTTTGCTTTGCTCACCATGGGATCCTCAGCACCCCACAGAGGGTCAGGCCTTGAGGAGGGACCAATACACACATCTCTCATCTGAGTCAATGAGCAAATGGCATGGGTGGGAGGGAAGAGAAGGTGATGGTGGCGGAGATTTTATTGTTGTTGTTTTAGTTGCTAAGTCGTGTCCAATTCTTTTGCAACCCTGTGGACTGTAGCCCACCAAGTTCCTCTGTCCATGGGATTTCCCAGCCAAGAATACTGGAGTGTGTTGGCATTTCCTTCTCCAGGAGATCTTCCCAACGCAGGGATCGAACCCGGGTCTCCTGCATTGGCAGGTGGATTCTTTACCACTGAGCCACCAGGGAAGCCTGGAGATTTTATTAGCAAACATTTATTGAATGATTATTGTACGTCTTGCAATATGCTCAATACGGTGTGAATTCTCTCATTTAATTTACTCACATTTAAAATAACGCCCATCATTCTCTATCCAGCTTTAGTTTTTTCCTTGGTTATTTATCACTGCCTGATATTACATATTTATTTAGTATCTGATTTCCTCAATAAGGTAAACATCACAAGCTCAGAAATTTAGTTCTGTTCCCTGCTGTGTCCCTAGAGCTTGAACAGTGCCTGGTACTTCGTAAGCGTTCAGTGAATATTTGTGAAATGAATGAATGCTCACGTGAAATGTATGAGGCAGTCACAATTATCACCCCATCCTCATTTTAAGCATGAGGAGATGGATGCTTGGAGAAGTTAAATACCTGGTCCAGGTGAAGGCCAGAGCTGGTCCTCTGACTGCAAAGCCCCTGTGATGTTACAGCCCATCAAGTTACACTGTGATGCTTTCCAACTTTGGGTTCACCCCAACGGATCCTGAGACCAAGACTCAAGCTTGAGTAGCTCACTTGGGAGGTGACTCCAGGAAGCCAGGTGGGGCTAGGGAGGGGAGACAGGGAAGGGCTGAGAAGGAGGCCAGCAAAGCGTCCTCATCAAACCATTCACCCCGGGGACCAGCAGAGCTGGCCTGGGAGCTGGTGGAGACCAACGGGCTCAGAGTTATCCTGCCCGCCGTGTGTGGGGGCCTCAGAGCTCACTGCCCAGCTCTCGTCAGCAGCTAGTGAAGGCTGCTCCTGGGCGGGGTGGGGTGGGGGATGGCCCTCCAGCCTGTCTGCCTTGCCCCACGTGTAAGCTGGCGGTCCCACGGTCAGGCAGACATTCTCAGCAAGGACTTTGCATTTGCCGGGGGGACGCAGTGGGGCACTACCAGCACCTTTTTCAGATGCCACTCAGACTCTCACCCTCAAAAGGTTGCTGTGTTTTCTCCCAAGCTGACATTTAAAGACCACGTATTTATAGGAGAGAAGGCCTTCCTCCTCCCTCCCCCGGGCTTGGCAGCTCTCCTCACCCACACCCTCTTGCTCTCATTTCCTGGGGCCCTGCTAGCCTTCCAGGTCTGGTGTGGATCCCTGTCCTAGGTCCAGGCTGGAGGAAACCCCAGAGATTACTTGCTGCACCTTCTGACTCTGTGAGGGCATTCCTCTGTAGGAGGGTCATCCCTGGCAGGACCGCAGTCAGATTCCTGGGGGCCCTATCCTGCCCTCCCAAATCCTGTTGACGAATCTGGTCTCTCTGCTCAGTCACCATCCTAGCTGTGGCCTGAAAGCCCTCCTCTCACTCCCCAGCTTGTGCTGCAGTTCCTGCCCTGACCGGGGTTTCCTGCCTCCAACTGCATTAACTTTCCCAGCAGCCACGCTGGCATTTATTAAGCCTATAGTCAAGACCCTGACGCTGGGAAAGATTGAAGACAGGAGGAGAAGGGCACGACAGAGGGTGAGATGGTTGGATGGCATCACCGACTCAAGGGACATGAGTTTGAGCAAGCTCCGGGAGATGGTGAAGGACAGGGGAGCCTCGCGTGCTACAGTGCATGGGGTCGCAAAGAGTCGGTTACGACTGAGTGACTTAACAACAACAATAACACGGGGGAATAGACTTGTCCCTCCTGGCCAGGCTGGTCCACGGTCAGCCCAAGAGTCATTCTCTTTCACAGAGAGATGGAGTTGAACACGTTTCCTTTATTTCTACCTTCTTTGTTCTGTCTCACTCTGTGGCTCCCTTCTCTTACTGTGGAACCAGCTCCCATTGTCTGATTTTGCTTTGCTGAGCATTTGGGTTTGGGTCTGTCTCGTTTCCTTGATCCCCTCCCATCCCACCAGCCCCTCTTGAGGAAAAGGATTCGTACACATTCATCTCTGAATCCTGCACATCGTGCAAGGACCCGGCACACATACCAGATAAACAGAGGGATGAGTGTCAGGTGGAGCCAGTGACTGCTCAGTCATCATCCCTCCTGCCTCGCTGCCCATTCTCACTTGACACACCCATGCTCCACCCACCTCAGACCTCTAACCCCCACATTCTCATGCCCCGTCTCTCTCGTCTCTCTCTCTCTCTGACATGAGCCCTTGACATGCTGCTCCCTTGTCCCCTTAGAAAAATCCTTCTGCGGATGGAGAAGAGGCCCATGATCTGGCTCTTCCTTCTTCGAGATCAGTGCCTTCACGTCCTCAACTGCAAAATGGGAATAAGAAAAGGTTCTGAGGTCTGGTTCCCCAGAAGCAGAGCCTGGGATAGGCATGCTCGTGCATGGAATTTACTAAGTGCTCCCGGAATAACCTGCCTGGGAAGGATGAGGGCAGGGCAGGGAAGGGAAAGGCGCTTGGCAGACGTGGGTTCAGGGTTCAGGACAAGTGCACCCTCAGCCTCAGCCCTTGGGGAGTCCTGGGGGGTGACTTGCACCATATAGCCTGTTGCTACCTAGTGGTTCCCACTGGCCAAGGACCATATCCTCCAGAGAAGGGCGCAGGTGTGAGAAGCCAGCCCCCAGAGAGCCAGGGGCTGGGCACACCTGCCAGGTGGAGGGCAGGGTGGCACGCCGGCAGCACCTGCTAACAAATACTGCCTGCTAGACTCGTTGGGAGGATGAAATCAAGCTATTCAAAATTCTAAGAACAGTAATCGACGCTTTTACTAAAGTTCAGCGACTCTTTCTATCATTGGTCCTCTTGCTTCAAAACCCAGGAAAATTCCACCTGCGAAGTCTTCCTCACTGGCTGTCTTGAGAATTAATCATCTCTTCCCCTGCTGCCTCAGCACGGGGTGTTTTTCCTTCTCATTTAGGTTTTAAAACGGCACAAATAAAACATGGGAGATCGTTAGTGTAAAAGGTTCTGGCAGAGCCTGAAACATACAGGGGATACACAGAACGTTTTCTCTGCCCTCCAGTCTTCCCCAGAGAAACTCCCCTCGGTGGCATGTCATGTTTCAAGTGTTATCGATCAACCTGCCCTGTATTTGGGGAGTTGGGCTTTCCCAGCTGCATTTAGAGACCCTTAATGGGAGGGAGCCGGCTTGCCATTTCCTCTCCCCTGCTCAATAAACAGTTTGCTTAGCCCAGAGTTGCTGCTGGAGCTTCTAGAGGACAGGATGGGGGTGGGGCAGGAGGTTTTCAGCTTTCTCTCCTTGGAGATTCCGACCCTGACCTGAGTCAGTCCAGCAATCTCCTTAGAGATTCTGGAAGCAGATTCTCCAGTAGATGAGATAAAAATTTGTCTGAGAGGATGCAGTTTTTGAAAGG
>NW_011495042.1:3191927-3195598 GCF_000754665.1 Bison bison bison | reverse complement strand
GAAAGGTGGCTTCTGTCAGTGAGGACCTTGCTCACTGATTTATTCCAACCTCCCCTGGATTATCATTTGGTGTGAGTGTGCGTTGAATGACTTCTACTGTGACTAAAAATAGTAAAGACACGGTCATTGTGAGGGACTGGGAAATAAAAGTCGGCTTTAATCTCCTCCCAGCAAAATCACTTTTGAGGGACATTCATGTGGTCCCCGGATCATGCAGTTTTAGTCACTTTTGCTCTCTGCCACTTCTGGCCCCTGCCTCACAACAGACCCCTGGGGGACCCAGGCTTCTTTCTCTTCTTGTTGCGAACTCAGAGGTGACATGCCCACCCGCTCGCCAAGCGTCGGTCACCTCCCGGTCTCTTTGTCTCTTCTTCCCGTCCAGTAGAGAGAGGGAAGTGGTCGTTTCCCACCTTATTTTGCGGTCGGTTCCATCACACAAGAAGTCTTCAAGTTGCAGGAAGGGCCCTATTTTTAGTGGAGTGGGACTTCTGGGCGTCCAGATTGCCAAAGCTCGCTCGCTACCAGATGCTCTTCTGTGTTGTCACTGGAAGCCCATGTCCTCACTTGTCACATGCTTGTCACCTCATGTAAACTTTGCCACAGCCGAGCAATTCCACCGCCCCATTCTCAGATGAGGAAACTGAGGCTCAGCGAGCAGACGGGGGTTGTCTAGGATCCCATGTGCCCCCCCGACCCCCTCGCCATCCTGTCCTCTCCACTCCCATGACCCTGTGTGCCTCTTAGGTGGACATGAACGTATTCTGTGGGAGAGAGAAGGGGCCTATGTGTGCCTGTGTGTAAACAGATAACATTGATCTTTCTCCTGCTAATCCAGAGGTCAGAAGCTGCCAGCCTGCTGGCCAAAAAACCTACCACAGCTATATTGTGTTTGCCCTTCACAGGGTTTTAAATTTTAAAAAAAAACTGTTGATGACATTTACAGATAAAGAGTATGAGTCTAAAAATCCAGATGTCCAGCTTCTCTTAAAAAAAAAAAAAATAGAAAACTGGCAGTTTAGACTCACATCCCAGCTTGGCCACGGTCAGGTGGAGCTGAGTGGTGGCTGTATCCATTTGACTGGACAGATTGCCAGAGTCCCCACCACTCCTTATTACCTCCCCCAGTACAGCCACTGTCAGCTCCTATTTGTCACCGCATGAACACTGTTGCTTTTTCTTATTGGGAGATTCCAGAGGAGAGAGCTGGAAGTCCTAACCAGCCCACCTCACTCAGTATTGCTGGTCCTTACGGGCATTCTCAGGCTTCCCTGGTAGCTTAGCTGGTAAAGAATCTGTCTGCAATGCAGGAGACCCTGGGTCGATTCTTGGATCGGGAAGGTCCCCTGGAGAAGGGATATGCTACTCATGCCAGTGTTCTTGCCTGGAGAATCCCCCTGGGCAGAGGAGCCTGGCAGGCTACAGTCCATGGGGTCGCAAAGAGTCGGACATGACTGAGCGACTAAGCACAGCACAGCACAGCACAGCACATAGGCATTCTCTCCCCTGTCCTTCAAATCCCTACCAAGTCATCTTTGTAAATCCCAGGGCCTTAGCACACAATAGGTGTGAAGAATAACAATAGCTACTGTTTTTTTTGGGGGGTGTGTTTACCTTGGAGAAGGCTATGGAATTTATCACCCTTTAAATAAACATAAAGGTAGGAAGGACTTCCCAGGTGGTGCTAGTGGTAAAGAACCCGCCTGCCAATGCAGGAGACATGGGTTCAGTCCCTTGGTCTGGAAGATCCTCTGGAGGAGGAAATGGCAACCCACTCCAGTATTCTTGCCTGGAGAATTCTATGGACAGAGGAGCCTGGCAGGCTACAGTACTTAGGGTCACAAAGAGTCAGATATGACCGAGCAACTTAACCCACACACAAATAAACTAACAGGCTCAGAAAGGTCGAGGGCATGTTCAAGGTCATCCAACTGATGACTTTTGTCATCAGGACTTTTGTGGTGGCCCTTACTTTTGCACTGAGTTGCCTCACCTTTTGCAGCTTTTCACACCTATCCCTTTTGCCTTTCAACTTAACTGCTGGTTTCTGAAGGTTTCATAAAAGAAATAGTAGCTGAAGCTGAGCCTTGACACTATAACTGGACAGGAATTGACTGAGAGAGGGAGAAGGGCATTTCCATCCAAGGAGCAGAACACTGACAGAGATGTGGTGTAGGGCTAAATATACATCACGAGGGGGTGCTGGGAACCAAGGTGGGAACGAAGTAGAAAGGGCACTTGGGGCCAAAGCAGGAAACCTGGAATGGCAGTCTGAAGCTATGGAACTTCTAAGGGCACTAGGGAGCTATGGAAGGTTTTAGAGCAGGAGCAGCCGTGAACCATGTCTGGCGTCATGAAACCTATGTGACAGCTGGATGCAGGCAGACAGGAGGCACTGTGAGAATCCAGAAGAGAGGTGTTGGGGCCCTTCAACAGGTTCCAGGGGGAACTGTGGAGGCCTGTTCAGTGAGGACTTGGAGATGGGAGAGCCTGGAGCTGGTCACCTGGAGGCCCACGGTGCCGTTCACTGGGATGGGGAAGGTGGGGTGTCTGTGCGGAGATGTCCTCCGGGCACCCACGGGAGAGGGCAGGCCTGCAGCAGGAGATGCAGTGACGCCTGCCAAGCCAAGTTGGAGCAGTGAGAACGGAGCGCTCTGAGCCAAGAGCCTGGAGACACCTCCTCTCACACCTGCCGGATTTCCTTTCGCTGATGGCCTCCCCGGCCCCCTCTCTCCCCTCTACGCCTAAGCCCCCGAGAGTGAATATCCTCCGTCCCATCCTAGGGCTGCAAAGCACAGGCCATTGTGCATTTGGCCCAGCCCAGGGTCTCCCCAGGCCATAGCTCCTGTTTCAACAGACCAAAGCCTGGGGGCTGGTGGGTGGTTACCAGGGTCTAGGCCCTCCCTGCCCCCGCCCCAAGGGGGCCCCTCTTCTTCTCTCTTCCTGTGAGCAGAGCAGTGCATTTGGCTTTTTATAAAGCCGATAAATAAATAAGCAAGCGGGCATGATTAATTGATGGCATGGAGCAGACCCAGGCGCTGGGAGTCAGGTGGCCCAGCTTCCTGGTGGAGCTAGGCTTTTCAGCGACCTGGGGCCTGTGCCAAGGAGGGGAAGCCTGCTTTGGGGAAGTGCTTCCGTGTGTGCCTGGGGCGTCCACCTTTCTGCTCCTCTGTGCCCGCCTAATCTAGGCCCTAGACTGAGCCAGGGCTGGAGGCTGGGGGCCAACAGGTGCCCCTGCCCTACCCCCATCTCTTCTCCCAGTCTGAGTGCCCTCGGGCTCAACACCCCAGGATTGCTCCAGCCAGCCCTCTCCCTCAAAGCTAGGTCTCCCCGTATACCCCGACCACACCTTAGTAATCCCACACTGCATGACCCCAGCCTTGGGTTTCTGTGTGTTGGGAATGGGATTGGGGTACCCTGACCCAGGGGAAAGGGTTCCTCCAAGGGTCAGGCTGATGGGCGGGGGCGGTAACGAGCTGGTGCTGATGGAAGTACCTGAAGACCAAGCCCGGGGAGAGGCCGGACACCCGCTCCCTGGGCCCCCCAGCGCGCGTGGTGGGGCGCGGGCTGGACCGCGAGCTCCGGGTCCCGCAGGGCGCTCTCCGTGCGGAGTTTGGGGAGGGCCGAGGGGGAGCGCGTGGGGGAGGAGGGAGCGGGAGGGGAGGGAGAGAGGG
>NW_011495042.1:3187851-3191301 GCF_000754665.1 Bison bison bison | reverse complement strand
CTGGGGCCGGGGTCGTCCAAGGCGTTAGAACCCCCCGATTTCTTCCTTCCCAGCTGTCTCTGACTTCTCTGCCTGGCTTCTCCCCAGTATTGCGGGGTCCCCCCTTTCTCCAGGTCCGGGTATCTGCAGGCTAGGGACAGGAGCGCAGCTGTGGACGTTGACCCGGGGCTGGGGGCTTCTCTCCTCCGCAAAGGCGCTTTCGGAGCTTCCAAGAGCCTAAGCGCCGCGGGACCCTCTGCCAGGTGCTCTCTGCACCCCCGGCCTTGCTCTTCCCTGGCGCCCCTCGCTCTGCCCGCAGCCCTTGCCCAAGCTCCAGAAGTCCCCCACCTGGTGCCACAAGGGCTCCAAAGCCCCACACTCTCGTCAGGCTCTCAGATCTGCAGCTTGATTTTTCAGTCTAGCGTCAAACGGTCCTTGAGAAAGAGGATTTAGGCAGGTACCCCACCTAGGGCCCCAAAGTGGATCAATATGTTTCCACACACCTGGACTCACCCAGGGCCTGGTCATCCTGAAGCCCTGTGGTCTCAGGAGGAGACTCTGTCCTGGCCATCGGGTGTGTGTCTTAGCATCCTAGAACGTAATTCGTAATGATGGGAGGTGAGCCCCAGAGAGGGCGATCCAACCTCAAGGTCACACAGCCAACCTGTGAAAGGAGCAAGAACTGGGCTTTTTTTTTTTTCCAAATGGGTTGAGAGGGAAGGAGAGTACTCCTGTTTGGTTCCTACTCCTGGGGGATTTGGGCTCTGTCTCTTACTAGCTGTGTGACCTCTGACAAGTCAATTCCCCTCTGACTCTCCCCATGTGTAAAATGGGGGTAGCTACCTCCCAGGGCTGTTCCGATGGCTGTGTTCATGTTCTTAAAGTTCTTACCACCCTGCCTAGTGCATGGTCTGTATCCAAAAATTTTTTGGCTACCAACATGTGAAATTTCCTTTCCGGGCTCAGAAGGGAAGAGACGGTTCCCATCCTCTCCAGTCTGCTCCGGCATCTAGATTTCGATGGGTTCTCCCTTGTGGCTCTGTGGGCTGCTAGGGGGCAGCACCTGCCAGAACCCTGAACCCTTGTGTGGAATGTTTGGTGGTGGCAAGAGTCCCAGACCCTCAAGAGCCCTCTGGACCTACTGGTCCGGCTACTGCAGGCTGTGGTTTCTTGCTTCTTCCATGGCAAGAACAGTCGCTAATTCCTAGCTGGGAGATGATGACGGGGGTGCCCTGCTGTAGTCCCAGGAGGATCACCCCCCTCCCTCCACAGTCTTATGGGCGAACATCAGCCTCACCTTCTCCATCTGACCCACTGTTCTCTCTACCTCTGTGCGATGTCATTCCTTCCCTCAGAGGTACTATTGGCAGCAGAGGAGACGAGGCAGGAGGAACTCATTCATTCATTCCCTTGCCTAGCCTTGAGTCATGCCTTCTCTGGGTCAAGGGGTGCTTGGAAGCACTGAGAAATATCAGCCATATGTTGCAGTTATGAAGCTCCTGCCAGGTGCTAGGTGCCTCCTGCTCCCTGGAGACACATTCATTCATTTGACACATTTTTATTAAATACCTAATATGTGCTAAGCACTGTTTGGTGTGGCAGGGAGACATTGGTAAATAAAACAGACCTGATCCCAGTTGTCTAGGGTGACCATGTGATTTGCCGTCCAAGCCGAGATAATTTTGAGAATGAGAGAGGGCATTATTAATGATAACACCAGAACTGCGGACATAAACAGGGAATGTCCAGCCAAACCGGGTTGCATGGCCATCCTGTGACCTCGTATTTATACACCAGTGTTCATGGAGAACTGTTAATTTTTTTTTGAGCTTGCTTTTTGCCAGGCTCTGTT
The DNA here is from genome assembly GCF_000754665.1 of Bison bison bison. NCBI lineage: Eukaryota > Metazoa > Chordata > Mammalia > Artiodactyla > Bovidae > Bison > Bison bison. The sequence continues at coordinate 3,189,470 of NW_011495042.1, read as the reverse complement.
AAGCCCTTTCGAGTTATCATCTGATTTAATCCTCCCAGGGCTGTGAAGCTGCTGTTACCATCTGCATGCAGCTGGTTAGTGGTGGGGCTGGGACCCCTTCTGCTACTTAACTGCTGAGTCGCAGTGTCTCCCCAGAGATGGACAAGACCCAGGGCCCACGGGCACTCTCACTCTATCAAAGAAGCTCACAGATGACTGTTAGGAACACAGATGCTGTAATAGATGTGCCGCAGGGGCAGACGGAGGCACAGATTTTGCCTGAAAGAGTCTGAGGGAGCTTTCTGAAGGACAGAACCTTTAAGCTGGAGCTTGAAACCTGAATTAGGATTTTGATGGACTGCTCGGTTGGGGGCAGGGCGTTCCAGGCCCAGGTAACTAACTGAGGCTTTGAGGTGTGGGGTATGTGAACTGTTTGGCGCTGCTGCTGCTGCTGCTAAGTCACTTCAGTCGTGTTCGACTCTGTGCGACCCCATAGACGGCAGCCCACCAGGCTCCCCCATCCCTGGCGCTACCATCCCCCAAATAGGTCTGAATCTAACTGCGACAGGACAAGAGTTAGATCTGAAACAGCAGAGCCAGCGAAGATTGCGTCCAAAGCAGGTGTGCTGTGGCATTTTACAAGGATGCTCTGAAGACGTGACTATTCTGGAGGCAGGTGGTGGAGAGAGAATTGGTTGTGCTGGTTTTCCCTTTGACAGGAATTTTCTGTAACCCAGTCTATACTATGGGTTGCCTGCAAGGTCAGGGAAATCATCTTGTTATGTAGAACCACTGCAGAAGAATCTTACCAGCGTCTATCGCAGCAGAAAGGTTTCACCAGGCAAAGTGAGTGCTGGCAAGAGGAATATTAACCTACTTAAGGGACACGGTGTGTAGTAACATCATTTGCAAATAAGGAATGTGCTCGTTATAAGTTAAATCTTTTCTGTTTGCTCAGTCACATCCAGAATAGCAGAACTTCCTCCTCTCGCTCCTCCTCTCCATGTCACCTCTGCCACCGTAGAAATCTGCAAGTCATAAAATTGAATTTCTTTAGTAATATAGAAAATTATAATAAAGTCTTATTTCTCAGGCTTTTCACTAATTCGGACTGGCCTCCTTTCCTCTCCCTGCCAAGGAAGTGGAATTATTAGCTCTATGCTATCTGAAACTTTGAATCCATTAGCAGAGAACAGTACCAGAAAAGGGGGTCAACTGTTGGGGCCTTGAATTTGGAAAATCAGGCTAGGAAGATTTGGGAAGCAGGAGAGCTTGATGGACGGCAGGGAAGGGGAAGGAGCAGGGCCAGCTGGGTGTGTGACCTATGTAATGACACAGGATTCTGTGGTGAGAGGGGCCCCACAACTTGATTCAATACTCTGTGGTCACATATTGAAATCCTTAATAACTTTGAACAGGGAAGCCCACATTTTCACTTTGCACTGCTGCTGATGCTGCTGCTAAGTCGCTTCAGTTGTGTCCGACTCTGTGGGACCCCATAGACGGCAGCCCACAGGCACCACCGTTCCTGGGATTCCCCAGGCAAGAATACTGGCACTTTGCACTACATCCTCCAAATTATGTAGCCCATCCTGGGAGGGAGAGAGGAAGAGAGAAAGGGTGGGGGTGGAGGTGGGGGT
>NW_011495042.1:3180877-3187715 GCF_000754665.1 Bison bison bison | reverse complement strand
TGTGAGGCCACTTACCTTGTTCCCCTACTTTCGTCTTCCTGACAATCCTATGAGGTGGGTGATGTCGTCCCTGTTTGAAAATGTAGATTTTATGTGACTCAGGTTTGGTAGGGGCTTCCCTGGTGGCTCGGTGGTAAAGAATCTGCCTGGCAGTGCAGGAGACATGGATTTGATCCCTGGGTCGGGAAGATCCCCTGGAAAAAGAAATGGCAATGCACTCCAGTATTCTTGCCAGGGAAATCCCATGGACAGAGGAGCCTGGCGGGCTACAGTCCATGGGGTCACAAAGAGTCGGAGATGACTGAGTGAGCGAGCAAGACAGTTCTAGAGGCTAGCAGTCTGAGATCAAGGGGCCGGCAGGGCCACGCACCTTCTGAAACCTGTAGGGAAGCTTTTGATGGTTTCCAGCAATCTCTGCTGCTCGTAAGCCTGTAACTACGTGACTGCTGTCTCTGCGGTGTCTTCACACGGCTGACCCCCTACTCTGCCGTGTCTCATTTTCACATCTCTCTGTCCTTATAAGGACAACAGTCATATTAGAATGGAGCCCACCCTCACTGAGAATGACCTCATCTAAACTTGATCACATCTGCAAAGACCCCGTTTCCAAATAAGGTCACATTCACAGGTGCAGGGTTAGGGCTCCAGTGTATCTTCAGGGAGGACACAGCCTCATGCACAGCCGCAGTGAACCCGACTGTGTGAATGTGAATGATTTGGGCCGAGAATGAACTCCTCTCTGCCCCAAGGTTAATACCAGCTCTGAAGAATCGAACGTTCTTGAGAAGGAGCAAATGACAACTGTTCGGTCCACGCTGAGAGAGAAAAATCAATCCCCGCTGAGGGAGAGAGCAGTCCCAAGCATACACAGAGACGTCTCCACCTGAGCCTTCCTGCTTGCCCCACCGTCCTGACGCCATCACTTTCGTGTCCCTGGCTTCCTGGGGGATTAAGCTGCTTCAGTCCCGTTTCCTCATCTGTGAGACAGGATACCAGCAGCGCCTGCCTCGTGGGTGCTTTCCTGAGAATGAGAGGAATTAAGACGCGTGATTCTTAAACAGTGCCTAGCACACAGTTGCTACTGTTACCATCCTCATCATCTTTTAACTTAGGTAGCTTTTCACATGTCTTTGTATCTTTCAGTTTTCCTCACAGCAAGCCCTGTGACATGCTTCCATAAAAACCAGCTTCCTCTCCCCATAAGGTGGTTACTCACTGATGAAGCCACATCTCAAACCCAGTCCTCGGGTTTCCAATTCCGAGCTGGCCTCACTGCATGGCGCCTGCTCTAGTAGCTGAAAACCCACCGGTATGAAGATGTTGTTCCTGGTTTCATGGGGCTGGGAGACTGGAGAGGAGTGATGTGTCAGGGAGAGGATGATCTGAGGGGAAGGAGAGGGTACCCAGAAAGGGGAAATAGCCTCAGCGGCCAGAGCCCCCCTTTATCACTATGCTTCTTAGAGGTGGCACAGGTGGGGCCTTTCTTTTTTTAACTTTGCATTTTCAGGCCCTGGTACATAGTAGGTGCCTAATAAATGTGTTGGATGAATGGATTTCTTATCAAACGCAAACAGTCACTGTCCCCAACCCAACAGCAACAACAACAAAATCCTAGGACGAGGCCGCGTTGCCTAAGTGGCGATTGCTGGCCACAACTCACAGCTGGGCCATAGACGTGTGAGTGATGTCAGAAAAACATGCTTTTGATGCTGTGTGAGGAAACTGGATGAGCTGTGAAGGGCGAGGGTATAAAGAGGGTCCGATTAAGATTTGTAGAGTGTTTAGCAAAAAAGCCTGGGTCATAAATATCATCTCCTTTCTTTGCTCTTTTCTCACCCACCCCTCTTCTCTCTTCATCTGTATTAGTTGAGGTAGTCATTAGTGCTAGAGAAGTATTTCTAGCTCCTTACTTTCTAGGTAGGTGGTAAACGGAGTTTCTTTGCTTGTTTTGTCATTAGTTACAGCTATGTATCTTGCTTTGGCCAGTGAAATTGGAGAAGTGACATTTGTCATCTCGGAAGCTTTAATAACTAGCATGCTGTTAGCCACTGTCTCCTTTTCCTGTCTCGGCAACTGAGGCAGCATGAAGCTGGAGCCTCCCTCAGTGTGATTCCCAAGTGAAGATGATGCGGAGCAGAGCCCTCTGCCAAACTATGATGGACGTGCAGCAATCAGTGAGAAGTGAGCCTTTGCTGTTAAGACACTGACACTTTGCTCTTATTTGTTACTGCAGCATAATCTGTCCTGTCCTGACTGATACAGGTAGGGCACGAGCTAAAATAACCACAACTTGTTTAGAGATGTATAGCCCTCTGTCCATGGCATTCTCCAGGAAGGAATACTGGAGTGGCTTGCCATTCCCTTTTCCTGGGGATCTTCCTGACCCAGGGATAAACCCAGGTCTGTTGCATGGCAGGCCGATTCTTTACTGTCTGGTCCACCAGGGAAGCTCTAGAGATGTGTTAAGTCTTTCATTCTTTCACATGTAATGCTTAAAATTTTAGTGTTTGAAGGTCTTGTGGATACAAAATGGGTGAGCCCCACTGCTCTGTGAGGTAAAGATCAGTCTTTGTGGCACAGATTATGGGAACTGTTCCAACTTCACCCCAGCCTCATCTGCTTTTCCCATGTGGTCCTGCCAGACAAGTCTGCAGCATCCTCGAAATGGGCCATGTGTGCTGGAGCAACTCCGGGCCTTTGCCTGTGCTCTGGCTAGAATGGGGCATCCCCAGGAAGTCACGTCACTTGATGAGTGGCTGTGGTGGAGGGAGAGGGGAGCATTGGGTTGGTTCTGTGTGGCACGGAAGACCAGAATTAGGACTGAGAGTGAGAGTCCTGTTCAGTGTGAGACAGCTTTCTAGCTATTAGGGCCTGGCCTGGCACAGTAGCGAGCTCACCACACTAGGAAGTTTCCAAGTAGGGGTGGGATGTCATGGTGGAGATTTCAAGTCATCAAAACTAGTATAAACTTTCCAATCCTGTTGCACATGACTTTAGGTGAGGATTGTCCAAATAAGGTGGATCTTGGCCATAATTCTCTATTTCTTTTTCCCTTTTAAAAATAAAAATAGCTCCCCCTCCCAATTGTAGATTGGTTACATAATGATTATAGAATTACAAATGATATCAAAAAGTACAAAGTAAAACTCAAATGCAATGCCATAAAACAGAGCTAACATCCATTAACATTTTGTTCCAGATAATGTCCTTCCAGATGTTTCTCTATGATTTATAGGTAAATAGATAGATTTTGTTGTTATTGTTGTTTTTGTATCTTTATGTCACTCAGTAGTAGAGTATGGGCATCTTAAATAGTAGTAAATATTTCTCTACCTTGTCTTTTATAAGTGGCTCTGCTGTAATTTATTTAATGGATCCCTTCCTGGAGGTTGTTCCTGAATTGTGCCATTAGGGGCACCATTGGGATGGATGTCTTGTCTGTGGACCCCTGGGCTTGTGTTCAGGCACCTCCTGAGGACATATTCCTAGAAGTGACATCAACTGGCTCAGGCAAAACGGTTTGGGGTGAAAGAAGAGATGAGAGCCGTGGTATGATCAGGTAGAGGAACCACTTCTGGCAGGAGGGAAGCCTGCAAAGGGCCCGAAAGGAGGGAGATGAAAGGGAGACGGTGGCTGGTCTGGAAGGCTGAGGCAGTGGGAGAGAAGGGGAGGACATGGAGGGAGCTGGATTTAGACCCTCAGTCCCATCTTTGGGTGAGCCGTTCCCCAGGCAGAGGCCAACTGTGATGGCAGCTAAGACTTACTAGAGCCAGGCAGTTACAAGTGCTTTTATGTGCACAGCAGAGCCCCCCCACCACCTTGCAAGGAAGGTTTCTGTCCCCATTTTACAGAGGAACAAGGTGAGGCCTGGAGAGGACGCAGCAAAGGTGCTGTTGTCTCCATCTGCAGTATATGGGCTCCTGCAGAGTTCAGACCCTTCGCCTGCACACACCCTGGCTAGCTCATGCCTCCCGTCTTGGCAGACGCCATCTCAGCCAGCTCTTGGAAAGGAAGACTGATCATAGGTGACTTCTTTATGAAATTTTTCTTCATGGCTCCTCATCCACCCCAGTCAACCTCCCAAAGTAAGGCAGAACTGCTCAGGGCTCAGAAAGATGTCCTGTAGGCATCACCAAAGTGTTATTTGGTATTGAGTATTCACTGTTGAACCAGGGAGCCTGGTTCAGTGGCTTCAGTGAATTGGATTCCCTGACTTGACTGACAGAGAGTAAGACCCTTTCTTATCTCACATGATCCAAAGCTCTGGAGTCAAGTTAATTTAGCAGTTCATTCCATGCCATCAAAACCCACAGTCTTTCTGTCCTTCTCCTCTGCTATCATCTCTAAAAGGATTCTGCTGTCCTGAGCATCCCCTGAAGATGCCACAGGACCCAGGGGACAAAAGGCAGAGGCAGCTCTCTGTTTCTTTTATCAGGGAGGAAGTCTTTCCTAGAAGCCCCCAGCCAACTTTCCCTTCTGTCTCATTGGCTGGAATTGGGTCACATGGCCGTGTCTAAACCAATCACTGCCAAGGGAATGTGACTGAGGGCTTTAAAGGACCAGGACTTATCTCTGCATCAGTTAAGGGCAGAGGTAGGTGCCCAACACAGTCAGGGCTCTGCCAGCCAGGAAAGGAATGACCACTGGGAAGGCAGCTCCCAGGGTCTGCTCAACTGTGTGCTCACACTCCCAGCTCCCCTGCTAGGCTGGGAGCTGTGAGAGGACAGGGGCTTGGGGCTTACCCCTTCCTGTGTCTTCTGCAGGCTAGCATAGGGCTTGGCACCTTGTGGATATTGAGCAAACTATGGGTTGAATGAATGAATGAAACAAATCAGTAGGTGTTGCCGGAGACTGCATTGGACCCTGAGATCTCTGTGTACCAACAGTGCCAGTGATCTATCGACTGGGGCCGGGGGTGGTTTAGGTATTTCAGAGAGTATAGGAATGGCTTTGTCCTCAAAGCTGTGGTAATTTGGCAGTGGGGAGAACACTAGAGCCTGAGTAATGTGTAGAATCGGGGCCTGGATGGTGGCACTGACTAGACATGTCATAGAAGGTAAATGCCTCCATAGGAGCCCAGAACAGTAGGACAAGGCCCACTAGGGACCAGATACTGTGAAGGGCAGTGGTGGGTGGTGGCCTTTGTGCTCTGAGACTGGATGTGAGGGTGGTGGATACGGGGCAGTGAGGGCACCAGCTGGTCCTGAAGAGGACTCATTCCTGAGAGCCTACTGTGTCCTGGGCATCATACTTGTATTTATTTCATGCACTCTTTCCTGTGTCTCTATGAAATGGATCATCCTGTCCCATTTGTAGATGGGGAAACAGACTCAGAGGGTGAGTTTGCTTGTCAGACATCACAGGGCCAGGAAGTGGTGGAGTTTGGCTGAGAAAGCACATCTGTTCTGAAACACTGGCTCTGTTCTACAAAGGGGCTGGGATGGCCTTTGAGGGCCCACCTAAGACCAGCAGACTGTGGAGTGAGTGGGAAAGGGGAGCCTGTAAACTGGCAAGGAGGGCCTCGAGAAGCTTGGCGCTGTGCAATGAGGGAGCAAGACATCCCTGTGGAAGAGGTGCTTGCAGCAGGATTCAGGGTGGGCCTGAGGAGCCATGATCCTTGGCATCAGAGCTGACCTCACATCCCTGATCTCCCAGCTAATAGCTGTGACCTTGATGGGACACTTAGTTTCTCCATCCCTCAGTTTCTCCATCTATAAAATGACAATAATAATTAAGTATGTACCCAGTGCCTAGCACATAAGGAGAATTTAATAAATGGAGCTATTATAATTATTAATATCATTATTGCTGTTCTTTTAGAGCCTGGTGGGTGATCACATTTTGAGGTGACTCCCTTGGTGTGGGGGTCCTGGGTTCCAGCTCTGCCTTGATCACCACCCACACATTTGACCTTGACTGCATCCTGCACCCAGCCTGGCTCTCCAGGCTTCCTCTGCAAACTTAAGAGGGGGTGGGCCAGCTTAATTCTAGCTTCCTCTTTGTTCCAAGCTCTGCACTTGTGTGAGGTGGAAGGGGGAGGCTGCAATGACAAACAGGATCAGAATGGAGTGAGGGGGTGTTGGGGATGCCTTTGTTCGGGGAAAGCAAAGGAAGGGAAGGGCATAGGTGGGAAGGAGGAGCAGAGAGGAGCCAGAGCAGGTGCACAGCCAGCCAGGCCTGAGCAGGTGTGCAAACCCGTGGCCGGACAGCCGGTGGCCGGACAGTTTGGAGGGGAGCAGAGGCAGTCTGCTGAAACCGACCAGGCAGAAGCTCGTTGAGAACAGCTGCGTCTGACACCTGCCTGCGTTGTGGCAGAACCAGAGAGAGAGAGAGGAAGAGAGAGAGAGCGATCAATCATAGTTCTTCCTGATGTTTAATACCTGGGAGGCAGGGCTTTGAAGAGTGTGTGTGTTCAAAGACTGAAATTGAATTTCTCCAAAGTTTGCAGGAACACTGCAATTATGCCTGAGAACATGTCTATGAAATCCCCTTGAAATCTATTTTTGGCACAAGGTTTTATAACCAGAGTCAGAAATTGAGTGGAAGTGTGTGGGAGGCTGACCCTGGACAGATTCCATGTTTTAAAGGGGAAAGGGTATTTTTAACTGCAAACACCCCTGTCTCCTCGGGTGAGACCAGGGAAGAGGCAGTTTTACCACTTTGGGTTTCCCACCCACTGTCGTGTTAAGACGGCAACTGTCTTTGACAGAAGTTGTTAAAGTTCCTTACTCAGAGTGGGTGGCCTGGGGCTGGGGGATGAGCGGGGGAACTTGTCTGGGAGTTTTGTATGTTGGAACAGAGATAGATCTTAATTTGCCAGAGACTCCTTCAAATCCAT
>NW_011495042.1:3162020-3180777 GCF_000754665.1 Bison bison bison | reverse complement strand
GCCTGGCGGGAGATTTCTCCAACACTGCTGTATCAGTTAGCTGTTGCTTGGTAACAAATTGCCCCAGTCTTGATGTCTTGAAGCAGTTGGTTTGTATTATTGGCAATGAGTGTACAATTCAGCTGAATGGTTCTTCTGGACCTGCTGGATTCCCTGACATGTCTGTGGTCTGTTGTCAGTCACGTAAGCAGCTCTGTTGACTGTGGTGGGCTCTTTCACAGGTGTGGGGGGTCAGCTGGCTCGGGGCTGGCCTAGGACAGTCTCTATGGGACAGCTTAGCTCTGCTGTACTCTGTGTCTTCTCCTCCAGCAGCACGTGTGGGTCTGTTGGAGAGGCAGTGGCAGGGCTGTGAGAGAAAACAGAAGCATGCAAGGGTCATTGAGACCTGGGCTCAAAACTGGCACAAGGTCACTTCCAGTGCATGCGTGCATGCTCAATTGCTCAGTCGTGTCAGACTCTTTGTGACCCCATGGACTGTAGCCTGCCAGGCTCCTCTGTCCATGGGATTCTCCAGGCAAGATTGCTGGAATGGGTTACCCTGTCCTCCTCCAGGAGATCTTCCTGACCCAGGGTTCAAACCCACGTCTTATATCTCCTGCATTGGTAGGTGGGTTTTTTTTTTTTTTAACCACTACTGCCACCTGGGAAACCTTCTGTTGGCCAAAACAAGTTATGAGGTCATCCCAATTCCAGGATTGGGGAAATATGATGGTACTTCTTGAATGGCAGAGTCACACTGAAAAGGGCTGGGGTCCAGGCAGGCCTTTAATTGGGACCACCAACACCTCCATTCGGTGTGCACACAGGTGAGCTTCAGCGTCGCCCTCTGGGGCTGTCACATTAGGTGGCTGTCTTTCCTTATAGTCGTCCCTATGCCAAGGAGGCCCTTGCCGTGCAGAGTTTTCTGAGTCTTATCTGTGGAATAAGGAAAGTATGGGCTCCCACGTACCGCGAGGTCAGTTTGCACTTGCGTTGTTGATTAGTCGCTTCAGCCGTGTTGGACAGTTTGTGCCCTGATGGACTGTAGCCCACCAGGCTTCTTGGTCTGTGGGATTCTCCAGGCAAGGATACTAGAGTGTGTTGCCATTTCCTTCTCCAGAGGATCTTCCTGACCCACAAACTCATGTGTCCTGCATTCTCAGGTGGGTTCTTTACCACTGAGCCACCAGGGAAGCCCCCACTCACTCATGAGACTGGCAGAAATTAAAGAGTTTGATGTCCTCCAGTGTTGGTGAAGATGTGGGGGAAATAGATGTTGTATCCATGGCTGGTCAGGGTTTCCATGGCATTTAAGGGGGCAATTCTGCTGTATTTCTTCCTTTTTTTTAACTTAATTTTTTTTAATTGGAGGAATATTGCTTTACGATGTTGCATTGGTTTCTGCCGTATGACAATGCAAACCAGCTGTAATTATCTGCTGTATTTCTGAGAATTGAAAATATATGTAAGGGTTAAATGCAGTATGGAATGACCATATCATGGATGAATAGCTGATAGACACAATTACCCAGATGAACCTCGAGGCGTGAAAAAGGCCGGTCCCACAGGCTTATTTGCTCCATGACTCCGTTTGGGTAACTTTGGTGACGTAACATAATCTTAGGGTTGGAGAACAAGTTAGTGGTGGTCAGGGGTCAGGGATGGGGAGAGGGCGTGTGGCATGCAGGGGAGGGCAGGGGGCCTTGCGGGGATGGCACAGTTGAGTGTCTTGGAGGGGCTGTTGTGTGCACAAAGACACACTTGTGATAAAATCACACACTTGTGATAAAATTACAAACTTGTGATAAAATCACACACTTGTGATAAAATTACACGTGTACACACACAAGCACACCCTGTATGGCGGGGGGGGTTTGAACTAAGCTCTAGGGGTTGTGGAATGTCTATTTCTTGGTTTTGACATTGTGCTCTGTCTATGCAAGATCTTGACTTTGGGAGAGGCTGGGTGAAAGATGTCTGGGTGTTCCCTATTCATTTCCTAACAACCCCCTGCGCATCTATAATTATTTCCAAATAAAAAGTTGAGTCCAGAGCGATGCCAGTGTGCCGCGTGGTCCTGTGCACCTGGAGGCTTATGCGGGTGGTCACCGAACGCTCTTTGTTATCAGACGACTGGAAATGACTCAGAAACAACCTGAACGCCTTCTTTCACCTGATAACCGTTTACTGAGCGCCTGCTCTGAGCCGGTCACCTTGCAGGCTCTGGGGACATAGCCGTGAGCAAAGTAGTCCAAGTCTCTGCCCAGGTGAGTTCACGTTGTGTGACTGTCTCACCACAGGGAGATGACTCGACCACAGGGCAGCTGCCCAAGGAATCCCAGGTAACAGAAACAGGGAGAGGAGGGGGGTTCCAGTCTCTGTGGACGTGTGCGATTCTGTCTCCAGACCACATCGCTGAGAGAGAAGAGCAAGAAGCAGAATCAGGCATTCGGTGTGATGTTTTTTTAGAAAAGAAGCACAGTCAGATAAAGAAAGGGCCAAACTCTGGCGTGCACTTTGCCGGCTGTTAGAAGGCCCTGTCCCCAGGATGGAAGGCCCACGGGGGTGGGGAGTCGGGGCTCTTTTGCCCACGCACCCCTCCAAGTGCAGTTCTGGCACGGAGAGGCATGCTGATTATCTGCTGAAGGAAGGAGTGAGTTGTACCTGTTGACTAAAAAACAGAGTCACAACCTGAACGTTGAGAGTTATTTTATTTTGTGGGCACGTGTAGGATTCCTAGCCTGGAAAGACCGTATCTCAGAAGTTCTGAGAAAACTGCTCCAAGGAGGCAGGAGGCAACGTCAGGCTATGCACTAAAGGTCCCTATGCAACAAAGGGAGCAGGCAGTCTGAACGGCAAAGGTCAGGCATCGGCAAGCCTCTGGGCTCACTGCTTCCATTCCTTTCACATGCGCCTCAGCCATCTGGGGCAGTCCTGTTTCCTTGTTCGCCTTTGCTGCTGGCATTTCCCCAGCATCTCAGCAGTCACCGTGGGGGGTGGCAGCATCCGCTGGATCACCATTTTGGGAGCCCTTTTCACCTTTGGAGGCAGGAAATCACTGATGGCTGTGACTTTTGTTGTTGTTGTTTATTGATACGGCAGGAGATATTTTTATTTCACATACCCATTTTACAGATTGGCCAAGAGAAGCATGAGGTCCTTAGCAGTGATATACTGGCAGATCAGATCAGATCAGATCAGTCGCTCAGTCGTGTCCGACTCTTTGCAACCCCATGAATCGCAGCACGCCAGGCCTCAGTGTCCATCACCAACTCCCAGAGTTCACTGACACTCACGTCCATCGAGTCAGTGATGCCATCCAGCCATCTCATCTTCTGTCGTCCCCTTCTCCTCCTGCCCCCAATCCCTCCCAGCATCAGAGTCTTTTCCAATGAGTCAACTCTTCCCATGAGGTGGCCAAAGTACTGGAGTTTCAGCTTTAGCATCATTCCTTCCAAAGAAATCCCAGGGCTGATCTCCTTCAGAATGGACTGGTTGGATCTCCTTGCAGTCCAAGGGACTCTCAAGAGTCTTCTCCAACACCACAGTTCAAAAGCATCAATTCTTCAGCGCTCAGCCTTCTTCACAGTCCAACTCTCACATCCATACATGACCACAGGAAAAACCATAGCCTTGACTAAACGGACCTTTGTTGGCAAAGTAATGTCTCTGCTTTTGAATATGCTATCTAGGTTGGTCATAACTTTCCTTCCAAGGAGTAAGCGTCTTTTAATTTCATGGCTGCAGTCACCATCTGTAGTGATTTTGGAGCCCAGAAAAATAAAGTCTGACACTGTTTCCACTGTTTCCCCATCTATTTCCCATGAAGTGATGGGACCGGATGCCATGATCTTCGTTTTCTGAATGTTGAGCTTTAAGCCAACTTTTTCACTCTCCACTTTCACTTTCATCAAGAGGCTTTTGAGTTCCTCTTCACTTTCTGCCATAAGGGTGGTGTCATCTGCATGCTGCTGCTGCTGCTGCTAAGTCACTTCAGTCGTGTCCAACTCTGTGCGACCCCATAGACGTCAGCCCATCAGGCTCCCCCGTCCCTGGGATTCTCCAGGCAAGAACACTGGAGTGGGTTGCCATTTCCTTCTCCAATGCGTGAAAGTGAAGTCGCTCAGTCGTGTCCGACTCTTAGCGACCCCATGGACTGCAGCCTACCAGGCTCCTCCATCCATGGGATTTTCCAGGCAAGAGTACTGGAGTGGGGTGCCATTGCCTTCTCCTGTCATCGGCATATCTGAGGTTATTGATATTTCTCCCGGCAATCTTGATTCCAGCTTGTGTTTCTTCCAGTCCAGCGTTGAGCTATGAGGTGTGGATCAAATACCCTTGACTTTGAGGCTACCACATACTTTTATTTCACCCATTTCCCCCCCCAACCACAGGAGGCTGAAATTGTCAAGTCTTAGGTCTTCTGATCCACACTGGCTGTTGGTTGTGGAATGAGGTCACAGTTTTTTTTTTTTTTTTGGTTCACAATCCGGGATTTGGTGATGGACAGGGAGGTCTGGCGTGCTGCAGTCCATGGGGGTCTCAGAGAGTCAGACACGAATGAGCAACTGAGCTGAACTGAACAGTGTGTCAGGCGTGCCTGCTGACATTATCTCATTTAATCCTCCTATTAATCCTGTTCTGGGGAAAGTGGATGTTCTCACATTTTCTATCTGATCTCGGGCCCCAAGCCTTCCTGTAAGTTTTTAGGCACAGGATTCTAGATGACTGGAGGTAAGTGAGTCTTTTATGGGACACATAGGCCTTCCCTGGAGCCTTCGTGAGTGCCTTGTGGGGGGCACATGCTCTTTACTCTCTATTCCCCCCTCAGCCTCTCAGAGAATCCATGCTTGCCTTGGGGTCCAGGGGGTCGCTCCTCTGCAGCCCGCTGCCTCTCTTCATCTCTATCAGCCCCGTATGTGGCTTAGAACGGAGCACCAGACTCTTGGGAATGCTTGCTGGGTTGATAGAAGTTGAGATTTCTTTAAAGGCAAGTGCTGAATTGTCAATCACAAGGAACACCTGTTCAGCATTTAGCTTTTAAGGTAAGGGAAAAGCGTGTTTCTTTCCTTTAACCTGTGTGAGAGTTTGTGTGGTAGGATAACGAGTGAGAACACAGATGCTCAAAGTAGCTCATTCATTCACTCACTCATTCATTCATTCACCAAACACGTCTTGAGGCTCTGGTTAGAGCCCGTGGCTGGTCCTGAATGTGTGGTTTGACCCAGCGCCATTCTCAGGACAGGAAAGCACAGAGGCAGTTTACCCAGTGTCGCCTGGGAACCTGCATACCAGGAGGGTCACAGCACACAAGTTACTCTCACCCCTTCCTGTCCCCTCCTGAGGACCACAAACCATCCTTCCAAGTGCCAGCCAAAACAGCGAAACATGAAGATGCTCTTGGGGTCACCAAGGGAATCCTTTCAGACCAGGGATCCCCCGGAATGTGAGCATCTGGCAGCCTTGATCATGACCTCAACGTGTCCCCTCATCCATTGCCTACTGGGTCCCCTTGAACATTTATCACCCAGTTTCAGAAAAAGGCTGCGAGGCCAGATGACTTGTCTGCAACCGATGAGCCTCGGCGCCCACAAAGCAGAAATTAATGAATGATGGCTGGGGAGAGAGGCGGGTAGAGGACAGCAGCTATTTCGGGCGCACTCCGCCAAAGCAGAGCCTAATGCGTGCATCTGTGTGTTAACTCCATGTGCTCTCTGAGCAGGAATCAAAGTCATGTTGGCTGGGGTTTTGTTTGCTCGCCAGCTCCAAGCTCCTCAAGTTTGTACATCTTGTAAAAATATGCAGATTTTAAGTTAATAAAAAGAAAATAGAGCTACTGTGAGGATTGATCCCTACTCTCTCTTTCTAACTTAGTATGATTCATCAAAACCTTCTCTGAGCCAGCCAGTCAAACAGACTAAGATCAGAGTGACCTGAGTGCAAATCTTGACTTTCTCGCTTTCTGTCACATGAGCTCTCTGGGCATTAGTTTTCTCAACTAAAAAGTGGAGGTTGGAAGATTAAGGGAGATACTCTATGGGAAAGTTCCCAGCATGTTGGCCAGAGTTGAGGGAATGATTTTCCTCGCGGGTTTTGCTGCCCTTCTCCTTCTCTCCATACAGGATCACTGTTGACAGGTGTAGAGTCACTTCTGTGTCCCTGGAGGTGATTCTGAGACAGGTTTTATGCATCTACCTCACGCAGTTTAATCATCAAAACGTAGGGAGTCAAAAATTGCTTAACGGTTTGAGTGAGTGACTAGAGTGGCAAACTTTAGAAGCCTCAGTTTCCTCCTCTATTAAATAGAGGAAATAGTGCCTTTTGTAAGGAGATACTGAGACATGGGTGTGTGTGTGTGTGTCTGTTTATCCCTATCTGTGTATAGATCTTTCCATCCTTCTGCTGTTCATCCATCCATGTACACATGCATCTGTCTCCCCACCCATCATCCATCCATCCATCCATCCATCCATGCACCTATTTATCCATCACTTAGTTATACTGGTGGGCCTTGCCTGGTGGCTCAGAAGATAAAGAATCCGTCTGTAATACAGGAGACCTGTGTTTGGTCCCTGGGTTGTGAAGATTCCTTGAAGAAGGGAATGGCAACCCACTCCAGTATTCTTGCCTGGAGAATCCCACGGACAGAGGAGCCTGGCAGGCTACAGTCCATGGGGGTGAAAAGAGCCGGACACGACTGAGTGACTGACACTTTTGCTTTTAGTTGTATTGGTCTGTGTGAGTGCTCTTAAGTGTCAGCTGTTCAGAGGATGCTGGTACAAGTTTCCACAGTAGTGGTAGCTCACCCCATGGGTTGGGTGTTGCTCTATTGATCTTAAAGGGGCCTCATTCAGGCATCAGGGGTGTATTCTCTCCTGTGTCAATCCCCAGTGATGAACAGTCGTAGCTATGACTTAGCGCCCTCCCAGTCCCCTTTCCTGATTTGCCCTTTCAGAATGAAGACTCTTGTTCTTTTGATGTGAACATTATTTCCGCACTGTGTCCCCAGAGCCTTTGTGGTTCACTCTGCAGTGTGAAGACAGAATCCTCTGTACGTGGTGGGTGGCGGGGGTGGGTTGGTGTGTATGGGTGGGAGGAGGGGTTGGCCCCCTCCCTTAGTTTTGATCTCTGCGTGATCTCTGGGACTGGCCTCTGCTCTGTCTAGAATGTTCTTCCTTCTCCCATTCACTCTGCCCCCACTGAGGACTTACTCTGTTGAGCCCCTGCGTCCTGCCCACACAAGGCCCACCACTCAGATGGGGTGGGGAGGGGAGGATGTGCAGCAAATACCTTAACAGCATGGCAGAGTGTGAGAAATAAGACGGAATACTAATATCCACTGGGCTCCCTCCGGGGCCAAGCACATCGTCTCGGTGGTTTCCTGGCAACCACCTGAGGCCAGTGCTGGTCCTCAGCGAGGTTCTCTGATCTGAGGCAAATTGGACAATGGTGGGGAGCTTTCCATAAAGCTGAGAGAAAAGGAAGCCCTTTTGTCCTGGGATTTCAATCTTCCTACTCTTTCTGTGTTAAAAATGGACTTTCTTCTGTCGTGCTGATGCTAGGAAGAGGTCCATTTCTCTCAAAGTTTGGTAATTTTAGATTGATTTACCTAATGTTTTTTTGTTTGTTTGGTTGGTTTTGTTTTGCTTTTTAAATTTTACTGGTCCAGGATATCTCAAAATCTAGGAAACCCTGAGATACCTCATTTTGCTGTTGTTCAGTCGCTAAGTGGTGTCTGAGTCTTTGCAACCCCATGGACTGCAGCATGCCAGGCTTCTCTGGGCTTCACTATCCCCCAGAGTTTGCTTACCTTATCTTGGGAGGGGCTTATCCCTGGTGGCTCAGACGGTAAAGTGTCTGTCTACAATGTGGGAGACCCGGGTTTGATCCCTGGGTTGGGAAGATCCCCTGGAGAAGGAAATGGCAATCCACGCCAGTACTATTGCCCGGAAAATCCCATGGACAGAGGAGCTTGGTAGGTTACAGTTTGGGGTCGCAAAGAGTCGGACACGACTGAGTGACTTCACTTTGACTATCTTCTTGAATTGTAGTTGCTGACAATTCCGTGAACGCAGAGTGGATCCCCGCCCCACCCCCACTAGTCATGGACCTGCCCTCCTTCTCAGCTCCTCTCCCCTGGTAATGGCAGCACATTCGTCCCCCCAGGTGGTTTCCACATCAGAACTATGGAGAGAGAGCTCTCGTGAGCCTCCACGTTGCCTTTTTAAACCAAGAGCCCCACCAACACCTTTCAGGGCTGCATCCCTTTCTCTTTCCTCTGCTCCGCCCTCATCAAGCCGGGGCCTACATCTTTGCCCATCTGGCGTCCAGGGGAAAATAATGGCCTGCGATCTGGTGAGTAAGCGCTTTGCGGGTTTTGTAAAATGACTTTGCTGATTTGGCTGCTTCTGTGGGCTGCAGGTGGCCTCGCGATGGATAAATCATGCCGCTGTGGAGGTCTGCTTGCCTCACCTCCTCCCCCTCTGAGAGCAGATTTTCTTTCCCTGGTGGCTCTCTCGGAGGACTTGGGTCAAGCAACAGGGACAAATCTAAATGAAAATGGACTCAGGCTAATTTCTGAACAAAATGTTTTCCCGTCTGATCTTGAACAGTTAGGAGTCTGAGGCAAAGGACGTACAGAAAAGCGTTGAGAAGTCAGGCACGCCTGTTGCCCTAGGTGTGTGCTGTCGGGGCCAGCTGCTGCTGAGGACAGGGTCCCTCGCGCTGGGTGCCACAGCTTGGAGTTGGGGTGTCCTTCCCACAGCCCCCGCTGTGGCCAGAGCCCCTCGGAATGGCTGGCGTCCGGCGGCACTGACCAGCTCTTGTGGTATTCTAGGACTCTGTGTCTGAGAAGCAGCCTCACATGCCTTGTCTTTTGGGTATTCCCAATAGACAGATGGATGCGTACATGAGTGGATGGATGATGGATGATGGATGGATGGGAACCCTGTGGGATGGACCAGCGTGCACTGGCCTCTCGCACCACTGGAGACACTGAGGCTTGGAGAGGTGAATGGGAAAAATACCCAACACCTTCCTCACAGGAGTCATGGTGAGAATTTTATGAGTGTGTGATATGAATAACCATAATGAATGTATATGTGTGTGTATATACACGTGTACCCGGGGCTTCCCTGGTGGCTCAGATGGTAAAGAATCTGCCTGCAATGCGAGAGACCTGGGTTTGAGCCCTGGGTTGGAAAGATCCCCTAGAGAAGGGAATGGCTACCCACTCCAGTATTCTACTTTTTTTTTGTCCCACTCCAGTATTCTTGCCTGGAGATTTCCATGGACAGAAGAGCCTCACGGGCTACAGTCCATGGGGTCACAAAGAGTCAGAATTGCTGAGCAACTAACACTGCTGCTACTACTATATATAAACCAGGCTTCCCAGATAACAAAGAACCTGCCTGCCAATGCAGGAGACCTGAGAGACACGGGTTTGATCCTTGGGTTGGGAAGATCCCCTGCCTCAGGGCATGGCAACCCACTCCAGTATTCTTGCCTGGAGAATCCCATGGAGAGAGGAGCCCAGCGGACTACAGTCCATGCAATTGCAAAGAGTCGGACATGACTGAGTGAGCACACACCTCTAAACTTGTTCCCAGAAGTTTCTAAACAGAAGAAAACATGCCCAAAATGCCATCAGAGAGGCATCTTCTATTCGATTCATTGTGTCACAGAAGCGTGAAGAGCGTTCTTTGGCCCACCGAGATAACACAAGTCAACAATGCTTGAGCGCTTGGGACGCACCACGCACTGCAGTAAGCACTTAATGTGGATTAGCTCACTTAATCCACACGGCAATACTCTGAGGGAAATTGTGTCTGTATTGTTCCCATTTTATATGTGAGGAGACTGGAGTGCACAGGGTTGATTGTTTACCCAAGGCTGCCAGTGAGAGGCAGAACTGAGTCTCCAAGCCCAGGGTCTTTAGTTCCCAAGGCGTGTGTGTCCCGGGGTGGGAGAGGGGGGTTCATGTGGGGCCACTGCTGTGAGCTGTGCACAGCGATGTTGGCTGTGGCCTGGGGTGGTCAGTGCTCCGTGTGCTCTCAGAGGATAGCGTCCAGCCCTCAGCCCTGGCTCCTAACAGCCCCAGCTCCTCTCTGGCCTCAGCCTCCCCACCTGTAAAGTGAGCTGGTTATGTGGCATCAGCCCCACCCCAACATTCCAGAAATAGGCAGACATCTACACAAATCCAGCCTAAAGCTTTCTATTCTTCAGTTATTTTTTGGAGAGCATAGGAACTACTGTTCAGAAAATGCTCTCAGTTTTCCTAACTGTGAAATAGGTCACTGTGACCATGCAGTGAGAATGCAACAAGCCCCCCGGGATATAACGAGTGCATGAGAATTGCTCACCTTAAAAAACAGAGTTGGTTCTAGTCTCTTGGGCCGTGTGTCACAGATCCCTCATGGAGCTCTGGAGACCCAGCCCCCCCCCTCCACAAAGCCAGCATCTATTTGAGGAATCTGTGCAAAGTTTGGGGTCTTGGTGCTTTTCTGTGGCAAACCATGTGAGCCTGAGCACCCTTTGTCAGAGGGGCCCTGGTTTCTCTGCTTAGACAAACTCAGTCTCCCATCCCGCGTGGCTCCCTTGGGGGTTCCAGCGAGGTGTCCGTTTAGTGGGAATCAGAAAGAGAGGGGAGGGACATGAGGAACCCAGGAGGGAGGAAGAGACAGAATCTGCATCTCACAGTTCAGCCATGAGAGAATGAGTGGCTTTAGAACAAAGTGACCCTGGCTGCATGGGGACCTGCTTGATGGAAGCTTGTCCTTTGGTGTCTTTAGCTAAAAAATCTAAGATGTTGTATAAGAAGGAATTTCGCTTTAGAAATGGAAAGCCTTTGACTTGGGGCTTCAAGGACAAGGAAGCGAACAATGGAGCTAGGATTCTGGTTGTCAAAGATTGTCCCTCACACGTAGGTCCCTGCGGCTGTCATGCACGTCTGTGCTCCTGTGTGTGTGTGTGTGTGTGTGCGCGTGTACATGCGCCTGTGCACGCCCGCCATTAGACCAAAGGGCACTTCTGTGTGCATTAGGAAAAGGTGCCCCTTGGGCAGAAGCAGGCTCTGGGCACACTGCTTAGCTAGCAGACCCCCCGCAGTCTCCCCTCCCCCCCGCCCACACTGTTTCTCGGGTGGTGAGGAGACCATCAGCTGAGGGCTGGTAATGTCTCAGAGTAGTGGAGACTGTGCAGCTGGACTCTCTCCATGAGGCACGGCAAGCCTGGCTCTCCAAGAGTCATTTCTACAAAACCCACAGCTTCCCTCTGCTTGCTCAGCCACCTTCTTGAAGATAATCTGTTTTTTTCTGGGCCTCTTCAAGACCCATCCGGCCCCAGCAGTCACACTTACTGATCTGACTCCAGAGCACAGATTTTATTCCTTCAGTCGAGTACCTGCTTTCGCTGGAAAACAAGCCTGGATCTTGCCATTTCCGGGGCGCCTCATCTGATCCTCGTGGCAGCCCTGAGGGTTAGATGGAAGGGAGCTGATACACCTATTTTACAGATGGGGAAATGGGCTGTGGGACAGGAACTTCAGAGCATGTCACGGGTGGTCTGAATTTAAAGAGCTTGCCATCTGGTTTTGAGTGATTCTACAGCTCAGTTTAGCTGCTGCAAAATCCTTTCTGAAGTGTGAACATTCACGGTCTCGTAGGCTTAGCTTCCTTTTCCCTGCTACCTCTGACCTGAACCTCCGTCCTGACCCACCATCTTCCTTAATGAACTCCTAACAGCAGCGTCTCAACCACTGTCTTGACTTGTCATTGTCCCAGGCCAAATAGCCAGTTGACAGTGACCTCTCTGGGAACCTGTTGCCATACACTCCATTAGCCTTTGGTGCTGTGTGATCCCTGCTGTGGTCATCACTGCTGCAAACCTGCTCCTAAGAGCTGGACCTCACCCCAGGCCTATTGGGTGCTTCTCTTTAGAAACTGCCTGCAGAGCCTGGGTCCCATTGCCCTAAATACTCTAAGATGATAAATCTTCATCCTGATTTCCTTTTAGGCAGATGGCATATCAGTGCCAGGCCCAGAGTGGGTTCTAAATAGATCATTGTTGAATGAGGCAATTAATTGATGAATCCTTTGAGGCTGCTATTTAATAGAAATCTTTCAGTTGCCAGTAGCCAAATCACAACACAAATTAGTTTAAGTGAAAAAAAAAAAAATGAATGCATTGGCTTACACAACTGTGAAGTACAAGGGTGAGGGCAGCAGGCACAGCTGAATCCAGGGCTCAAGTCATGTTACTAGGGCCTGGTTTTTCCTTTTCCCTCAATGCTGCTGCCAGGGTTGGCTTCATTCTCCCATGTTCTTTCCTCGTGGTAGATCAGATAGCCACCAGTAGTTCTGGGATAATGGGGTTCTTCCAGTCAGTTCACAAGCTTAGACAAAGAATGATCTTCTCCTTCCTTTGTCCAGAAAGTGAATCTCATGGATGGGCTGGGATTGGCCCAGCTTAGGTCACATGCCTTCCCTTTAAGACCTGTCACTGTGAACAGAGAGATGGGCTTCCCTCATTGGCTAGGGTAGGCACGATGGATTGATAGCTTCACCCAAGCCCCGTGGGATGAGGAAGGAACCATTCTTTAACGGACATTGGGGCTCGGCAGATTGTAGTTGTTCACTACAGGGGGGCTGAGGTTTCTGAAAAGGGAGAGATGTCAATAGGACAGTCTAGTAGAGATGAGAAATCTAGTGATAAGGCTTCAGGTCAAAATGAGAAGTGAAGTAAGGAGACATATTTCCTTGTATGATTCATCAGACCTGGAAGGGGTGTTGGCAGTGATGTTCTCAGTGGTAGCAGCCTAGAAAGAATGAGGGTGATCCTTGTCCTGGGAACAGTTTTGATGGGCAGAGAATCTTGAGGTTGTTCATATTATCCAGTCACCACACCCCCTGACCTCTGTTCCACATGAAGAAATGGGCAGAGCTACAAAGTCAGAAAAACTTGTCTTTAACCAGCACTGACACCTGTTCCCATCATCCCCACCCATGGGGAAGTTTTCCACTCTCCTAATTCAGCAGCAGGACCTTCTTACACAATGCCCTCCTGTGCCTCTTTCTCTGACTCATCCTTGGGATCAGAGCATGGTTAAGGACACAGGCCCTGACACAAAACGGAGTCCTAATCCCAGAATTACCCCTTAGTGGTTCAACGTCCCTCAGCCTCAATTTTCTCATCGGTAAAATGGACCTAATAATGGTACCAGGAAGGGACGTTGTGAAGGTAAATGAGATAATGGAGGCAAAGTGCACACAGCAAAGACTCAATGGGCATGTGTCTGACCACTCTTAGTAACCACATTCATTTTGTGTCCCCATCTTTTAATATATCAGGTTCCACAGAGAGGGCACAGTCTACAGTCCAAGAACCACGCACACACAAAGAGCAGGCTACCCTTCCATTCCAGCCCTCATCCCAGTTGCAAAGCTGTCTCCTGCCAGGTGCCCTGTGCTTGTCCGGTCTCAAGCCAGTGGGATCACGACCTGACCCCTGAGGCCTTCTGCCCTCAATCCATCTTTAACCGGGCCCAGTCTAGGAATGAATGGCAGATTCTGGAGTTTCTTGTGTTTCTCATGGATTTATTCACCCAGAACTCCCACATGACCTTGCTTCTGCCCTCGTTAGAAGTCCCCATACTCAGAGTCCACAGGGACCCCTCATCCCCATGTCTGTCGTCTACAAAGACCTTCATGCGGCTGTTCTGTCCTCCCAGAAAGCTCCCAGGTTTAGAATATTGATTTAAAAGACAGACTGTCCTCACAAAGCATTTCCCATGGCACTCTGTAAACATCTTACATCTGCTGACTGATTTAACCACCACCACAGCCCTACAAGGTATGCTGTGTTGTGATCTTCATTTTATGGGGGAAGGACCTGAGGCACAGAGGAGTTAAGTAACCTCCTCAAGGTCACACATCCAATTAATGGGAAAGTTAGAACTTGAACCCAAGTCTATCTCCTCCAAAGCCCATGTTCTTGGCTAGTGTCTGATTCTGCACCTCTGGTTCATGCTTCCTGTCCTAAGTTTTGGTCTTGGGGGCCACCCGTCCTTCTGAGGTAACATATGCATTTAAATGCAACTCAGTGCTCCAAACTTGCTGTCAGATACAGGGCAAAGAAAATTTTAGATCTGGTGATGGAGACAGATTGAAAGTCCTTCATGGCAGACCTTTATAAGGCATGAATGGAAATCTTGTACCCCTAAGATCCCTTCCCATCAGTCTCTTATTGTTATGGAATCAGTGTGGCTTATTGGAAGAGCAGGGAATCTGGATGTGGAGTCCTGGTGAACTCCTACTCATCCTTCATGGCCCAGGTCCAGTGCCTCCTCCTCAGGGAAGCCTTCCCTGACTGCCTCAGATATGTCTGATCATCCTACACTGCCAGTTACACATTCATCTAATGAATACTTTCTGAGGTCTACTCTGCAAACTCTCAAAGACAGGGTCCAGATTAGCAAAACAGTTAACTTTGCAGGCGTTGAAGCCAGACTGTTTATTTGAATCCTGGTTCCTCCATTTTAGTAGCAGGATGACTTGGGACAAATTTCTTAACCTTGATAAGTCTCAGTTTCCCCCTCTGTTAAATGAGCCAAAAAATAGTTCCCACCTCTCAGAGTGTTGTAACAATTGAGTTAATAGTAGGTGTTCAATAATTGCTGCCAAGTACATGCTAAGTCACTTCAGTTGTGTCCGACTCTTTGCAGCCCCAAAACCTGGCAGAATGTAGCCTGCCAGGCTCCTCCGTCCATGGAATTCTCCAGGCAAGAACACTGTAGCGGGTCACCATGCCCTTCTCTGGGTAATCTTCCTGACCCAGGGATCAAACCTGTGTTTTGAGTCTCCTGCATTGGAGGCGGGTTCCACTAGCGCCCCCTGGGGAGCCCTGCTGCCAGGTAGCAGGTGCTTATAACTGTTATCATTGTTATTGAGACTGTTTTTCATTTTAGTGTCTTGAGGATCAAACACAGTCCCTGCTCCCAGCAGATGCCCCGTGAATGTCTGTGCGAACAGTAGAGTGCATGAGCGAGTGAGCTGGACACGTTGCCCTTCTGCACACGAATCCCCCTGAACATGGGACAGAGGGACACGAGTCTGCCTCCCAGCTTGTTGTGGGGATTAATGGGGGCGCATGGGCCGTGACCGCGCCTTGGAAACAGGGAGGTGCCCTGTACCCAATGGAGAGATTGCAATCATGTTGGCTGTAGGGACAAATGACCTGGGGATGTGCCTCCAGCGTGGGACCCAGCCTGGGAGGGTGGCCAGTCAGGGAGGGCTGGGGAAGCTGTGGGAACCTGCTGCCTGAGCCATCCCACCTGCAGGGGGTCGGCCTGGGGTGATTCTGGAGAGCACCCTCTGTTCTCCACAAACCTTGTACTGGTCCTTGTGTTTGGGGGGCATGGAGTGGGACCAAAAGAGCTGTCCTCACTGGTCACAGCCTCTGATTGGCAGGTTGAGGATGTTGCAGTCCTCCCTTTTCTGGAGCACTAAGGCATCTAGAGATAGTCAGCCTGTCCAAGGTCACATCACTAGCAAAGGCTGGAGCTGGAACCTCCCAGCAAAGTCTGCCCCAAGCCCTGCAAGGAATGATAAAGTCTCAATCAAAGGAGAAATCCCCCAGGGACAGGTCTCAGCTGCACTAGGCTGTGACAACCCCAAACTCGACCTGCCACTCACCTGGGCCTCCGGAAGCCTGAGAGACCAGACTTCTGCAGCGGGAGGAAGGCCAGCTCATGCAGCCTCCACTGCCCCATTTTACAGATGGCAACGTGAGGCTATGAGGGCCTCGGGAAAGTTAGTGGCTGGAGATGGGATGTCTCTGGGGCCAGGGGACCTTTAAGGTTTTATGTGTTTTTTTGTTTTAAGATGCATGTTTCCCTGGTGGCTCAGCTGGTGAAAGAATCCACCTGCAATTGAGAGACCTGGGTTCGACCCCTGGGTTGGGATGATCCCCTGGAGAAGGGAAGGGCTTCCCACTCCAGTATCCTGGCCTGGAGAATTCCTTGGACTGTATAGGCCTTGGGGTTGCACAGAGATGGACATGCTGAACGACTTTCACTTAGGATCTAATAGAGGATAATGTAGCCTGAAGACTATTCACTCATTCAACTAATGTTTATTGCACATCAGGCCAGACCTACCTGGGTCCTCTGCTCAGGGACTCACAGTCTGGGCTAGGGGTGGGGGGTGGTCTACAGGGTTCAGGATCCTCTGTTGTAGCTGTTGTTGTTGTTCAGTTGCTAAATCATGTCTGACTGGTTGCGATCCCATGGACTACAGAACACCAGGCCTCCCTGTCCCTCAGCATCTCCCAGAGTTCACGCAAATTCAGGGTCCTCTACTAAGCTCATGTGGCGGAATTAATTTCCTTGCACCTACAGAGCCCACTGGTTTTCCAAGGCCAGTGGGTGAGGGAATCCACGTCTGTGACTACCAGACCCTCTTCTAAAGGGTCACCTGATTAGTTCCAGCCCACCCAGGGATAATCTCCCTTTGGCTTAAAGTCAGCTGATTAGGAAGCTTAATTGCATCTGCAGAACCCCATCACCTTTGCTCTATACCTTTGTACCATGACCACAGGAGTGATAGCCCATCATATCCACAGACCCTGCCCGCACTGAAGAGGAGGGAATTATTCAGAGTTTGTATACTGGGGGGTTGGAATTTATCTAAATGATAAGCCATTTAGAATTTGGCGTATCATAGATTGGTTCCATTACTATCACCATTTTAACTCAGCACAGTGAATTGTTTAACCCGGGTCACATATCCATCAGGAGGGTAGAGCTGGGATTCAATTCTAGTCTGTCTTGGGAGTAGGAGTTTTCTCTCTGCCTCCAGGACCTCTCAACATTTGTAAGAGGGGAGAGGGGACCACTTCCCCAGACTTCACAGACAGGTGCAGAAGTGCCTGGAACCCACAATATGAGCCAGCTGAGGATCAGTGACCAGGGCCTCCTTCCCTCCCTCCTTCCCTCTCTTCTTCTTTTCCTCTCTCTTCTCTTTCCTCCTTTTTCATCGAACTTGGACAATACCTGTGCTAAGTGTCAAATGGGCCATAAAAACAAAGCAAATCTCTGCCTTCATGGAACTAATAAAAAAGACAGAAAATAGATACATTCACAAATAAAGAAGTACCATTTGTTACCAGGTCTAATCTGCTATGGGCTTCCCTGGTGGCTCAGTCGTAAAGAATCCTCCTTCAGTACAGTAGACATTGGGCACACGGGTTTGATCCCTGGATCAGAGAGATCCTGTGGAGGAGGGCATGGCAATCCACTCCAGTAATCTTGCCTGGAGAATCCTGTGGACAGAGAGCCTTGTGGACAACAGTCCATAGGGTCGCAAAGAGTCGGACACGACTGACATCATTTAGCACGCACACCCACTAGGGTGCTATGGGAGGGTGTGATGGTGACCTGACATTCACTGTGGTCATCAGGGAAGACCTCTCTGAGGAAGTGGCATTTGCACCAAAACCTGAAAGATGATCACAGAAAATGGGTGGAGGAAGGGCATGCTAGTCAGAAAGCTCGGCATGTGCAAAGGCCCTGAGGTGGGAACTGAAAGGAGGCCAGTGTGGCTGGCTGGGGTGTCCCGGCTGAGGTGCTAGTGAATGAGAAGGGAAGTTGGGCAGGTCTCCAGGCCTTGTAGTTCTGAACATCAGGTCCAAGGGATGTTGGGATGGGTGGCCCAGCTCAGGGTCAAGGCCAAAATTTGAGTTGAGTGAAGTCGATGTGAATTGAGGGTAGACCAGGGCCACATCATTAGGCGTCCTGGGCTGTGCCTGGACCCCTGGCAGCATCAGCTGCTCAACTTATGAGCAGGGAGGTGCCCAGTAAGTGGCTGGCCAGGCCAGCTTAGAGGGCCAGGACAGCTCCAGGCCCTCCAATTTGTTCTTATGGGTGAAAACATGTGTGACCTGATTCACCCTTTGTTCCTACAGAAATGATAAATCAATCATCATAAATGCTGTGAAGCACAGATCCATGTAGCAATGTGCCTGAATCTCACAAAATGACGGTGAGTGAAAGAAGGCAAACCCAGAGGGAACATGCTGAACGATCCCTCCTTCTGTGTGAAGGTCAAGAGCAGACAGAGCTAATCTGTGATAACAGAATTCACAGGGCAGGAAGGGCCCTCTGGGAGGCTGGCCATTCCTGTGTGCTGACCCAAGGGCTGGACATATAGGTGTGTTTTCAGTTTGTGAAAGTGCAGTGCTAGTCACTTCAATGTACGTCTGTGACACTTTAATACAACGTTCACTACAACTAAATCCATTCACTCGAAGTCACCTGTGTAGTGCTCCTGCCTGGAATGTTTAGTATGAATCTAGTTGTGGGAAACAATGAGGTGAATCCTGTCGACACTGCAAGAAACAAAAGGTCTGGAGAACTATTCTAAATTAAGAGAGACTAAAGTGATGTGACCCTGGGTGGAAAAAGGAGTTGTAAAGACACAGGAACACCTGGGGTAACTTGAATGCAGGCTGAGAGTTGAATGATACAGAGTTGACTTTCTGGGTGGGAAGCTGGAGTCATGGTTGTGTGGGAGGATATCTTCGTTCTTAGGAGTTCAGTTCAGTCGCTCAGTCGTGTCCAACTCCTTGCGACCCCATGAATTGCAGCACGCCAGGCCTCCCTGTCCATCACCAACTCCCGGAGTTCACCCAAATTCATGTCCATGGAGTTGGTGATGCCATCCAGCCATCTCATCCTCTGTTGTCCCCTTTTCCTCCTGCCCACAATCCCTCCCAGCATCAGAGT
>NW_011495042.1:3151642-3161532 GCF_000754665.1 Bison bison bison | reverse complement strand
TGAGTTCCTCTTCACTTTCTGCCATAAGGGTGGTGTCATCTGCATATCTGAGGCTATTGATATTTCTCCCGGCAATCTTGATTCCAGCTTGTGCTTCTTCTCAGGAGAGTAATGCTCAAATCCTTAGGACTGAAATGGATCAATGTCTCAATAAAAGGGAAAGGGAGGGAGATAAGGAGGGAAACACACCATAAGAGGGGTAAAACATTAACAACTGGTGTAATAAGTGAAAAGGAGGTGAACACAAACTGAGCTATTCTTGCAGATCTTGTGTAGGATTGAAATTTTCTAAACTAAAAATTTTGGAAATAAAATAATGAAGGAAATCGTCCTTCTCTTTTTCAAAAAGAGTTTTAAAAAGTTGTGGCTGTGTGTCCCATGCCTGTAATCTCATGGTCAGGTAGGCCTTTACAAGGAATAAAAAAAAATCCAACCAAATAACTGAAGTGGATATTTGTTGGGCCATAGAGCTGAATAAGCCAAGGACTTCTAACTTCAGGTCAGGCTTGATCAAGGACCTGTTCTTGCAGGACCTGTCTGTCTAGGCTCTGCTTCTTATAGTTCGGCCTCATTTTCCGACTCACTTTCCCTTCCTGAGCATTTGATGGCTGCCAGGACCAATCAGGAAGAGTGTAAATTCCCCAAAGGGAGGAAAGAGAGGGTGCTTGGACTCCTCTCCAAAGTGGTTTCCACGCTTGCATGTAATCCGTGAGGCAGATGGTCTTACCCGCTGTGTATATCCCATGACTCAGAGAGATTATGCAATTTGTCCAAGGTCTCACCACAAGGACAGGAAGGCTGGGACTTGAATTTGGGTCTGCATGTCCCCAAAGCCTACACTTCCCTTGTGTTTATACCACCACTTCTCTTCCTACAAATGGTCTGGAGAAAATGCAGGAGAAAGAGCACCCAAACTCCACTCCAACACCATCATTTTGTATATTCTCTTCTAATCTTTCTTTATCTGCCATGGCTTTTTTTTTCTTATACATAGAAAACATATTGAAATTAGATGTTAATACGAGAATTTATGAAGACCTCTGAGCTACCTGGACACCTTCCACGAGGGAGGTGGAGGCTGGGTGTTCCAGCCTGAATGTGAGGCTGGCTCCTTCCAACGCAGGCGTCCAGATCCACCTTTACTGTTTGATAAGCCGCATCTGTCAGGCAACCGACACTTGTGTGAAAATTGTTAGTCACTCAGTTGTGTCCAGCTCTCTGCGACCCCATGGACTGTAGCCCACCAGGCTCCTCTGTCCATCGGATTTCCCAGGCAAGAACACTGCAGTGGGTAGGGAAACAACGATGATGAATTGATGGGGAGCACTGCGTGTCCTAACTTGCTCATGTCGGCAGTCACAACCCTCCTAAGCGTGGACATTGCAACCTCCCCCACCACCCCCATCTTTCAGAGGAGGAGACTGGGGCTCTGAAGGAGAAATGCCTGGCCAGGTCACCATCCAGCAGGTGCCTTGTGACAGCACACCACACATTATGGCCTTGAACTTCCCACCAGGCCTTCTTCGAATAATCCTGGGAGCATCCTACCCACTTCACAGAGAGCCCCGGGGTTTTCAGCATCGATTCCCCTGTGGGTGATAAGAACTTGAATCAAAGGCCCCTCTGTCGTCGGAGAAAGACCTCCAGCTTTGCCTCGGCCCAGGCACTCTCTGTCCAGGTCTGGAACCCATGCTAATAAAAGCAAGTGTCCTTTTACAGTGCCTTCTATAAATCTGGTGGTGACCTTTAATAAAAATTTATGACCCTAATAATCCTGTTCTGCACAATCTGGTCCAGTCACCGCTCACTGGCCAGTAATCTGCAAACCTTTCAAATGGAGTGACTGTGCCTGGGCCCGCACCGGGGGTCCTGTTCCAAGTGATGGGAATGGCATGGAGAATGATTAATCCAAACTGCCCTGTGCTGAGCACAAAGCTGTTTTCCTGACGCAGGCCATTGGGCCGGGAATCCTAGAAAGAGCAGGAACGGAAGACACCGGAGAATTTTCAGAGAGCCCATTAGAGCCACTGCTGATCGAGCTTAGCCCCACCTGCCTGACCTTTCCCCCGGCAACCTTCTCTTCCTCCACCTCATCAGAGGAAGGAGCCAAAAACAGAATGGGCTCCATCCATACCCAGCTGTTGTGGACAAAATCCAGGGGCCTCTCCTGAACTCATGAATCTGTCCACACTTTATTTACAGGGTTGGAGAGTGAAGTGCCAGGAGTTTGAGAAAACCTGGGCAGACGTGGGCTTTCAGCATCTTGTTGCGTGTGATTTAACCAGTGGGGGCACTTATGATCTCCAAGGAAAGGTTGCAGGCCTCAAACACCTTGTTGAGTGTTTGCTTGGCTGTCATGTTGCATCAGATCAGACTGCTTTTGCTCTGAGGCTCTCTGACAGGCAAATACAGACATTTGTGCAAATAGTACAATGTACCTCAGGCCCCCACCCACAGTGCATCCTGCAGAGGTCCCAGCTACTTCGGCTCCATTACTTGGGGTTCATGAGAAAGATGCACCCTGGGTACTTCGAGTGGGGGGTGTTTTTTCTACAAGAGAAGGGCCCATCCAATGCCACCAGTGTCCTAGGGGCTCCTGTTAACCAGGCCGGCGAGTGTAGTCACCATCTCATCCTATGCTAGGCAGCTTCAGAGCTTCCTCGTCAGTTTCCCAGTTTGAAGAAGGGACATTTGTAAGTCATGGGGGCACCTATTTGCCCCAAGCTCTTCCTCTCTTTCGTGGAGGAGGGAGCAAGGATTCTGGAATTCCAGACCACCCCAACAAAGATGGGCCTGGCTACTGCTAGACTCTTGCTGCTCAGAGTCACTCTCTCGTAGGGCATGAGCTCCATGGTTCAGTTCAGTTCAGTTCAGTTGCTCAGTCATGTCTGACTCTTTGCAACCCCATGAATCGCAGCATGCCAGGCCTCCCTGTCCATCACCAACTCCCGGAGTTCACCCAGACTCACGTCCATCAAGACAGTGATGCCATCCAGCCATCTCATCCTCTGTCGTCCCCTTCTCCTCCTGCCCCAATCCCTCCAGCATCAGAGTCTTTTCCAGTGAGTCAACTCTTCACATGAGGTGGCCAAAGTCCTGGAGTTTCAGCTTTAGCATCATTCCTTCCAAAGAAATCCCAGGGCTGGTCTCCTTCAGAATGGACTGGTTGGATCTCCTTGCAGTCCAAGGGACTCTCAAGAGTCTTCTCCAACACCACAGCTCCATGGTTGGAAAACATGAATTATTTTTGTATTTGTTTCCAATATTAGATTTAATTCCTTCTTGCGGCAATCTCTACCCACCCATCCTACTTCTGTTCTCTGGAGTAGCTTAGAAAGGTCCAGACCCTTTTCCACACAAGAATCCTTTAGATACTTAGAAACATGGGCTTCCCTGGTGGCTCAAATGATAAAGAATCCACCTGCAATGCAGGAGACGTGGGTTCAATCCCTGGGTCAGGATGATCCCCTGGAGGAGGAAATGGCAACCCACTCCAGTATTCTTGCCTGGAGAATTCCATGGACAGAAGAGCCTGGCAGGCTACAGTCCCTGGGGTCGCAAAGAGTCGGACACAATTGAGGGACTAACATATCAGGACTTAGCTTCTCCAGGGTAAACTTTCCTGGTTATTTTTACTTTGTTCTTTGAGTAAGATGATTTTTAGATGCCTCCTCAGCCCTGCAGCCCCAGACTGCCATCTCGTAATTATCCTCAGAGTGATAGCCGCCTGTCAGTTTCCCTCTTCAAGGGGATCAAATCTCACACTCTAGCTAAGGCTGGCTTCAAATAGAGGGCACCATCACCTCCCCTGACTAGATACTCTACCTCTTTTAATGCAACCAAATTTTGTTTGGATTTTTTACTTTACAGCAACCACATCACACTGTTAGCCTGTATTAATATTAACTCGGTCAGGTATGCCTCTCACATCTTTGTCACATACACTACTACCAAGTAAAAGCCCCTGCTGATCTGTACTTAATTCTGAGTCCAGACGCCTGTCTTTCATCTACCCTTGAGTATCATCCTCTGACTGTCTGGCCCAGGAATTTTGCCTTTGGGGATAATTTTGGCTCTCGAATCTTTTACGATGTGAATTAGTCATCTCTCCCAACTGGGCTGACCTAAGCCAACCCTTGAGAATTTATTGAGCACCTACTGAGCACTCAGGGTCAGAGTTAGAGGATACAAGTGTGACACGCGTCCCTGTCTCTCAGGGGGTTTACAGCCTGGCTGTAAAATGAGGACTCATCTCCAGGGCACAGAGGGGAGTGAAAACCAAGGACAGAGTTGCAAAGTGGTCTCCCAGGGAGCCCTTGTTCAGCGAGGCTCACCCTCATTATGACTGCCCAGGAGCTTGCCAGAAGTCCAGGCACATGGATCTACCCAGCTCAGGGACCCAGAACCTGGAGGAAGCGCCCTGCCTCCTATTTGTAACTCCCCAAAGTTAAAATCTGCAGTTTAAAGGGCTGAAGGAGGTGAGCCCAGGACCCAGGATGCGGAGGCGTTGGGAGGTGAGGGGAAATGAGGGGCAGGGAGAAGTAGAGCCCTCTACATGCCCAATAAAATGGGCATGGGCTACAGGTCCAGAGGGGCTGGGCAGGGTGGAGGAGGTCAGCCGCAGACACACACCCAGCTCTGCCCTGCTTATTAGCAACTTCTTGGAGCATCTCTGCCGTCCCAACTAAAGACGCAGCCCTGGGTTTGAAGTGCCGTCATTGTCTTGCCTGGGGTCCAAAACTGAGTCCACTCTGGGACAAGAAGAGAAAAAGCGTTTGGCAAATAGCACCACACCCTGGCTTCCTGCAGGTCCCCCCTTCCTGATTCCAAACAGTGGGTCAGTTCCCCCTCTCATATTCTTAGTATCTCAATTGTTGGCTGTTCGCCTCCTGGGGCTGAATTTAGCTTTTCCAAGCAGTAGGAATCAGAATCCAGCCTGGAACGCCTGAGGGTCCGTTTAAAGTGATCGGGCAGATCCTGTGTGATTTAATTGCTCCATGTTAGCATTAATGTCCTTATTAGTGTTGATAATCTTGGTAGAGCCATAGCACTTCACTTCTGAATCGTGTGGCCATTAGAGCAGGAATTGGGATTAGATCAGTCTGGGTTTGAATCCCAACTCTGCAGTTCTCAGGCTGTGTGATCTTGGCCTAGTCACTTAACCTCTCTGAACTTCCACCCAATGGTGATAACAAGAAGACCTATAGTTCAAGTTTGTCGTGGCGATCAAATGCACAGGAGCCTGGACTTGACCCTAAAGTGTGGGCCTTAGGGGGCTGCTCTGAGGCCCCAGAGTCACTCTCCCACCTACCTTACCCGCTTGCTGCCACCTGTCTGCCCAAGGTCACATGCCCCAGGAAGCCGGAAGCCAGGGTGGGGCCCCAACAGCTAGCAGGAGGGCTTGCGAGGCCCCCCCGCCCCGCCCACCCCCACACTTTCTATCCTAGTTCAGCTATTTCTTTTTTAAAATGAAGCAGCAGCCCTTGATTTTGAAAATAGATCACTCAGAGTTCTCCTCCCTCTAATTAGGTTGTCTCACTTGTTTGTTTTGCATAGTGAGGAAGGGAGCTTGGAATTTACCCAGAGGACTGGAGAGAGTCCTGAGCTGAGAGGTTTTTTTTGGCCACCAATCGTGTCTGCCCGTCTCTCCATCCCGTTCTTTCTGAATGTAGCTCCTGTTCGGAGTATGCTGGATCTCAGATCCAAGGATTTGGGTTCGAATGGAGGCTTTAACAAGGAGCTGCCCTCTCCAGGCCTCCTTCCCACATCTGTAGAATGGGCTGACCGGAAGCTCAGGGGCTCTTTGTGAAGAACTGAGGACCGGGGGTGCAGGAAAGTCCCTGGCCTTTGCTCATCAAGTGAGCATTCGGGTGGCACTTGGCACTCTGATGGCTCTTCAGGATGTGGCATGCAGCCCAGGTTGACATGCTAAGGCAGGACACTCAGAAGGACCATGCTTGAAGCTATCTTTCCCTGCTGGCTTGCTTCTGGGGGATTTATACTAAAAAAGTGTTGACCTGAGAACCGTTCTGGCTCCCCTGCTCCTGGAGATGCCTCGGAATCACCCAGGGCACCGCGTTGTGGTGTTGCAGAGCACAGACAGCTCTGAACCAGAGAGGCCCAGGCTGAGCCCCCCAGCTGCCAACCCGGCCAGTGCCTTCGTCCACCTGACTCCGCTTCCCAGTCTACAACATCGGAAGTCTAAATCCTCTAGGTCCATTGCCTATAGGACTTCTGGATGGTGCCCGGCAAGGAGTAGTGTTGGGGGCACCACCTCTGAGAGGGCCCTGCCCAGCCCCTGCATTTTTCAGATGGAGAAACTGAGGCCCAGGACGGGGGAAGGCCTGTTCAAGGTCACACAGCCTATCAGGGGCCTTGCTGGGTCTCCTGAATCTCTAGGCCTCCGTCTTGCTAGAGCCCCAGTGAGAGTGGAAATGCTGCCTGGATGATCACAGGAGTCTAAAGAGGGGGGGGAGGAAATAGTCCTCGTTGCCTGGTAACCCCACTGAAGTGGGAAGCCTGGAAAACATCAGGTGGTGGAATTTTAAAGCTCAGAGAGCAGTGTGGGCAGAACTCCGTGTTCTCCAAGGGTTGAGACCTTCTCCTCCCAGCCAGCCATGCCCTCCGGGCTCTGGAGAAGAGCGTGTCTGGGGTAGAGCCCGTGTCACTCGGCTACACGTGGATTCTCCTGGGGAGTGAGGTTAAGCACACGTGGGGGCTGCAGAGGTTGGGAGGTGAGTGGGAGAAGGATGGCTGGGGGCTTCCCTGGGGAGCTGGACCTGTCCATCCATCCATTCACTCTATCTTCCTCTGGGCTTCCAGCTGGGTACCATGTAGAGTACCCAGAGGGCGAGATGGTGGGATGGCATCACCGACTCAACGGACATGAGTTCAAGCAAGCTCAGGGAGATGGTTAAGGAAAGGGAAGCCTGGTGTGCTGTGGTCCGTGGGGTCTCAAAGAGTTGGACACAACTGAGCGACTGAGCTGAACTGACCATGTAGGGAGCAGACTGAGGAGACCGTTGGATCTGCCCAGAGTCCCTTCATCTGGGGAGTCAGGTGTACACGTGGAAATTCCTAGTGAACAGCAAGAGTTCACAGGGACTGGGAGCCAGTGAGAGCCAAGCCTCAGCAGTGATGGCCTGGGAGGGCTTCCTGCAAGAGGTGGCCATTGGAGAGCTCTACCTCTCCCCAGCAGCAGTGCTGGGGGTGGGGAGGAGAGGAGAGGGAATCTCTGACCCACCAAACCCCTCAGGCACTTCTGTGTGAGTGTGTTTGGCCAGTGGCCAGGGAGGCAGCGCACAGCAGGAACCCTTTAAACTAGATTCCACCCGACTCTGCCACTGGCTTCTTCAAGTCAGAAGCAAGTCGTGAACGTATCTGACTTTTGCTTCTTCTATGAAATGGTTAGTGGGGGCCGTTCAAGAGGCTCTTAGAAGCTTCTTCCATCCTAAAGAATGTCCTCTAGGTTTTCCTGACAATGAGGACAGAAGCGGACAATTCCCCTGGTGGGTCAGGAGGAGCCCTTGGTCTGTTCTTTGTTCTGTGGTGGGTTTCCCTCTACCTCTCTCCGGGCTGTGGTGGGTGGACCCCCTCAGCAAGAGGTGACCCCATGCCTGTCACTCCTTCAGGAGCTTAAGATGTCAGGAGGGGATATGGAACCTGAATTTTAAAGATCTTAACCTTTGGCGGGTCCTCTGTGCAAACTCAGAAGTTGCTTCAGTCACATTTTCCCGCATCTTTGCTTTCACTCACTCGTCCAGGCAATATTTTCTGAAGCCCTACTATGTGCCAGGCACTGGGGATGTGCTGGGGACAAAACAATGAGCAAAACCAGATGAAGTTCCCTTCCCAGTGCAGCCGGGAGACAGACATTAGTCTAGGACTCAGTCAGGGACTCACAGAGCTCTGTGTGAGGTTCTGTCTCTGGTGAGAGATGCCTGCATGCCATGTACAGGCCTAGGAGAGGATTGTAGGGGTGCGGGTGGGCACTGTGGTCAGGGGAGGCTTCCCTGAGGAAGTGATGCTCAACCAAGACCTGCAGGGTGAGGGTGGGCTAGCCAGGCTCAGGGGGGATGAAGGGGCAGGTCAGCCTGCACGAAGGGCCTGTGGCTGGAGCTGAGACAGGACGGGGTGTTGCAGGC
Organism: Bison bison bison; assembly: GCF_000754665.1. NCBI lineage: Eukaryota > Metazoa > Chordata > Mammalia > Artiodactyla > Bovidae > Bison > Bison bison. The sequence continues at coordinate 3,153,388 of NW_011495042.1, read as the reverse complement.
TGAGATGGGTGGGGCTGGACCTGGGGTTGGCAGGCCCATATGGAGTTTTTTCCTCATCCCCAAGGCAAAGGGAAGCTTTGCAGGTGTTTGGAGCAAGGGAGAGGCTTCTGGGGAGACACAGACCAGTCTGACCCCCAAAGCTCAGGTGGAAAAGGGCTGAGGAGGATGAGGAAACCCAGGGAGGAGCCACCGCAGTTACCTGGGCAAGAGACTTGGACGCGTGCAGTGGCTTGACAGGAACGGAGGGGAGCAGCTGGTCTTGAGAGCATCTTGGACGACATGGTGGAGTGACTGGGATGGGGGCTGGGGGGCAGGAGGTGGTGTCCGGTGGCTTCTGGCTTTCTGGTTTCCATATCTGGGCATTTGCCCGAGCCTTTTCCTGCAACGGGGAGGCTGGAAGAAGAAGACTACAATCTGTGGGAAAAGATGAATGTTTTCTTCCTCCCTGAGGCGGCCTTCTCCATTTCCTCCTATTTTCAAGGCACCTGAGAGATCAGATACCTTTGCTCTTGTGTTTCCAAAGATCTTTTATCATCTCCCTTACCTCTGAGAGAAGGCAAATGAAAAACATGCCTGACAGACCCAGGTCCGAGGCTCACAAAAGAGTCTTGGTGAAATAGGATTAGTCCCTAAGTCCCAGCAAAGCTCGTGGGGTCATGCCAGGCGGAGGGGGGCCTAAACCTGCAGAGAAGCCGAGTCCCATGACCAGGGAGCTGGGCAGGGACACCGGTCTTTTCAGAAAAGAAGCTCCGGCCTTCACGAGTGAGTAGCTCGATAGCCTTGGGGTGGGGACAGGCGAGAGGGGCTTTGCTTTGTAGGGAGGAGATGTGTGGGGTAAGAGTCTCCTTGGGGACCCCAGAGGCTGCTCCGTTTTAAGAACAAATCAATCCTCACAGCCACAGGGCCCTGGGAGCCTTCAGGGGATGGGAGATGAATCATCCCACCAGTTGCTAGGGAGGAGACAGGTAACCAAGATGCAAGGAGGCAGGGTCCCGGCTCCAGAGTGAAACAGCTCAGGGTTCAGCCCCACCCCTGGTCCGCTCCCTGCCTCTGGGACCTTGCCCAACCACGTTTGGCTTGTTTCCTCATCTGCAGCATGGTGGAGTGGGGGGTGGAGGGGTGGGGGGGCGGCGATGCTCTATTGAACTTTCAGGAGAGCCATGAGCAGTCACAGAGCCCCCTTGTAACACCACTCACTTGTCTTTCTGGCACATGGGCTCTGGGGTGAGTTGGCGTCTTTGTTAAAGTTATCAGTGACCTCAGGGCATCTCTCATGTCCTTGCGTGGACAGCAACGGAGGGGACCCTGTCCTGTCCTCAGACAGCCCAGAGTCCCCTGATAGGAGGGTCATGGCTCAGCCTCCACTCACCCGGGGGGTGGGGAGAAACGGGCAGTGATCCTTGCAACGTCAGGCCAGGTGGGCGGTGAAGTGGGTGAAGCCGGATCCTTTGTGTCCCTGCGGTGTCTGCGCTCCCCTTCCCTGGCCGTGCTGTGGTTTTGCTTCAAATGCCTGCACCATGACTCCTCTTTCGCTGGATACCCTTGAATGGGTTTTTGGAACAGCCTTGCTAGCACGCATGGAACCAAAAATGCCTAGGAGTGTATGTCCCCTCCGGTGTGTGAGGCGGGGTGGGGTAGGCGGTGCTTAGGTGGTGCCTGGTGAGTGTGGGAGGGTGAAAGCCCAGCCACTTTCCTGGACCAGGCCCCCCGAGGTGTGACCCCTACCCCCTGCCCATAGCTCCTGGC
>NW_011495042.1:3142520-3151542 GCF_000754665.1 Bison bison bison | reverse complement strand
GGGGTGTCCCCCCCCCCCCCGGCCCATGGCTCCTGGCAGCACCATGCTGGAGCCGCCGATGGAGGAGGTGACACCCATGCTCACCCCTTCCTGCCCTGTTCTGCTTCCCCTCCCTACCTGGTCTCTCCCCGGAGCGCTTTCTTCATGCATCACTCGCAGGGGAATCCTCCTCTTAGGGACTGTAGTCAGTGCCCCTGGTTTCCCATTCTGCAGATGAGGGGAACTGAGGTTGAGGATGTCTCAGCCACGTTCTCAGGTGTCCCTGGCCAATGGTGGCTGAGTTGGGCTTTGGGCCAACTGTGGTCTGACTCCACAGCCCAGGTTTTTTTCCATACCCCAGTGTGTGATAAAATAGGGAGAGAGATCAATTTCCAGATGGGGCCGGGGGAAGGGGCAGCAGATTGTCGTGTTTGGGCAGGAGGGCGGTGTGAGGTTGAGACTGAGAAGCCCTTGGAAGCTTTCCTGGTGGAGTTTCCAGGTGGAGTTTTCCTGATGGAGATGGTGGGAATGGCATAGTAGGAGGAGGAGCAGCGTGTGCAAAGGCACCGGGGTGTGAAACACGCTGCTTGCTGGGGAAGCACATGTGCCCCTTTCTTCCAGCCTTATTTCTCACCTCCCGACTGTCTCCCTGCCACCACCCCAGGCCCCTCCATTCTGTTCTCCAAACAGAAGCAGCCAGAACGGACTTTCTTAAATGTGAATCTGATCATGTCTCACTGAGCCTCCTCCAAAACCTTCAAGGACTTATTCTTCCGCTAAAAACAAGCAAAAAAGCAAAACAAACCCTGAGCATCTTTCCATGTCCAGCCAGCCCTGCTGATCTGGCTCCTGCCCCTGTCCCCACCTCCTGCCCTGCCTGCCTTCACACACTCCAGCTGTCTTGGCTGACTCTGTTCTCTGAACACTGTAAGCTGCTTCTTGCCCCCAGGGCCTTTGCACTTACTGTGCTCTCTTCTGCAGGAAGAAAATTTCTTCCTGCAGATCTCGACAAGTCTGGCTTCTCTTCTTGCCCTTGAGGTCTCAGTATATGTCATGCCTTAGGGAAGTCACACCTCAGCCTGTTGCCTGTTAGTTTCCTTCATAATGCTTCTAGCAACTCCAGTCACTTAGCTTGTTTGACTGTTTTCTTGTCTATCTCACGTGTTTCCACTGACATGTGAGTTGTCTGAGGGCAAGGACCTTATCTGTCTCACCTCTTTATCCCAAGTGCCTCTAGCAGTGCCTGGTGCATATTGGGTGCTCAGGAATAACTGCTGCATTTGACTGGTGTGTGTGGAAGGATCAGTGGCGGGAGGGGCCTGAGCTAGGTGATAAAAGGCTTTGAATGTCGGGGTAAGGCATTTGGACATCATCCGGTTGAGGCCACTGCCTCTTGCCACCTCCTCTACTGAGAGGAAGGAAAAGAAGAGCATCCTGGGGAGCTTCTGAGACGCCCAGAGACCGATGCATTGGCTCTCAGTCCTAAAATGGGCTGGCCACTTCGCCCTGGGCTCAGTTCCAACCCCATCCTATTTTAGGGGATGCAAAGGAGAACTGGTGGATGGAAGGTGGCCCCGATCCATGGAGAGGCACAGCCTCCCACTAGAGCCCCCATGTCTTTGCTCCCCAGACACTGCCCCCCATCTCCTGCCCCACCCTCCCTCCTCAGCCCTCCTCCCCACACAGCCTCTGCTACCTATGCAATAAGTCAGATGCCTTATTCAAGCTTCTCTAGAAACTTTAACCCGTCCCGGAGGACACCACTGTGCAGCTAAAAGCTTGTTTTGCTTGGACTCATCGATCGAGGATTTGTTTTCCTCGCCCTCAGATATGTTTCCAGGAGGAAAAAGGTTTTGTCCTTTCATGGCACTGGCTTGTAACGAGTTGGGAAGTGTTATTAAGGATACCAATTAATTGTAAATCAAACATTGACAGAGAAGGACGTGGCTTGTGGTGCGAATAGATGTTTAAATCAGCTTTCCACGGTTTATCGTGGGGAGGTTTTCTCCTGTTACTGCGGAAAAGCATGGGTTGAGTCTGGCTGTTTAAAAGGAAGGAAGGAAGGAACTTCTCTCGGTAAGAGGAAATACAGAGACTCACTTCCAAAGTGGCTAAGTGGGAGGGCGGGTACTGAGAGGGCCACGTGGGCAGGTGACTGCAAAGAAGGGAGGGAATGTGGGGCCCTCCTTCTCTGAGTGTCGTGGGGTCTGAGCCACCTGGTCCAGACGGCCGATGGGGTGGGCCCTGGGGGCTGCCAGTCTGGTGCCTCCCAGGTAATGCTGACGCTGCTGGTCCGTGGACCATAGTTGAGTAGCCGGGGTCTAGGGGACCAGAGTGTGGTGGCTGCGGCCAGGTTAGGGTCTTCTGGAATACCTGGGAAATTTGAAAAGTAGAGTTCATTTGTCCTGATGTTGGAGATTCTGATGGAGCGGGTGGGGATGGGACCTGAAAGTTGGCACCTCTAACTGCTCCCCGGTGGGGCTGATGCTGTTGGGACACGGACCACACTTAGGTCCTGGGGAGGAAGGGCAGGCGGGGGAGCTGAGAACTGAGAGGCCAAGCTGTCATATAGGAACTCAAGTCCCCATAGCAGAGGGAGAAACCTGGAGTGGGGAAGGAGAGGGAGGAGCAAAGAGAAGCTAAGAGTGATTGCTGAGACTTCCCTGGAGGTCCTGTGGTTAAGACTACTTCCAAAGCAGGAGCGCAGGTTCGATCCCCGGTTGGGGAACTGAGAGCCCGCGTGCCGTGCCATGCAGTGCAGCAAAACACTTTTTAAAATGAATACATTAAATAAAGCATATTTAGAGCACCTGTTTAAAAAGACTGGTTGCAGTTGAAGCTAAGTGAAGTTGAATATCCAGCAAATACATAGCTTGGGCATTTTCATTTGACTGTTATTCTATTTCTTTTGGGTATTGTTGTTTGTATTATTTTATTATTGACCATTATTCTAAATACTGTACCTTGACCTGTGGCCAAGCTGGTTATTGGTGACTTGTCAGACCTTCGTACTTTTCTTTACTAGTTCTAGCTCTTGGGAAAGCTAAAGAGGCAGCAGTTAAAAACTAAGGGAGTCCCTTAAGCCCTCCCTGGCCTGAGGAGCCCCTGGTGACATGTCCTGGAGTGGTCGTTTTGTGCAGTATGATGGCGTTTCTCTTACCTTGATAGTGAGTTGAACAAGCCTCATAGGAGCCTGTGGATAGCGTTGCATTATAGCCCCACCTTATTTCTTCCCATAAAAGGGTCACCCTACTCTGGCACCTTCCTTGCCCATCCTGCCCTGTCTCTGGCAGACCTGGCTAAGGATGGCTTTGCAGTCTTCAGAAAGTAGATTCACCCACAGACAGCCAGTGAAAATTGGGCACCTTTAGGTCTTGAAAAGAATGTTCGTGGGATGGGTTGATGGCATAAGAGTCACTGTCTCTAGCCTTCCGCCCTGCCTGCTCCGGGCCAAGCGGTGAGGGGCAGTTGCAGCCCTGCTGTGGGGCTCCTGCCTGCCTGGCGCTCTGAGTGCTTGCTTGGAAGTGCCCAGTAGCAGACGCTGTTTTCTTTTCTTCTTTTTAAATATTGTGGTAAAATATACAGAACATAAAATGTACCACTGCAGCCACTGTAAATATATAGCTCAGCAGCATCGAGTACGGGGCTTCCCCGGTGGTGCAGTGGTAAAGAATCCACCTGCCAGTGCAGGGGACACAGGTTCAATCCCCGGGCTGGAAAGAAACCCTGGAGGAAGGCATGGCAACCCACTCCAGTACTCTTGCCTGGAGAATCCCATGGACAGAGGAGCCTGGTGGGCTGCAGTCCATGGGTCGCAAAGACTAGGACACGACTGGTGCCTGAGCACACACAGCACTGAGCATGTTCGCTTTGTTGTGCAGACGTCACCAGGACTCCACTCATCTCCAGGATTGTTTCATTTTCCCCATCTGAGGCTCCGTATCTATTAAACACCTAACTCCTCATTCACTGCTCTCCAGTCCCCGCCACCCACCACTGTACTTTCTGTAAGTCCGACTGCTCTAAGGACCTCATATAAGTGGAGCCACACCGTATTGTCCTTATGTGACTGACTTACTGCATGTCACATAATGTCCTCAAGGTTCATCCTTGCTGTAACGTGACAGAATTGTGTTCTTTTTAAAGGCTGAATAATATTCCTTTGTTTGTTTTGTTTATCCGTTCATCCACAGACCACGTTTCGTTCATCCACAGACCATGTTTCGTTTATCCATTCATCCACTGATAAACACTAGGCTTGCGTCTGTCTTTTGGTTGTTGTGAGTGTGCTACTGTGAATGTGGCTGTGCAAGTACCTGTTGGATTCCTACCTTCAGTCCTTTTGTGTATATACCTGGGAGTGAAATGCTGGAACACGTGGTATGTTGCTTGGGACTTTTTGAGAATGAGATGGTTGGATGGCATCACTGACTCAATGGACGTGAATTTGCGCAAACTCCAGGAGACGGTGTAGGACAGGGAAGCCTGGCGTGCTGCAGTCCACGCAGTACTGTGGCCCACAGGGGCTGCACCAAGGGGCCTGCCTTTTGCTGTCTTCCTCCAGGTACTTGTCCAGCCAAGGAAGGCCACCATGGATTCAGGTCACCCTGTGATGTCAGTATGCGGTGTTATAGCAACCCGCATGTGCCTGAGTTGAAACTAAAGTCTAGTTGGCTAAAATGAACATAATCAGAAGTGGGACTTGTCTGCTTTGTGGATTTGAAAGGTTTTCCCTTACAGCTTCACCTCATGTCTGACTCCTCGAGGGGATTAGCATCTTTTATTTTCCTTGACATAATTATGAACGTGTGATAGATTTCTCTGGAAGCAAAGGAGACCTTTCTTCCTGAGGATGGGCTGGAGCACCTGCCCCTCTAGGCAGTGTGTGTGGTCATCAGCCTTCAAAGGCTGTTCACACCAGCCAGGCCACATCTGGGGCTGGAGTGGACATAAGAAGGCTCGTTTATTGATTGATGATGAAAAATAACCCCATTTTCTGGATCAGAGTAGTCTCTCCTTGAAGCTCTGGGGCTTCCCAGGTGGCTCAGTGGTAAAGAATCTGCCTGCCCATCCAGGAGACACAGGAGACGCAGTTTTGATCCCTAGTTGGGGAAGATCCCCTGGAGAAGGAAATAGCAACCTGCTCCAGTATTCTTGCCTGGAGAATTCCACGGACAGAGGAACTTGGTGGGCTACAGTCCATGGGGTGGCAAGAGTCGGACATGACTGAGTAACTGAGCACATCCTCTCCTTGAAGCCCTAGGTTCTTTGGGAAACCAAATCAGCATTGATGGACATTGAATGATTAACCACAGAGCCATTCTTACCCCGACCTGAAATCTGGAGCTGACGTGATCTGTGTGTTCTCTCCTGGCTTATTGGGTTAGGTGGACATCAGAAGATAGCCCCAGGTTGAAGCAGGGGAGTGAGACAGAAGGAGTGTGGAATGCCATCAAGCTAAAGGACTCCGTCTCTCAATGGGCAGGGACTGTTCAGGAGATTACCATCCCTGACGCTAGCTAAATCTCCTACCACCTTCATCCATGCACCTACCTGCTGAACCATCCATACATCTGTGTATCTGCCCATCTGATCATCTGTCCAGTTCATCCCTGAGCTGAGGTCTGAGCATGAATAAGAGTTAACTAGCCTAATATGAAAGGAAGAGTGTGCCCGGCTGAGGGAAGAGCATGTGCAAAGAGCCTGTGGTGGGAGGGACTTTGTCGGCCAGTAGGGCTAGACCAGGGCAATGAGCACAAGATGAGGGTGCAGGAATGAGCAAGGGCCAGCCACACAGTCACGTGGGTACCAATGATGTTCAACCAAACTTTCTATGATGATGGAAATGTTCTATAGCTGTGAGTCCAGTATATTAGCCACTAGCCACCTGTCACTACCAAGCACTCGAAATGTAGCTAGTATGACTAAGAAACTGAACTTCTGCTTTTATTTCAATTAGTCTAAAACAGTGGGAGGCCACATTGGGGGTTTTAGCAAAGGGTGAATCAACGCGATCACAGTCTTCTGGGGCTGCCGAGTGGAGAATGGATTGGGAAGAGGAGGGGAGGATGCAGGGGCTGCCCCGTGAGGAGGCTTCTGCAGTGGTCCAGAGAGGAGGACTGGTTGCCTAGGCAGATGAAGGTGGAGAGAAGTGCAGAGATTTAGGAAAGACTAGGGATGGAAAACCAGCAGGACTTGGCAACGAATGATATGGTGATTTGGAGGCAGAGGCATCAGGATAACCCCCGGTCTCTGGCAAACGCAGCGGAATGAAGAGGGGTGCTTTCTCAGGTCCAGGCTGTAGATATAAATCAGGGAGTCATCAGCATAGAGAAAGCCTAAAGTTGGGGTGATCATCTAGGTGGTGAATGTACATAGAGAAGAGGGGCAAGAATCCTGAAAGATTCTCTGACTCTGCCTGTTCTGTTCTTTTCTCTCTCTAAGTCTTTCATCTTTTGCTCTTACCATCATCTGCCCTTCATCTCTCTCCACTCCATCCAGCCATCAAGAACATGTGAGTTTGTCAGCCCTAAGTTTGACCACAAGAAAGGAGAAACTAACTTCTCTTTCTCAATTCAGTTTCTGAAATCTCAGGGAAGGAATCTGATTGGTCTAGTTGGGTCAGGTGCCCACCCCTCAACCAGTCAGCTTTGCCAGGATGTGGAGTCCTGCTATGTACATATGGCAGCACCTTCATTAACCACGTGAGTAAAGTGAAGTGAGATACAGTTCCCGGAAATGGCTGGGTGTACTGGGCAGGCATAAATCCAGTAGGATTTTCAGACATGGATTTAAAGGCACACAGGTGACTTTTTCCTGTGGGAAGACTGGCCAGCAAAACATGGACCATGGAATGCCCACGTGAGGAGTCCTTCCTGTCTACAGATCATCACCGTCCCTTATCTCAGGTCCTTCCTGTCTACAGGTCATCACCGTCCCCTATCTCAGGTCCTCCGTTGGGAGTCCTTCCTGTCTACAGGTCATCACCGTCCCCTATCTCAGGTCCTCAGTTGGGCCAGGTTTGCTGGAGAAAGTCATCTGATGGAGCCGATTCTTGATCGACTGCTGCCTCTACAGCTCCTACCACTACTACTGTCTCAGCCCCTCAGTTAGCCCAGCAGCCTTCATGTTGACGTCCTTGCTGATTTGCTGACAAGGCTGTTTTCAGCCTTCTCCCGACTTAGGCTCCCAAGAGCACACATCCCTGCAGCCAAAGGCACCCCTTTGGCTGAAAGTCCTTCACTTTCCCGTATTTTGCCATCTTTTCAGGATTACATGGTGGCGGAAAGGAGAGAGCAGCCTAGAATCAATGATGAAGACCACTGCACGTGAACTTTATCATCTTTACACCTTTTCCAGACGTTCATCTTCCCTTGCCTCTGTCAAGGCGGGCATCTCATTTTCTGTACTTCTCTGGACTTCATCCTGAGTTTTTTTCCCTCATCAGCCCACTGTTTTACTGATCTCCATCAACTTCCTTTGTTTTCTTCTCAGATATGCACGGGCTTCCTCTACTGAGGAAGAAATCCTCCTTCCCTTGAGGCTTTCACTGTCCAAGGATTGTCTTCTAGCTTCCTTCCCTCTCCAGCCTGAGTTTCTAAAAGAGAGCTCTCCATCTGTGCCCAGCACCCCCAATAGGGCCCCCACCCCATTGTGGACAAACCACGGGGACCCTTTTCCTGTCCATCATCCGCACTTCCCCACAGCAGCTGTGGTCACGTGTTGAGGGGGAGCCTCATCCATCTTCTTCTCCATGGAGCTCTTTTCCTCGGCTTCTGTGATGGCAAGTTTTGATCTTAGATGATTGGGAGAGAGAGAGAAGAGAATTTTCCAGTCGGATGTGAGGGCACTTTCCCATCCTCCAGCCCCCAGCCTGCTGGCCCAGCCTGACTCCCACCACTCACCTTGCCCTTTCCTAGACTGATCTACCCAATGACCCTGAGCAGACCTCCTCCCCACCCCCATGTTCACTTTATGGGCCCAGTTCTCAGCCAGGATCACTTCTCCTGCAGAAACCCTCCCCATGGGCTGGACACAGCTTGAATCGCTCCGTCCCCTTCCCAAATCCGTGCACCGCGGAAGGAGCTGCCCACACTCACTCTTACCCCCACCATCCCCACCACGCACAGTGCACCAGAGCCCCACTGTGCACCAGAGCCCCACTGCCTTGCTGAATCACAGCATCATATAATGTCCCTTTGTAGTCCGTCACTCACCTGGCAATTAATCACATCCTGCTGGGTCCCAGCTCTGATGCTGCTGATTTGCAGGGCGCTTCATCCCTTGTATTATTATGTAACTCCCCACTTGCTGTCTCTTCAACCTGAATTAAGTTCCGGAGGGGAGGTGGGGAGGTGGCAGGGAGTAGGCAGGGGTGCCTTATCTGTCTCTGAATGCTCCAGAGCTCTTAGCAGAAGTGGCTCATGCAGGAGAGACTCAATAAGTGCGTGGTGATGGATGGGCTTGCTGTTGATTTTCCTCCAGCCCATCCTTTATGCTGCTGTCAGAAAAATCTTTCTCGAGGATTGTTCTCGTTACGTAACTCATCTGGCTTCCTCCATGCCGTCTGCCAGCATTGTTGAGTGTTTGCTGGGTGGGTGGTACTGGCTGGGGACTGGAGGGGTGCAGCAGAAGCGAGTGAAGAAACAGCTGTTAGAGCCCCCCCGCCACCATGAGGCTGACATGCTCGGGAAATGACTAGACACAGAGGCATATATGGAACTGAGGGATGAGTGGAGGAACCATGAGAGCCATGGGAAGGCAGAGAAATGGAAGTGTCTTCCTGAGGTGCTCTGGTCGTCCAGGCTGACTTTGAGAGGTTTGGGTTGATCTGTTGGATGGCGGCAGGGGCAGGGGGGCGGGGGGGCGGGTTGGGACAGGAGGAGGTGAAGGGATTTCTGGCAAGGACGCTGTGGAGCAAAGTGATGCAGCGGCTAGGGCCATCACTGCAGCCTCTGTGCCTGGTCAGGCAGCCTCAGGACCATGTGGGAAGGTCAGTAACGGGTGAGATTTGGAAAAGCCTAGGAGTCCATAGTGGAGAAGG
>NW_011495042.1:3126610-3142369 GCF_000754665.1 Bison bison bison | reverse complement strand
GACTTCAGGAGGGCCATCAATGTCTCCCAAATAGGCACCTTGTCCAGCTGATAAATGGAAACTTGCACAAGGACACCAGCCAGAGCCCTCTTGGTATCCATTTACTGTCCCATCTCCTGCCAGTCCATGACCACATCTGTCACTGCAGCAGCCCTCAGGCCCTGATATGCTATGGCATCTGAATCCAGAGAAGCAAAAGGTGGGATTTGGGTGCTTGTCTCTGGGGGAAGGTGGTGCTAGGGTCTCCCAATCGCCTGTGATTGACAGCATCTGCCAAGCGATCCTGAGCAAGGCTCTGTGCCTCAACATCTCTGCAGTGGGGACCGTGCCAGGGGTCAGGCAGGTTGTCCCACGCTTAGCAGAGCCACATCAAAGAGCCTGTGTTCACCATTATCCCGCAAACACAGGAGGGTGAGACTCCCAGTTCCCACTTTGACTCTATTCTAGTCACAGAAGGAGGCTCTGAAATGTCCTGGGATGAAAGGCGACCCTGACTGTTGCCCCAGCAGGAGCAGCCACAGATGAAGGAGAGGTGGGGACTGTGGAGGGAGGAGGTGTTGACTACGCTTCTAGGTGCCGTCCAGGGCAGTGTCAGAGCAGACAGACGCAAACCAGCTTGCAGACCTTGATTCTCACGCCTGTGTCCATGATGGCCTCTGTCTTTTTCTAAGTTTTTTGGGGTATCATTTCAAATCTCAGGAATAATATAAAGCAGCATCACGACGTTTGCTCACAAGTCCCTATCGTTTATCTCCTCCCTCCTTTGCTCTGTGTGTGTGTGTGCGCATGCTTACACATCCACATCTTCTGAGCAAGGTGCACCTCCCTGCATGTCACCTCTGATCACTTCAGGATATTTCCTAAGAACAAAGAGCCAGGACACTTGCCAACATCTGGAAATTTAACATTAATCCAGTACCAACACTTAATCCACTGTCTGTATTCACATATCAAATGCCCCACTGATGCTCCTCAAATCTTTTCTCCCTGACTTCTTTTTAGGACACACCCTTCTTTTCCTAATTTTTAACTTTTTATTTGGAAATAATTTCAAGAGCATGGAGTAGTCTGAAGAATGCTACAGAGAGCACCTGTAGATTGTACCTAGACTCACCTGTTTATGTTTCAGTCCCCTGGCTTTATCATTTACACAAAATATCTCTACCTTTCCATCTACACACAGATCATTGTTTCTAAAACTACTTGAGAGTAACTTGCACACAACATATACCTTTACCCCTAAATACTTCAGTGTATGTTTCCTAAGAGGGACTTTCCCTTACATAATACCCCATTACAGTTACATGCTCCAAAAGATTCACCCTGATAGAAAATTTTTCTCGAGATGAAGTTCACATAACATAAAAGTAGCCATTTTCATTGAAACATGTAAAATATCATGTATGAAACGAGATGCCAGTCCAGGTTCAATGCACGATACTGGATGCTTGGGGCTAGTGCACTGGGACGACCCAGAGGGATGGTATGGGGAGGGAGAAGGGAGGAGGGTTCAGGATAAGGAGCACATGTATACCTGTGATGGATTCATTTTGATATTTGGCAAAACTAATACAATTATGTAAGGTTTAAAAATAAAATAAAATTAAAAAAAAAAAAAAGAAAGTTGGTACCAGAAAAAAAAAAAAAAAAAGTAGCCATTTTTAAAGTAAACAATTAAGTGTCCTTTAGGATGTTATACGATTGTCCAACCACCATCTCTGTCTAGTTTCAAAACATCTGTATTACCCACAAAAGTAAACCCTCCGCCCATAAGCAGTTTTCTCCTCTTTCCTCGCCTCTAGCCCCTGGTAATCTTCTCTATAGATTTTATCTATTCTGTACATATCAGTGTAATCTTAAAATATGTGCCTTTTGTGTCTGGCACCTTTCACTGAGTGTAATGATTCATTTTGTAGTGTATGTCAGAACTCCATTCCTTTTCATGGTTGTATAATATTCCATTCCGTGGATCAACTGTCTTTTTTTATCTATCCCTCTGTTGACAGACATTTGAGTTGTTTCCACCTTTTGACTATTGTGAATAGAGCTGCTCTGAGTATAGCTATACGTATATTTGTTTGACTACATGTTTTCATTTCTTTGGGGCATATACCTAGCATTAGAATTATTCATTTTGATTACCTGGGAAAGGTATAATTTAATTTGTCCAGCGTACCCTTACTATTTTATGCCCTGCCTCTTGCTCCCCATTTGAAGGACATGGGCACATCCTGCTTCTCCAGTTTCCCCTGGACTTAGCATCCACTGATAATTCTTACCTGATCCATTCTTTACTACTATGACTGCAAAACTCTGAGTGTCCAACCCTAGTACCCTTTCTGCATTTCCCAGGTAGACCAGGCATCCCACTCTAAGCTCCCTTCTTCCCACTGATTCATTGATTCATCAGTTTTTCTATGTGAATTCATGAATCCCTGTTTTTCACCCCAAGGTCTTTTTTTTTCACCCCAAGGTCTTATAATTCATTACCAAAGGGGTCCCCAACCTCCAAGATTTAATGCCTGATGATCTGAGGTGGAGCTGATGTAATAATAATAGAGATACAGTACACAATAAACGTAATGTGTTTGAATCATATTGAAACCATCCCCACCCCTGCCTTCCAGTCCGTGGAAAGATTGTCTTCCACCAAATCGGCCCCTGGTGCCAAAGAGGTTGGGGACTGCTGCTACTGTATTTAATTAGTTTGGTGCTCAACTCATCCCAGAGTTGGCCATTGGGAGCCCCCTACAAGCTGGTGTTTGTGTTCTTATTACTTGCCTCCATCTCTGTTTTGTTCTTGGTTTGAGGTTTTGTGTGTGTGTGTGTGTGTGTGTGTGTGTGTGTGTGTTACTTCCTTAACTGTCTGGCTTGACAACATGATCCTCCTGGGCTCATCTTGAAACTATCCCACCCTAGTCAGCCATCTCTCCTGGGATCTGCGGTTCCTCTTAGAGAAAAATGGCAAGTGAGAGCAAGGTCTGGGCACAGGCGAGCGCACACCTTTGCCAGGCCTCCTCCGTGCAGTGCGGAGGGTGTGGGACCCAGAGCTGCTTCCCTCCCTCGCCCTACTGCTGCAGCCCCCTTCTGAGGTCACAAGTGTGGAACACGCAGCCTACCGTGGCAAGTACTCGAGTCAACTGGCCTCGGGCACCACTTCATGCTGCATCTCTTTTTAGCTAAATCTCTATGCATGTTTAGACCCAGTAGGGTCTGTGGTTATTTCCATAGGAGGAGGCCTACTGGTCATGAAAAATCACTTATTCTTTAAATATTGAAACATTATTTTGATGATATGTGAGCACAGGGCTCTGTTACATTTTACACAGGCTGGACAGTATGTGATGTTTTCTAATATGTCTCCTCCAGGTGTGTTGACGTCAGTGACTGTGCTTCTTTTATTCACCTCCCGGCACCCAGTAGAGTGTCTGGCACATGCCCAAAATTCTGTAAATGACCACTGAATGCACACTGGTAGCCAAGCGTAGCTCCCGTGTACAGAGCACGTACAACATGCCAGGGGCTATTCAGAGTGCTTTACGTGAATTAACTCTTTCAGTCCTCATGGTGACTCTACTGTATCTCCCCTGTTTTACAGATGAGGAAGCTGGAGCTCAGGGAGGTTGAGTATCCTGCCCAAGTTCACATGTCCAGAAAATGGCAAAGCTAGATTTGATTCCAGAATCCATGCTCTTAACTATAATGATATACTGTGGAATGGGTGGATCATGGGTGGGTGGATTAGTAGATGAATTGTGGTAGGTGGGTGGGTAGGTGGATGGATGGGTGGGTGTGTGGGTGGATGGATGAATGGAGGAGTAGAAGAATGTGTGGGTGAGTGGACAGATGGATGGATGGGTGGATGGATGGAGACTGATGTGTGGGAGGACAGATGGATGGATGAGTAGTATGGGTGGGTGGGCACATGAATGGATGGATGGGCCTGTGGATGAATGGATAGAGAAGTAGATGAATGTGTGAGTGTGTGGATGGATGGAGACTGATGTGTGGGTGGATGGATGAATGGATGAGTAGATGAATGGATGTATGGGTGGGTGGGTACGTGGATGGATGGATGGATGGATGGGTAGGTGAATCAGTCATACATGGTGGCTCATCCATTTCTCCCCTGCTGTCTTTGACCTAGCTTCTCACTAGGAGTGTATCCATGCCCTCCCTTCCTGCTCCCTTGAAACTCACTCCCTTTCATACCATCTCTCCTGGAACTGCAGCCCCAGATGCACTCACAGTTATAGCTGAGCACCGAGAGAGAGAGAGAGAAAGAGAGGACAGACAGCTAGCATCCTTAGTGTAGACCAAAGGTCACTAAATGTCAACTTAAGGGCCAGATCTGGCACCTGGATGTGTTCTGTTTGACCCACAGAGCATTAAAACAAAGCAAAGCTTAGTATTTAAAAATAGGGGAGTTATGTCAAAGTTCGATTTCCACCTTCTCATTAAGAAAAATTGGCAGATTGGAGAACATGGGCATTCGTATCTGCTGGGTCACCTTGAGATGGGCTGAGAATTGGCTATCTGTGACATGAGACTCGAGGCTGTCCATTTGCTGCTGTCTTCACCCATCACCGGGAGAAATATCAATAACCTCAGATATGCAGATGACACCACCCTTACGGCAGAAAGTGAAGAGGAACTCAAAAGCCTCTTGATGAAAGTGAAAGTGGAGAGTGAAAAAGTTGGCTTAAAGCTCAACATTCAGAAAACGAAGATCATGGCATCCAGTCCCACCATTTCATGGGAAATAGATGGGGAAACAGTGGAAACAGTGTCAGACTTTATTTTTCTGGGCTCCAAAATCACTGCAGATGGTGACTGCAGCCATGAAATTAAAAGATGCTTACTCCTTGGAAGGAAAGTTATGACCAACCTAGATAGCATATTCAAAAGCAGAGACATTACTTTGCCAACAAAGGTTCATCTAGTCAAGGCTATGGTTTTTCCTGTGGTCATGTATGGACGTGAGAGTTGGACTGTGAAGAAGGCTGAGCACCGAAGAATTGATGCTTTTGAACTGTGGTGTTGGAGAAGACTCTTGAGAGTCCCTTGGACTGCAAGGAGATCCAACCAGTCCATTCTGAAGGAGATCAGCCCTGGGATTTCTTTGGAAGGAATGATGCTAAAGCTGAAACTCCAGTATTTGGCCACCTCATGTGAAGAGTTGACTCATTGGAAAAGACCCTGATGCTGGGAGGGATTGGGGGCAAGAGGAGAAGGGGACAACAGAGGATGAGATGGCTGGATGGCATCACTGACTCGATGGACGTGAGTCTGAGTGAACTCCGGGAGTTGGTGATGGACACTGAGGCCTGGCGTGCTGCGATTCATGGGGTCGCAAAGAGTCGGACACGACTGAGCGACTGATCTGATCTGATCTGATCACCCATCACTCCTCACTTGTGGTCTCCTTGGCCCCTGGAGGACCTGAGTTTACAATCCCTGGTCGGACACTGCCCCTTATCAACGCATCCAAGTCTTTCTTGGCTGCAGTATTCCCCTTTGACTCTGTGGAGTGGATTGTCATCTACAAGCCTGATCCTGCCCGGGCGTCCCCCTGCACCCCTCCCACAGTGGGTCCTGCTCCCTTTCTGTGTGTTTACTTCCGTTCACTTGAGGTCCCAGGGTTGTTAGTTGTCCTGAGTTCAGTTCAGAGTCTGAGGTTGCCGCTCACTGTAGGAGTTCCCTAATCCTGTCTGCCTCAGGTCACACCCCTCCCCTCTCCACTGTTGGTCATTCTCCTCCAGATCAATGGTCAGTGTGTTGCAGGCACAGGGCCAGCCCATGTGCTGTCAGAGACACCTGTCTGGTTAATGCTTCCAAGTTCATTTGGCCATCTGGAAACTATGAAGCCCTCTGTTGTTCTATAAACTGGTCCTCCTTTCTCCAACATTTTCTCAGAAGCATTAGGAGACACCAAGCCTGCCGGGGTCCATCCCCCGTGGATCCAGGGAATTCGAAGCGGGGACGGCGTCGGGAGATCAGGAAATAATAGCTTATTTAAATGTTAATTAAAGATATAAAGAGTGGTTAAATAAGGATATCTCAGTGAGGAAATTTAGTGGAGAAAAGAGGCTGAATAACTTGGTTTACGTGGAAAGCTAATAAAATTACAAAATAAGGAATTTGTATCACCTACATAGGCTGCAGGCATCCTCCCGTTCTCCCGAAGGAGAAGAGACACTAGGGCATCCCCGGTCAGATCTTAGAAGCCTAGGCAAAATTAGTAGGCTTGATGAGCCTCTGCGCCCCAGATGGAAATTCAGCCAGAAGGTGAGAGAAAGAACGACATGGGGAGACCAAGTTTCGGTGAACAAAAGGGCGCACTTTATTTTCCAAAGTAGTTTTATACCTTAAGTTGTGCATAGAGGATAATGGGGGAAGGGGTAGAGTCATGCAAGGACAGCAGTCCTGGATCCTAATCGAAGCCAGGCTTTCAAACTTATCATATGCAAAAGTTTAGGTGATTTACATCATCTTCTGGCCAGGAGGCCTGTTAAAATTTTAAGATCCTTTCTTCAGAAAACTTATTTTTCTCTAAAGGTGATTATTCTAAAGTCAGGCGCCACCCTCCAAAAGCATTAGACAAAGTTGCATTTCTATAGGGCAAAGGTGTGGTGGGCTGTAACAAGAAAAGAATTAACTCAAGGGTCCAAGGTTACAAACATTAAAGCTACTACTTACATTTCTATATACCAATTATATCAATCAATACACTGCCCAGGGACACAGTAGGTAAGGGATATGGAGACTTAGCAGCAAACATTGGCCCAACAAGTGAAAAACCCTTCACCAATACAATGTCTAATCAATCTTTTAACTGCTCAGAGGAATCTGTATTTAGACAGTTTAGAACATCTCACGCCTCTCACAGTTGGGAGGCTCTGAACAATCACATGTGGCCGGAAAAACCTATTCAGGCAGGCTAGAGGACTTCCAAAGGAGTTTGTAGGTTGAAACACTCTTGTCACACCCAGGAACTTTATTAACTGGAGCTGTAAGTTAACTCTTTTTTCAGAGAGAGGTAGTGGGGGACAGCCCCCCGTAAAGTCAGAGGTGTAGGTGAGAGCACAAAGCAGAAAGTAGGCAGACTCTGGTTTTTGGGGTAGATGCTCAAGAATTTCCAGGGGGACTCCTGAGGCTCGATCCCGCCTTTGTGTATGCCGAGCCTCCTTCCTCATGACCTTTGCCACGGGCGGAGTTCCTCATGCTAGCTCCCGGCACAAGCCCATGCAATTCTTTTGTTCCTTTGCCCACAGAGCCCTGGGAGAGAAGACAGGAGTGCTCTAGGTGAGAATAGGGGACCAGCTCAGTGGCCCACCTGTGGTGAGTGCTCAGTAATCTGCTGACTGTTGTTACTGTTTTCATCATGCTGATTTCTGGCTGTCACCTTATTTTTCTGAGTGTTAGAAGGTCTACTGGACTGACAGGCAGGAAAGTCGCAGTGTGGGTCCCAAGTCTTAATTACTGACTGTATGGCCTTGGGCAAACACTTTCATCTCTCTGAGCTTCAGTTTCCTCATCCGTGAAATGGAGTTAATAACAGTAACTCCTGCAGTGGCTGCTGGCCAGTGTGTGTTTTTTTCCAAAGAGGTGATTGATTGGTGGTTCAACACCTTCTTCATGGCCTTCGCTGCCCTGTGAGCAACATGAGGACCCCTATTCACCCCAAAGATGTACATCTAGACCAGGAAATGCTGCTTCTTTGTCCTTGTTTGTTCCCAAGTGAACATCAGTGACAAATACTGCAGCCTGGAAGCTTCTGTCCTGGCCTCTGGCCCCATAGCAGCCCCTCCACTCGTCCTTTCCATCTGCAGGTTGCTAAGAGGACGCAAAGGATAGGTTTCTGCCTGAGTCAGCACAGCTTCTCGTCTGTGAAATAGGGATGTGATAGCGCTCAGTCGCTCAGTTGTGTCCGACTCTTTGTGACCCGTGGACTGTAGCCCCCCAGACTCCTCTGTGAGATTCTCCAGGCAAGAATACTGGAGTGGGTTGCCATTTCCTTCTGCAGGGAATCTTCCTGACCCAGGGATCAAACCCGCTTCTCCTGCGACTCCTGCAGTGAAGGTGGATTCTTTTTACAACTGAGCCACCTGGGAAGCCTGGTAACACTTCCTAGGCACTCCCTTTTTGTTAGTCAAAGCTGAATTTGAGAAGCCATCTCTGAGCACTGCCACTGTGTCTACTGGAAGTTTGGCCAGAACCAGGGTGCAGGACTTAATTGTTGTTGTTTTTCAGTCACTAAGTCATGTCCGACTCTTTGAGACCCTATGAACGCCAGGCTCCCCTGTCTTTCCCCATCTCCCAGAGTTTGCTCAAACTCATGTCCATTGAGTCTGTGATGCCGTCCAACCATCTCATCCTCTGTCACCCCCTTCTCCTCCTGCCCTCAGTCTTTCCCAGCATCAGGGTCTTTTCCAATGAGTCAGTTCTTTGCATCAGGTGGCCAAAGTATCGGGGCTTCAGCATCAGCATCAGTCCTTCCAATGAATATTCAGGGTTGATTTCCTTCAGGATTGACTGGTTTGATCTCCTTGCTGTCCAAGGGACCCCAAAGCATCTTCTTTAGCACCACAGTTCGAAGGTGTCAGTTCTTTGGTGCTCAGCTTTCTTTATGGTCCAACTCTCACATCCATACATGACCACTAATACTGGTTTAGAAAACACCCATCTTGAGTTGAATGGCCAGTGTGGCTGGCAGGTGTGATGAGTAGTATATTACACACTTTGAATGCTAAGATCCCTTCTAGCTCTGACAGTCTGAAATTCTCATGTCTCCTATTACAACAGCCTATAGTAGTATCTTGCCTTGTATCATTATATGATCATTTTGGTTGAAAGTTGTATAAATTCTGTTCCAACTGTTGTAAATTAAAAAAAAAAAATTATATAGGTTCCGAACACTAAAACTGTATAGTTTCAGGCAAGGCTGGATCCAGAGGCACCGACTCTTTTGCCACTAACTTGACTGCATCCACCTGTCAGCTCTGATTTCTTCTGAATCTCCTCATGATATTAATATTTAAAGATGGACCCCAGTAGCTCTAAGCTTATGTCTCACTTGCTCAGAGACCCCAAAAGAAAGCAAGTGCCTCTTGTGCAGTAGCTCCAGCTTAAGTTCTGAAATTTGGTTTTATCGAGCCTGATCAACCAAGCTTGGGTCATGTGGCCACTCCTAACCAATCAGCATGGCCAGGGGCATGTGATGACCTGATCAGCTGGGCCTGGTATCCCACTGGCATGAGAGGTGTCAGGCTCCCTGGAACCACGGGGCATAGCCAGAGGTTGGACTCTGACTCCAAAGCAGCTTTGAGGCCTCACGTTTGAAGCCTCTGCCGCTCTTCGTTTGTTCACTTCCTCAGCAGCCTCGCCCTGTCATTAAGCCCTAGACCACCCAGGTCCAAGTGCTGGCTGCACTCTTCCTGGCTGTGTGAGCTTGAGCAAGTTACTCAGGCTTCCTGAGCTGCAGTTTTCTCGTCTGGAAAATGAGAACAATAATTGTGTCTACCTGGGAGGCAGGCTGTGAAGATTAAACCAGTTAATCCTTGCAGAGTGCTTGGAACACGGGTTGGCACGTAGTCAGTTCTCTTTGCATGTGCTTGGTGCTGGGATTCCAAGATAAGCCAACCAGACACGCTCCTTGCACGAAAGGAGAGCATGGTCTGGAGGCAGCCTGGGATTCTTGTAATCAACACAGACAGATGGAGAATGGAATGTTGTTGTTGCTTAGCCCCTAAGTCATAGCCAACTCTCCATGACCCCATGGACTGTAGCCTACCGGTGTCCTGTGTCCATGGGATGTCCCAGGAAAGAATACTAGAATGGGTTGCCATTTCCTTCTGCAGGGGTTCTTCCTGACCCAGGGATTGAACCCACGTCTCCTGCTTGGCAGGTAGATTCTTTACCACCAAGTTGCCTAGGAAGCAGCATTAAGAGAACATGATGTTGTAAATAAATTGAGCAGGTGATTATAATGTGCATGGGTAAATGTGAGATCCCAGGAGTGTTACTTAGTGAGAGTTTCCAGAACTGAAGGATGAACAGGAGTTATCTGGGTGAATTGGAAAGTGGGAAGGGTGTACCTGGCAGATGGAGCAGCAAACACAAAAGCCTGGTGACAAGACAGAATGCGTTGCCTTGAAGAGGCAGAAGTTGAGTGTGGCTAGAGGCTGGTGTGTGAGGCTCGGTGTGAGGGTAGATGGGAAGCATCCATGGTGAGGCTGCGCAGGGCACTGGGCGACAGATTGCCTCCTAGGGTCTTGTGGGCTCTTGTAGGTATCGGTTTCAGCTTGAGGGCTGTGCAGGTGCCCTGAGGAATATTTTATTTTGTTTAGTTTTTAAAATTATTTTATGTTATTTTTAACAGCTTTTTTTTTTTTGAAGTATAATTGACGTATGGTAAACTGCACATATTTTAAGTGTACGACTTGCTAACTTTTGTGATATGTGTACACGAATGAAGCCATTGCCATCATCAATAACGAACACCTCCATCACCCCAAAGAGTTTCCTTGTGTCTCTTTTTAACACCCTCCCTGCTGCAACTCCCAGCAGCCCCAGCCCCAGTCAACTACTAATCTGCTTCCTGTCGCCGTAAATTACTTTGTTTAATTCTGTTTTTATCTGTTTCTGACTGCGCTGGGTCTTTGTTGCTGCCTGCGGGCTTTCTCCTTTTGCGGCGAGGGTGGGCTACTGTCTAGCTGCAGTGCTGGGGCTTCTCATTGTGGTGGTTATTCTTGGTGTGGAGGACAGGCTCTGGGGCACGTGGGCTTTGATAGTTGCAACGAGTGGACTCCAGAGCGTGGGCTCAGTAGTTGTGGTACACAAGCTTGGTTACCTGGAGGCATGATGAGTCTTCCTGCACCAAGTACTGAACCTGCATCCCCTGCAGGTAGGCATACTCTCTACCACTGGACCACCAGGGAGTTCCACCACAAATTATTAACTTGCATTTTCTAGATGTTTATCTAAACAGAACCCTACAATTTGTACTCTTTTTTTTTTTTTGGCCTGGTTTCATTCACTAAACGTGATTAAGATTCCTCTGTGTGTAGCCCGTATTAATACTTCATGTCCTTTTATTACAATGGAGTAGTATTTCATTGTAGGGAATATACCATACTTTTTAAATCTGTACGCCTATAGGCAGTTGAGTCTGTTCCTCCTTGGGAATATTACAAATAATGCAGTCATGACCTTCCATGTAAAAGTCTGGCTGTGGACCTACATATTTTCATCTCTCCTGCACAGACGCTTAAGAGTGGAATGGCTAGGTCATATCATAGGTAGATACAACTTTTTAAGAGACTGCTGAACTATTATCCAAAGTGGTGGTGCCTTCTTATGCTCCCCCACCAGTTTATGAGAGTCCATTGTCAGCAACACTTGATGCTGTGAATCTTCTACTTTAGTCATTCTAATACTTGAATAGTGGTACTCACTGTGGTTTTAATTTGCATTTCCCTTATGAAGGGAAAGGCTGCCCACTCCAGTATTCTGGCCTAGAGAATTTCATGGAGTGTATAGTCCATGGGGTCACAAAGAGTCAGACACGACTGAGTGACTTTTTCACTTTCATGACTAATGGGGCTTCCCAGGTGGTACTAGTGATAAAGAGCCCACCTGCCAATGTAGGAGACATCAAAGACGCAGGTTCCATCTCTGGGATGGGGAGATCCCCTGGAGGAGAGAATGGCAACCCACTCCAGTATTCTTGCCTGGAGAATCCTATGGACAGAGGAACCTGGTGGGCTACAGTCCATAGGGTTGGTTGCAAAGAGTCAGACATGACTGAAGCGACTTAGTATGCATGCATGACTGATGATGTTGAGCATCTTTTCATGTATTTATTTTCCAAATATATATCTTTTTTGGTAAAGTGTCTGTTTAAATCTTTCTACTATTTTGTATGAGGGTTGTTTATTTTCTTATTATTTAGTTTTGAGGGTTCTTTATATCTTCCAGATACATGTGCTTGATCCAATATATGATTTGCAAATATTTTCTCTGAGTCTGTGGCTTGAGTTTTCATTTTCTTAGCAGTATCTTTCAAAGAGCAGAAGTGAGAACTTCTGATGAGGTCCAAGTATCAAAGTAAATTCATTCTCTTATGGATGGTGCTTTGGGTTGTGTATCTAAGAAATATTCCTCTGGATCTTTGCCTAAGATTGTGGAAGTTTTCTCCTGTTTCTGTCCCTGGTTCCACCAGTTGTTAAGAGAGGGTGTTGAAATCTCTGACTCTGATTGTGAATTTATTTCTCCTTGCATTTGCATCAGTTTTTATTTAGTGTATTGTAAGCTCTCTTATCTCATCTTATTTTAAATATTTAAACACTTAGAATTGCTATGTCCTCTTGATGTATGACTCCTTTATCTTTGCAAAATAACCTTCTTTATCCCGGCTGATATTCTTGGCTCTAAAATCTACTTTGATATCAATACAGCCACTTTGGCATTTGATTAGTGCTAGCTAGATGTATCTTTTTCCATCCTTTTACTTTTAACATATTAGTGTTTTTGTATTGAAGTGCATTTTTTGTAAGCAGCCTAGAGTTGTTTTTTAATCCAATTTGACAATCTCTGCCTTTTAATTGGGGGAACTTAGACCACTTATATTTATTGAGATCAGAGACATAGTTAAGGTTAAATCTCTCATCTTGTTGTTTGTCCCTTCTGTTCTTTGTGTTCTTTTTCCCTCTTTTTCTGCATCCATTGGAGTGATTGAATATCTGTATGATTCTATTTAATTTCCTTTGTTGTTTTACTAACTCTAATTTTTTTTTTTTTGGTTATTTTAGTGGTGTCTTTAGTATTTATGGGATAGATCTTTAACTTATCACAGTCTGTCTTCATACTTCATGCAGACTATGCCTTATAACAGTATACTTCCGTTTCTCCCCCTCTGGACCTTTGTACTCTTATTGTCAATCACTTTACTTTTGGGTATACAGTTGACTCTTGAACATCACAGGTTTGAACTTCGTGGGTCCTCTTAGAAGTGGATTTTTTTCAATAAGTATGCACCACAGTATTACACAATTCTTGGTTGGTTGGTTGAGTCTGTGGATAAGGAACTGTGGATATGGAAGGCCAACTATAAAATTATATATGGACTTTTTACTTCATGGGGTCAGCACCCTTAGCCCTCACAGTTTTCAAGGGTGGAATATATTATAAACACCACACTACTTTATTATTTTCATTTAAACAGTCAGTATCTTTTTAAGGGGTTTAAATAAATTTTAATAGCCTACACATTTGCCTGTGTGGTTTCCGTTTCCAATGCTTTTCATTCCTTGTAAGAATCTGTAGTCACATCTAGTGTCATTACCCTTCTGTCTGAAAGAATTCTAACATCTCTTATGGTTTGACTGCTGGTAATGAATTCTTTCAGAGTTTGTGTATCTGAAAATGTCTGTTCTGCCTTTGTTTTTGAAAGCTATTTCTGCTGGTAGATTTGCAGTTCTTTTCTTTCAGTATTTTAAAGCTGTTGTCCCACTATCTTCTCACTTGCATTCTCTCCGGTGAGAAGTCTGTTGTCATCATCTTTGTTTCACTGTATATTATGCATCTATTTTTTTATGGCTACTTTAAAGATTTTTCTCTTTATCACATGTTTTGAGAAACTTGATTTTGTTTTCTTTATGTGGCTTGTGCTTGGGATCCCTTAGGTTAGGCTTCCGAGTGTGTGTGGTTATAGTTTTCATCAAATATTGTAAATTTTTCAGCCATTATTTCTTCAAATATTTTGTTGCATTCCCACCCCTTTCTCCTCGGCTTTGAAGGATCTAGTTGCACAAATATTGGGCCACTTAAAGTTGTCTCACAGCTTACAGATGCTCTGTTCTGTTCTGTTGTTTTTCTTTTTTCTTCTCTCTTCTCATTGTATTTCCTTTTAGTTTCTACTGCTGTCTTCAAGTTCATTAATCTTTCCTTTCACACTCTCTAATCTGCTGTTGGTCTCATCCAGTGTGTTTTTCTTTTCACACATTGTAGTTTTCATCTCTGGAAGTTAAACCTGTCTCTTTTTGAATATCTTCTTTCTCTCTGCTTACCTTCCTAAACACATGGAATCCAGTTATAATAACTGTTACTGCAACCCTATCTGTTCGTTCTGACATCTGGGTCTGGTCTGGGTCAGATTGCTTTACCTTTACTTTTGATTGCTTTACCTTCTCAGTATGTTTATAGTTTCCAGCTTCTTTGCATACCTGATACTTTTTTATTGGGTTCCAGATACAGAGAAGGCGATGGCACCCCACTCCAGTACTCTTGCCTGGAGAATCCCATGGATGGAGGAGCCTGGTGGGCTGCAGTCCTTGGGGTCGCGAAGAGTCGGGCATGACTGAGTGACTTCACTTTCCCTTTTCACTTTCATGCATTGGAGAAGGAAATGGCAACCCACTCCAGTGTTCTTGCCTGGAGAATCCCAGGGATGGAGGAGCCTGGTGGGCTGCCGTTTATGGGGTCACACAGAGTCGGACACGACTGAAGTGACTTAGCAGCAGCAGCAGCAGATACTGTGTATTACCTTCTTGGGTGCTTGATGTTTTTGTTTCCTCTCAATATCTTTGAGCTCTGTCTGAGATGCAGTTAAGCTACTTGGAAGCAGTTTTGAGTAGAACAGTAGATCCTTTTGAGCCTTGCTTTGAGTATTTGTTTGATGCCACCTGAACAGTGCTCAGTTTGGAGCTAAGTATTGCCCTGAGTACTTGACTGAGTGTCCCATGAATCCTGAGGGTTTTGCCAGTCTGGCTGATGGCTACAGACACTGTTTCCAGCCCTGCCTGAGTGTCAGGCATTGTTCTCTGTAGTCCTTTCGGGTGGTTCTTGCCTCGGCCCTAAGTAGTGTCCTCACACACAGGCCAGATTGATACTCAGCTGCATACTGCAGGGTACGCTCTGCTATCTCCAGGTCTCACCACACCTCCTCTTGTCTCTCCAGGGTTCTGTCCTGGATCCTCAGCTCCATCTCCTCCACTCAAGGAGTCTACCAGTTTCTACCTGGGTTCCCCCATGATCTGGAAACTTCTCAAGGCAGTAAGCTGGGGCAGTCACTGGGCTTACCTCTTATTTCTCATCTTTCTGTTACCTCTGTCTGTCATTGTATGATGTAAAGTGGCAGACCAATTATTCTTTTGCATATTTTGCCCACTTTTTGTTCTTCACAGCCGCAAGAGTAACTGGTCTCTGTTACTGCATATTGACTGGAAGTGAAAGTCCCCTGAGCAGTTTAAATCAGGGAGGCAATAGGCCAGATTCACCTTTTAGGACAATCCTGTTTCTAGATGTTCTTTCTAGTCTCCCTGGGGCCATAAGCACCTGGGCCCCTCTGCCTGAGTGAGTTCATCTTCCCAGCCTCCTCCAGCCAAGAAAGGTGGCGTGGTCACAGAGCCAGTCCTGCAGGTCCTGTGGATCTCCTGGAGGGTGGTCCTGTGGATCTCCTGGAGGGTGGTCCAGCCTCCACCGCTGTCACCTCTCATTCCTGTCTGTCTCATCCCTGGCTCTCAGAGGCGGGAGCGTTGGGGTGAGCGAAGCAGCTCTTCACTGACCCCAGTGGCCACACCACGGGCGGTGGAAGGGAAAATCACCTTTACACTGGAATAGCACTCCTGCATCTGGCTTGTCCACATCCTGCCCCCATGGGCTCAGCAGACCGAGGGTTTTATCCCCTTCTTAGAGGCTGAAACTGCGGGCAGTCACCCAGTTGCTAAGTGGCATGTTTTGTGTCTCTGGGCACAGGTT
>NW_011495042.1:3108234-3126448 GCF_000754665.1 Bison bison bison | reverse complement strand
ATTTGGGTGGCCCTGAGGTCCTTCTCCTCTTCCCGTCTCGCCCGTGTCCCAGGAGGCCCAGCAGGAAGACCTGGGAGTGACCCTCGGTGTCACCGCCACAGCCTCCCTCACTGCAGGAATCTTTTTGAGCTGAGGCGGGAAGTGCTGAGTGAAACACCCCCAGGGGGCTGTTTGCAGAGGCCGGTCTTGCCCACAGAGCCGGCAGGGACTGATGAAGACGACTGAGAGGGTGCTGTCCTTGTCAGGGACGAGCAAGGCCTTGTGGGAGGGCCCCCACGGGTGCTGTGCTGTTGCTGTGTGCAAAGTGCTACCTACGAGGAGCCAGGGAAATTTCCCACCAAGGCCAAATCACGGCAGACTGTACTGAAAGCAGCGTCCGGTTCCTGTCTGTCCTGCATCCCAAGTGCTCAGACCATAGGAGAGGGCGGGAGAGTGGATGGGGTGGGCTTCAGAGTGTGCACACACAGGAGGAAATGGCCCAGGGGTAAGATGGATAAACTCACCACCATACATCTGACCTCATACACCGTGCACCGTACTCTAGCCTAAAGGAGGTCGTATTGCCTGGTGTCCTCAGAGTGTTGGTGGTGGAGGGAAGAGCTCTGCGAGTGGATTTTAGAGCTGCTTCTTGTTTGCTTGACCTGCAACCTTCCTGAACCCTGAAACTCTCGACTCAGAGCCTCCCAATGGAGGTCTTCAGGCTAATGCCGTGCATGCATGTTCAATTCTATATACTTTGCATTATCCCACCCTTTGTTTTTTACTGGAATTAGCTTTCTGAATTCCCACACTGAGAGATGTCATGGAAAAACCTGAATTTCCAGCTTCTCTTGAAAAGTTAGAAGCTCGGACAACTGTGAGTTGAGTCACAGCCACTCTGTAAGCTCTCAGCTCTCATCGCTCCCCATCGCCTCCCACAGAGGAGAGCAAGTGAGAACTCACCACTTCCTGTGGATGGACACTCGCCTGGTGATCCTGTGGATGTTAGAAGGCCCTGTTCTCTGTCCCACAGGGCCTTCCCCCTCTAGTTTCCACTCAAGGGTCCCTGAAACCACGCTGAAGAGGTCGTCTCCCTTTCCTCTGTGACAGCCTTGAGTTGAGTAACATGCTGTTGTGGCTCCCTGACACCCAGCTCAGACCTCTGAGCCCTGGCTGCCCCTGTGATGGGGCTGCCCCAGCAGAGCTGCCCCTCAAGACAGTACTCTGAAACTTGGTCCGAGAAAGAGTGGAGCAGTCTGCCTGTTGGCAGAGGCCAGAGCCTCACACTCGAGGCATGGCATGCTCCCGTGGATTCAGGGGATTCCCGTGGTGCTGTGGGGACTCAAAGGGGAGGTACTTGGGGGAAAGAGTCCTCCTGGGTGGCCAGGCTGGCCAGACATGGGGTCACGGTGCGTAAGGCAGTCCTATGCTTCTCTTCCTTGGAGGCGACAGGCCATCCCTCTGGAGGCAGGAGGATGACCCAAATGGCCTGGGCTGGACTCTCTCAGCCTTCAAAACCCATGATTGGAGGCTCCCAAAGGGATGTGCTCTGTCTTTTTTTAATGTCACTGTGCCCCAAAAAGATATGTTTCCTCAAGGCCACAAAGAGAAGGTCCTGGGTCTATTTCACATTAGAGAGATTGTTCTGTTGGTTGGGGTTGGGAACTAGCTTTGTGCATCTGTGAGAGGCCATGGAAAGGGCACTTCTTGAGTGGAGTTGGGGGGAGGCTGGTAATGTCTCCCAGGCTAAGTTGGGCGAGAGCCCAACGAGGTCACCTTGGGATATGGTGCTGTGGCAGACACTAAAACCGCGGAAACCAGGGTCTCACACGTAGCCACCACCACCAGGCAACGGGGAGTTGGCCATAATTCAGGCACATGGCCTCATTTGCCTTGAGCATCAAGAAGGAGCATTTTGATTGCAGGTAACAGAATATATGGGGCTTCCCTGATAGCTCAGTGGTAAAGAACCTGCTTGCCAATGCAGGAGATGCAGAAGCAGAGGGTCTGATTCCTGGGTCAGGAAGATGCCCTAGGGTATGGCAACCCACTCCAGTATTCTTGCCTGGGAAATCCCATGGACAGAGGAGCCTGGCAGGCTACAGTCCACTGGGTCACAAAGAGTCAGAAACAACTTAGCAACTAAACAACAGAATATATAACTGAGAGTACTAAAGTAATACGTACCTGATATGGAAGGTCTCCTGAGTCAGGAAGGAACCAGGTGCCATATGGCCTGGGGCCGCGGGTCCCACCCTGCCTCGGCACATCCTTGTCTTTTATCATTTTCATTTCAAAGGAGCCCTGACTTAGCCCGAGTCTCTGGGAACCCAGTCAGTAGTCATACAAAGACATTGTTCCCTGCATTGGAGTGCCCGTATTTCCCCAGGAGCCCACAGCCCCCAGCAAGGCCAGGCTCTGGGGCAGTGCTGAGCCCCTCGGGCCAGCCAGCTTGGGGAGGGGGGCACAGGAGAGCCGGTCGGGGGAGCAGCGGCAGCAGGTCCACTGGACTGTCACAGCACAAGTGCCTAGTGACCCTGGGGGCACCAAGCCAGCACCTCAGAGGCCAGACCTTTGGAGGACCTTCTCACCTGAGCCACCTACAAGGGGCCTGGTGGAGCTGGCCTGCCCTCTTAAGAGGTGAAAAGAGAAGCCCAGGAGACAGACAGGGATTCTTCTGAGTCAGATGTCCCTCTGTGGCAGGGCAGAGCTCGAGGCCAGGCCCCCCGGCTCATGCAGGACTCTTTCCACAGTCGCCTCTGTCTCAGAAGTCATCAGAAACGTTGGGATGCACCTGCCGTGTCCTGGGCCTTGGGGTAACCAGGGTGAGGAGGTGGGGTCCCTCTTCCCATGGGGCCTCAGAATAATGACAGCTAAGGTGGGGGAACGCCACTGAAGCCAGGAAATGTTAGTGCTTACAGGGTGCACAGAGGATGCTGACCCCATTGATGGCAAACTCAAATGTCCCCATGGAAAGACCGGTGCCAGGCTGTGTGAAGGTGAGGGAGGGGAGGGGCGAAACAATGAGGAGCGCTGGGGACTGTGGTGTCTGTAAGGGAACTTAGGTCTCCTTGTGGGAGGCTGAGATCCAGGAGCCAGGTATTCCCGATTTTAAGAAAATCCAGAAATCTGCACTCTTATATGTAAGTTTCCTAATTAAAATATTTATTTCTTTATTTATCTATCTTTTGGCTGTGCTGGGTTTTCACTGCTGCCTGCAGGTGTTCCCTAGTTGCGGCGAGCGGGGCCTACTCTCTAGTTGCGGTCTACGGGCTTCTCAGGGCAGTGACTTCTCTTGTTTCGGAGCACGGGCTCTGAAGCTCGGCTCGGTAGTTGTAGTGCGTGGGCTGAGTTGCCCTGCGGCAGGTGAGATCTTCCCGGATTACGGATTGAACCCATATCCTCTGCATTGCGAGACGGATTCTCAACCACTGGACCACCAGGGAAGCCCTAAGTTTGCTAATTTTTAAAACTGTCTCTGCGCCAACGACAAAAAGTCGTCTTCGGACTGGTTGCAGCCTTTGGCCACTGCCCCACTGCTCAGTGGTGGTTGGATGGCATCGCTGACACGATGGACGTGAGTTTGAGCAAACTGGGAGATAGCGAAGGACAGGGAACCCTGGTGTGCTGCAGTCCATGGGGTCGCAGAGTGGGACGCAACTGAGATACTGGACAACAACCCTGCTCATGTGGCACGGAGAAGGAAAGGACTTTCCTGAGGTTACACGGCAAGATAGTGGCTGAGCCAGGTCTTGAACCCAAGTCTCCTGATCCAAGTGGGAGACCTCATGGGCCTGCTTCACATTAACTTCAGGGTCCCTTCTCTCTACTGGATGTGGTACGATGTTTTAGCTTTAGGCACAAACCACTTAGGGTGAGAAATATGGCCTTCCTGAAACTTCTGTAAGAAGCAAATTGGGAAATAGACAGCAAGCCATGTTAAATCTTCTAGTACCTTCCAAAGAGTGTTCTGCAGTTTTAATCCTGAAGTTGTATTTCACATGGAGCCACTTTGACTCCTTCTTGCCAGAATAGAGGGGGCCTGTACTCTTCTTTAAGGAGACAGAGCCTGTTTTTCATGGGGTACATGAAGTCCAAAATTCTCCTGTGGGGGGCAGGAGTAGAGGCCACTCTGCGTGGTCTGTCACACCGTGTCCACAGCAGCCCCCTGGCAGCGACCTTCTCTCCCCAAGCCCGGGCCTCCAGTAGCCTGTTTCCATTAGCAGGAGTTTGGGCATCACTGATGAGATGCGAGTCAGAGGTCTGTGTGCTGTATTTGAATCCTGGCTTTTCCACTTACCAGTTATGTGTCCTCGAACAAGTCCCGTCACCTCAGTGAGCTCAGGAGTCCTCCTCTGTAAAACGGGTAAATAGTATTTACACACAGAGTTATAGAGTAACTCCGTGCCTACCTAGGGCTTCCTTGGTGGCTTGGTTGGAAAGAATCCGCCTGGAATGTGGGAGATGCAGGAGGCATGGGTTTGAACCCTGGGTCAGGCAGATCCCCTGGAGAAGGAAATGGCAACCCTCTCCAGTATTCTTGCCTGGGAAATCCCATGGACAGAGGAACCTTGTGGGCTACAGTCCATAGGGTTGCAAAGAGTCGGACGGGACTGAGCAATCGAGCACGCACATTCCTACCTAATTGCTACAGGTAGGAAAGATGGACTTCTCACTGGGCTATTGATAGTAATGTTAATCACAACAAATAAACATGGAGTTCGCCTGAATTAGAAACAGAAAATCTGGGGCAACAACAGATCTGGCAAATACTTTCCCCTTCTCACTTATACCTAGGTTAATTTTGTTGAATTTTAACAAATATTTATATAGCATTTACTAAGTGGTAAACTCTCGGCTAAGCACTTTACAAATATTGACTCATTTAATGGTTGGAACCAGTCTCTGAGGCAGGTATTACTTTAAAGATTTCCAGGGGAGACAACTGAGACACCAGAGCAAGTAAGCTGCTCCAGGAAGCTCAGCTGACGGGTGGCGGGCTGGGCTGCAGAACTGATCCGTGCGGGGTAGGGTCTGTGTGCACCACTGTCAGCTGCCCCTTTCCTGCTGTGTTACTGCTGAGACACAGTCTCCAACTTGCAATTGACCAACTCAGGGGAAGAAACTGTTCTTCCTCTACCTGTGGAAGCAGATGAAAGACTTGCCTTCGGAGGCTAAATTCCTTCTCCAGGTGGCTCAGTGTTAGAGAACCTGCCTGCCAACGCAGAGGACGTGGGTTTGATCCTTGGGTTGGGAAGATTCCATGCAATCCACTCCTGTAGTCTTGCCTGGGAAATCCCCTGGACAGAGGAGCTTGGCGGGTTACAGTCCATGGGGCCGCAAAGAGTCAGACATGTCTTAATGACTGAGTACGCATGTAGGAGACAAAAGACAGAGGATCAAATCCCTGCTCTGCCTCCTGCCCAGATGTGTGACATCAAGCAAGTGACTCCCCTCCCCTGAGCCTCGCTTTCCTCATCTCTAGACTGGGCTAGTATCACCACCTGCCTCTCAGTTGGAGGGAAGTGGAGTCAGCCATCTATGTGAATGTGCTTTATAAAGTCTTAAGTGCAGTATTTGTATTCGAGGAAGTTAATTAGTCAGGATCATGAAGCTGGTTTTCACTAAAAGTATCCAGCCCTTAAGTACTGCCCTCCTTTGTCTATGAGGATCCTGTGAAGTGCATGACTGCATGCTCAGTCTTTCAGTCGTGTCCGACTCTTTGCAGGCACATGGACTGCAACCCGCCAGGCTCCTCTGTCCATGGCATTTGCTAGGCAAGAATACTGGAGTGGATCGCCTTTTCCATCTCCATGAGATCTTCCCGACCCAAGATTCTATACCACTGCGCTACCTGGGAAATCCTATTTTCACACTTTTTGTTGGGAAGACCAGATCCTATGAAACCAGTAGACAAAGAGCAGTGCCCACCTCCTGCCACGGCAAGTGGCATTCTGTCCTGGGGGTGTGGTGTGTCCCTCAGGCCTGTCTCTGGCCCTGCTTGGACTCTTTGCTCTGGGATTCGGGTGTGTTGACAATCAGTGCTAAGAGGCTCAGCCCTTCCTCAATGCACAGCATCGATACCCATGTAGGTCATAAGAGGATTTCTGCCTTTGTGTTGCTTGGCAATATTTTGTTTGAATGAATTTATGCCAGGGATTAATATAGTTTGTGAGCTGAACTGCTTACTTGGCAGGAAGGTGGAAATGAACAGGGTTTTAAGAAACCTGATGTAGAAACAGTTTCTAGAATGAGGGCATGTAGATGAAGCTTAGGGGCGCAGGTGGGCCCCAGAGGGAAGCGTCCATGGTTTTCATCCATGCTGGGCGGTGTCCCCACCTTGGGCCTCTGCACCTGCAGCCAAAACTAACCATCTCTTCTCAGAATAACCATCGCTAGGTGGTGAGACTGTGCAATGCCTGGCAGGCCACACGTGCTCCACAAATGAAGGGTCAGTCCCTGGGGAGCAGGCTGCATGCCCCCAGCACCTGAAGGGCCTGGGCCACGGGATATCACACGTCACAGACTCCACGTTACTTTTGAAGTTCGTCTACTGACTACACTTGATTTGTAACCTCCAAAATCAGTACTCAGCGGTGCTTTTGCAGTTGTTGGCAGAAACATGAGGCGTGGTCAAAATTTGAGTCACCCAGTGTGCGAGTTTCCAGCTGAAGCTCAGCGGGTACCACTCTGCTTTTGTGTTTCAGCTGTCACATGTCAACCAGTGTGCTTCCTTGTGGTCTACTTGTGGCCACGCTTTCCACGCTTTTGCACTTTCTCTTGGTGATTTTGCTGGTTTAAATGACCCCCAAGCGCAGTGTGTGTTTAAGCCAGGAAGGCTGTGCTCGGTCTTACGGAGAAAATACATATGTCAGACAGGCTTTGTTCAGATGTGAGTTATAGTGCTGTGGGCTATGAGTCCAATGTTGATTAATCAACAGGAGGTACTAATAAGATGCATATATAGAAACACACATAAGTCAAGGTTATGTGTGGATCAGTTGATGAAAAGGTTGTCAACTGAAGCTCGCAGGAACCTGATCCTGTATTTCCCCCCTGGAGTAGTGGTTCACTGTTCACTCATTCAGCATTTGTAGAGATTTTATAGAACATAACCACCACTAATGACCAAAATCAACTGTCTATCTACTTATTGTCATTATGATAGTTTTTATTCTTCAGAAGGGAGTCAAGAAAGAGATTGGGCTTGGAGTTCTCCCAGCTTGACAGCAGTTGTGAGGATCAAATGTGATAAAGGCTATGAAAGGTGGTTGTAGACTGTAAAGTCTGCACATAGGCATTGTAAATGGCATGACTTGATCGCACGGCCATCCTTCCCGGGGTAGTCCTCCTGCACTGAAGACTCTGGGGAGGTCCTGCCTTTATCCACGGGGCTGAGACTGAGCTTCAGGGCCTTAAGAAGTCACATTGAAAGGTGATGGGATATACCAGCAGGCCTCACTGTCACTACTTCCTACGTATTAGCCAGAGTCCCTTGGAGAGCAAGGAGATCGTACTTGTCAGTCCTAAATGAAATCAGCCCTGAAGGTTTTCTGGAAGGACTGATGCTGAAGCTCCAATACTTTGGCCACCTGATGTGAAGAACTGACTTGTTGGAAAAGACTCTGGATGCTGGGAAAGATTGAGGGCAAGAGGAGAAGGGAGTGGCAGAGGATGAGATGGCTGGATGGCATCACTGGCTCAATGGACATGAATTTGAGCAAACTCAGAGAGAGAGTGGAGGACAGAGGAGCCTGGTGTGCTGCAGTCCATGGGGTCGCAAAGAGTCAACACAACGGAGCGACTGAGCATAGCTCATGTCTAAGAAAAACCAAGTCTGACTGAAGGATGCTGTTCCTACTCACAGTGTTGGTCATGCTCAGGAAGGCTTTGGCCTCTGATAGGTCTCGGGGCTGGGGAGGGAGGTGGGTCACAGGATGCTGAGATAGCAGGACTCACTTGACTCATAACCCCTCACCCATTTTACACAGGAAAAAGAGAGGGCCAGCAAAGGGAGTGAGTTCATCCAAAGTGAAAGTGAAAGTCGCTCAGTCTTGTCCGACTCTCTGCGACCCCATGGACTACAGAGTCCGTGGACTTCTCCAGGATTCTGATACTGGAGTGGGTAGCCTTTCCCTTCTCCAGGAGATCTTCCCAACCCAGGGATCAAACCCAGGCCTCTCACATTACAGGCAAATTCTTTACCAGCTGAGCCACCAGAGAAGCCCAAATCCATCCAAGGTCATAGACTAAAACAAAATGAGAACTTGAGATTCTGGGCTCCCTGGGCAGTGTTACTCACTTTTGCCTTGAAGTCTTACTGGTGAAATGGGGACAGGGAAAGGGTCGTTGTCTCTACCAATCTGTCACGGCATCTGAAACTGCACCATAAATTTCTTTGTCTTACAGAAATTTCTGCTATTTCTCTAACAATGGATACCGTTGGATGGGTGAAGTGGGGAGGGAGAGTGTAAGTCATCAGCCACGGAATTAATCATTAATGTCTCCATCCATCCCCTTCTCTCCCATCTATCCACTTTTCTGTCTCTTCAACCGTTCCATCCAGCCACCCACTGAACTTTTTACCCATCCACGCATCTACCCATCCATCCACCATCCACCCATCCATCCCTCTGACCACATTCTCACTGAACACCAGTTCTGTGCCTGGCTGTGGGGTAGAGAGGTGAATACAGCTCAGGTCCAGCCTCTTCAGGGCCCCAGTACCCTGGAGGCAACAGGTCTATGAGGGCACATTTCCCCTCCCTGGCGAGGACCACACTCAGGGAGATCTTCACAGCCTGGCTGCACAAAGAAGAGATGGCCCAACAAAAAGACCCTGAGTTCTTCATCCCAGCCCTTGCTATTAGCTGGCTGTGTGTGCCTGGGGAAGGCCCCTGCCCTCTGGACTTAGTGTTTCCATCTGTGATGTGGGCAGGTTGGACTAGATGAAAGTTGCCCAGACTCCAGTCATTCACATGCCCCTTCCTCACCTGTACACGAGATCACCTGTCCTGAAAAGTAGTTTGTCTTTTTATTCAAACGAACTCCCTTTGTTAAAAATCCAAAATGAAACCTTGTTGTTGTTTAGTTGCTAAGTCATGTCCAGTTCTTTGCAACCCCATGGACTGTAGCATGCCAGGCTTCCCTGTCCTTTACTATCTCCTGGAGTTTGCTCAAACTCATGTCCGTTGAGTCAGCGATGCTACCTAACTATCTCATCCTCTGTTGCCCCCTTCTCCTCATGCCCTCAATCTTTCCCAGCATCAGGGACTCATTGGAACAGACCCTGATGCTGGCAAATGAAACTTTATTGCCTACCATAAATGGGAAAAAGTGGTAACAGCTGTTATAAATAGAAAGTAACCATAAAGATACTTAAAAAAAAGAAGAAGAAGGCAAACTGCTGGTTAGATTCGGGGTGGACATTGCTTCCCACTGGTGGAGGCCTGCAGGTCTGGTTAGGAAAGAGCTTAGAGGGAGGTTGGGCAGGTGTTAGGGGTGAGACAGGACTACGCGGAGACCATATACAGACTAGTTTCCCTGCAGTGTGCCTGGGTAGCACAGGATGGTGGTGAAGAGGGGTCACCCCTGGAGGGTCCGTGGGTGTGAGCAGGGTGTGAGCATCACTCCTCACAGAGGTATTTCCCTGACCTCTCTCTCCTGTGCCCTCTGAATGTGCCCCGGGCCTGGCCCCTCCCCAGCCACTCACACCTCCTCTGCAAGCCTCCCAGAAGCCAAGGGTCAGGAAGCCGTGAGCCGGATTTTGTAACTCAAGCCAGCGGGTATCTGCTTCAAATCCTGATGCAGGAGAGAAACCAATATGGAAATCTGAAGCCGTGCCATCCGCGAGCTCAGCGGTGTCAGGTGCTGCCTGTCACAGAGAGGACCCTGGCCCGTTCTAATCTTACCTGCGGCCACCAGACTCCTCCACCCCATCTTCTCCAACCCCGCCCTCCCTTGACCCAGGGCTCCCAAAGCCCATGACCACCCCCAGGGTGAAGCCTTCCTGAATCTCCCTGTGGCGTTAGCAGGTCTGATCAGAGAAAAATGTCTCTTAGCTACTCTAAGGCCTGAAGTGTGCCCACTCTTCTCACCCCTGGAAGACAGGCAGCCTGGGGGAGCCAGGAGACCCAAGTTTGGGGTGCACTGTGCTCCGACGGCTCCCTATGCTGCCTCACCTCTGAAATCTGGAGGGCCATGGTGCCTCCCGCAGCCACGGAATTCAAGGGTATTATTTACTTGAAAAAATGCTGTGTTTTGGATTCAGATTTCAGAAGGATATTTGAAATACTGAACCTGCTGCCAGCTCTGCTGAAGACACAGGAAAGCCCACTTTTTCCTCTGGCCTTGGCTCCTGCCTGGGGCTCTGGAGGAGGGGTCATCTTCATAACACCCAGACCCCACCACCCAGATCTGAACAGCCAAGCCAGAAAAACACAGAAGGGGAAAAAATGTTAAAAAAAAAAATAGTCTGGGCTTTGTCTTAGAAAGTGCTTTTTTCTCTCTAGTTAATAATTATGTTCTCTCACGCAGGCCTTATCATTCATTCAGTCGTTCGTTCGTTCCAGCAGGCTGGTGTTTGACTGACAAGCACCTGTAGGTTATTTATAGCTCATGTCCCTCTTGGTACACACCCCTTGTAAAATATTTTAAACATCACCCCTGTACTCAAACGTATTTATTGAACACACACTGTGTGTTTCAGGCACTGAGCTTGTCAAGCCCCAGAGCACATTGGTGTCCAGACGTGGTCACTCTCTCAAGAGCTTGTGGTCCTCTGCTGGAAGAGACACACCCATGGTTGCAGGGCAAGACTGGCTGTGGCAGAGACCCAGACACGGGACCTGCCATGGGAGCTGGAGGAGGGCGCCCTCCCGTCTTGGCCAGAAATGCAGCCAAGACATTTTGGAGCAATTACCCAGAGGGTGAAATTTCACACCTCAGACTCTTATTGAATCCCCTTATTGACAGAGCAGGAGGGTACCTGAGAGCTCTTTGAGGCCAGCATTCCCAAAGTGGGTTCTGAGAAATGCTAGTTTTGTGGGTGTTAATAGACATTCAAAATAATCAATATGCCCTTGTGACATACTTGGGGGTAGCCTGCTGTGGGCCCCTAAAATGTCTAGATTTGTGGGTGATATGATCACTCTGCTTTTTCTTCTCCTCCCTTGGAAAAGTGTCCTGTTTATACTTCATCTATTCCCATCCTCCTTCCAGCTCAAATAGGATCAACTCCATGGGTACAGTTTGATCGGGTACATAACCCAACATTATATCAGGAAAGGGCTTCCCTGGTGGCTCAGCGGTAAAGAATCCACCTGCCAATGTAGGAGACCTCGGTTCAATCCCAGGATCTGGAAGATCCCCTGGAGAAGGAAATGGCAACCCACTCCAGTACTCTTTCCTGGGAAATCCCATGGACAGGAGCCTGGCGGGTTACAGTTCGTGAGGTCGCAGAAGAGTCAGATACAACACAGAGACTAAACAACAGCAAACAGACACTGCTCCCTCAAAAAAGTCTGAAAGTCAGGTTAGTTTGGTAAATGCTGCGTCAAGCAAAGCCAAGTCAGTCAGTTTCTGGGTTACAGTACTTATCATAGCCTCACTTGTTCATCGCTTTGTGAAATATACAAGGGTGGGAGGGGCTGAGGTGTGAACCGCAGTCCTCTGTTCTAGGGAGCGTCGCAAAAGGCCAGTGCTTCCCTAGAGTTTATTCAGGGGGATCATACTCTAGTCCAACCCCTTGGTCACAGATAAGGAAACTGAGGCCCAGTTTCACAGACAGCCCAGAGAGTGGCTGTTGTTCACTCGCTAAGTTGTATCCAACTCTGCAACCCCATGGACTATAGAACACCAGACTCCTCTATCCTCCACTATCTTCTGGAGCTTGCTCAAACTCATGTCCATTGAGTCAGTGATGCCATTCAATCATCTCATCCTCTGTCACCCCCTTCTCCTCCTGCCTTATCTTTCCCAGCATCAGGGTCTTTTCTGATGAGTCAGTTCTTTGCATCAGGTGGCCAAAGTATTGGAGCTTCAGCATCAGTCCTTCCAAAGAATATTCAGGATTTCCTTTAGGATGGACTGGTTGGATCTCCTTGCAGTCCAAGGGACTCCCAAGAGTCTTCTCTAACACCACAGTTAGAAAGCGTCCGTCCCTCGGCGCTTTCCTTCTTTGCAGTTCAGCTCTCACATTGGTGCATGACCACTGGAAAGACCTGGCTCTTGGGCAACGTCTCACAGGGAGTAGGGGCCCAAGCTGGGACCAGAATCCAGGGCTTCTCCCCTGTCTGCGAGCTGTTTAGGGCATGTGGTTTGGGCTTTGGCTGCTGGGGCCCTGTGAAAAGTGTGAAATCCACATGGGCTGAAGCAATCCTGGGGAGATTCCTGGAGGAGGCAGGATGTGTATTAGAAAGTCTGAGGCCTCTGCACGCCAACGCTTTGTGACTTTATTGACCATACAGTGGTATCACTGAGAACCAGGTATACAGTAGAACCTCATCGATGCCCAATCTGCTGAAAAGGGACTTCAGGATGGGGATGGCCTCTCGCCTGAGGAGATACTAATCTCCCTGAGCTCACAAAAACATGGACGCACTTGGAAGTGTGTTTTCCAGGTCCCTTCTTCCAGGAAGCTCTCCCCAACCCCGATTGCTGCCTCTAAATCAAAATGATGCCCCCACCCTGAGTTCTCATTCCGGATGTTTTGTAGTGTTGTTCTATCCTTCATCTTTCTTGTGAGTTTTGTGCTTAGCCAGTGTGAGATCCCCACTAGTTCGTAAGCAGTTTGAGAGCAGAGCTACTGGTTCATTCTTCTTCGTTATTGTTAATGCTCATGAAGAACTCACCATGTGCCAGGCACACGTGTGCCAGCCCTCCGTATTTCCCCCTGGATTGTCTCATTTTATCTCCATCACGGCTCTCTCCAGGGGCTATTTCTGTTCCCATATTATGGAAGAGAGAACTGAGTCATGGGAGGTAGAAGTGACTTGCTCGAGAACATGGACAAGTAAGCGATGAAGTAGAGATTTGAACCCAGGCCTTCACTTCTCTTTATGGCCTGGCTTGTAAAATTGGATGAAATTGGGTTGTGAGTAATCCCACAGGCAGGCTTCCCAAGTGGTAAAGAATCCGCCTGCAGTGCAGGAGACACGGGTTTGATCCCTGTTCTGGGAAGATCCCCTGGAGGAGGAAATGGCAACCCACTGTAATATTCTTGCCTGGGAAATCCCATGGACAGAGGAGCCTGGTGGGCTGTAGCCCATGGGGGTTGCAAAGGAGTCAGACACGACTGAGCAACTAAACAACACTCCCACATTCACCCTGCTCTCCGGGGCCAGTGACCTGAGGTTGGGGGTTGGGACCACCCCCACCCACCCAAGCACCATGCTCCAAGCTCAGCCCTGTCTCTGCGGGTTCACTGTAAGAGGATCTGGGATGTGAGGTGCGGTCACCTGAAACGTAAGAGTGCAGGAGTCATAGACTGACAGTTGTTGGCCTTCAGGCTTGCGCACCCTCTGCCGCTGTGCCCGGACCTGCCCCAGGCCTGTGCACCTAGTCTCGCTCATCCTCATGTCTCTGCGGAACTTCCTAGGCTGGGAGTCTGGCGGTTTTCCCACCAGTCACCCCTCATCCTACCCTTTCACCTTTATTTATGGACAAGAAAACATGGATGCAGGGTTTATAGCTGTGTCCGTGTGGACAGAATGTTAACATTGGTGATACCCAAGTGCCACTCTCCCTGCAGGCCTGCCTGGGCCGGGGGCTGGGGTCTCCTTTCTTCCGTAATTAAAGGTTCACCAGCGAGGACAGATTGCTCATCAGTCTTTCATCCTCGTAGTCCCTGTTGGAGAAGACAGGGCACCGCTCGTGAGGCAGTCCTGGCTGCCCGCTCATGAGTCCGGCCTGGGCCCTGGCCACCGTGTGCATGAGGCCTCGAGTGGGGAGCAGGTGGGTCCAGCCCAGCCTGGGGAGGCCCCTAGAACATCACCGAAGGGCACTCGTCATGACCGGTCACTGATTCTGCTTTCTGCCTCACGTGGGCTGAATGTCAGGGAGAGGCCCACAGAGGCTCAGAAAATGAGTATGTGGAACTAAATAGTCAGGAACCAGGTAAACAACCCATAGCTAGGGGCTTCCCAGGTGGCTCAATGGTAAAGAATCCACCTGCAGTGCAGGAGATGTGGATTCAATCCCTGGGTCGGAAAGATCCCCTGGAGAGGAATTGGTAACCAACTCCAATATTCTAGCCTGGGAAATCCAATGGACAGAGGAGCCTGGTGGGCTACAATCGATGGGAGTTGCAAAGAGTTGGACGTGACTTAGCAGCTAAACAAAAACAAGTCCTGTCTAGTTAAAACTATGGGGTGTATGTATGCTAGAACGTTGCTAAACAAGCAGAAGAAAGAAATGGTAATTGTGTGACGTGATACAGGTATTAGCTATTGCTACAGCGATCATCGCTTTGCAATGTATGTGTATCTAATGCCATGTGCATCTTAAACTTACATAATGTTATACAACAATTATATCTCAGTAAAGCTGGAAATGTATATACCCTCCACATTCTAACCAAAGTTAGAAAAAGTTAAACTCCCAACACCAAACAAAACACTTCCTGGGATGATGTGTGTGAAGCCCTCCATAAGGGGCCAGCTTGGAAAAACATCCTAGTTGGCAACTCTCTTTTTTAATATTATTGTCATCAGTGTTGTTGCCCCGGCGACAGACCTCACCTGCCGTGCTGGTCTAAGGCACGGCAGATAACTCCTCTGGAGCTCATCTCCCTCTTCTGTAGCACCACTGCAGGACCCGCCTCACAGATTTGGGATGAGGAGAGGATGAACCAGGACCCCTTAATGTTGCTGTTCATTAGTGAAATCGTTATTGAGGAAACAGCCTGACACCCGTCTCCTGACTCGGCAGGGCCCTCATGTGTCCCAGACTGGGAGGCAGGGACAGCCTGGCAGGATAACACGACATGGGCTCTGCCACCTTCTGGCCGTGTGACCAGGGCAAGCCTCCCGCCTCTCCTGGCCTCGGTTTCTTCCTCTGAATAGAGCAGGTGATCTCCCAGGTCCCTTCTGGCTGCTCTGGCTTCCATGAAAGCCTGCAGGTGGCTGCCCCTTGTGAGGCTCAAGTTTTTCCCAGAAGAGGTTTGGGGGTTGGAGCTCTGCGTCAGCCTCGTGCCGGTGGATCCCCTGCAGCTCTGTGCCCTGATCTCTGGGAACCCTGGGCTGGGCTGTTTTTCCGGGAAGAGCACAGCCTGGCTCTGTAGGGAGGGGAATTTGATGGTGTCCAGTGGAAGAGAACAGGTTGGGGTGGCTATGGGAGCTCAGGGCCCTGAACTTGTTGGTGGACGGAGGTCCAGGTGCTAGGGGATAGGGAGGCAGCTAGAGGAGGGGCAGAAAATTCAGGCAAGGCCAGGTGAGCAAAATAGAGAGGCTCTGGCACAAACTGGGGACAGCTAATGGCTGTTGGGATGGAACCGAGCTTCTGACACCTTGAAGGACCTGGTCAGCCTTGGCTTAGGTATGGATCCACTTTGTGAACAGGGCAGGGGAGCAGGAGGCAGGGCCGCTGGGCTGGACAGCTGCCATTCACCCCTGGAGACCTGCTGGCCGCCCTTCTCCCCCCCTGTGCTGGGAGTGGACCCAGAGGGCTGCATCCGTTCAGCACCTCCCCCCCAGCTTCCTGTTGGCTCTGCCAGTGGGGAGCCCTGGCAAGCCCAGGATTGAGGAGCAGGGAGCTGTTGAAGTGTTGAGTCTTCCAGCTGTCCCCTGGGGGTCCCCTTGGGCTGGCTGTGTGCTTGCCCGCAGGTGAGAGCTCCCACCAGGGGTCTTCCCTTGCAGCCCATTCTGTGCCTGGGTCTGGAAACTATTTCTTCCCCCCACCTGCTTCCAGATGCGGGGTGGCAGTGATGAGCCTTTTGCTCCCCCCAGGGAACTGCACCACTACTTCTCGCAGCTTTGTCCAGAGGCCCTTTATGAAGCTCTCAAGACCCTGCCTCCTGCAGCTCCCCAGAGCCGCAGAACAGAGGCGCTAGAGAGGGATTCTGGGGAGGGGGCGGCAGGACCCTGGACCCCGACTTCACCTGGAATCTGATCCAGTCTTCTCACCCTTGATTACTCCAACGGATGGACCTGGGATCTCCCCCCTGCCCCCACCGCCTGCCCCGGTATTCTCTGTCTGTGTGTCTGGAGCAGAGAAGGGAAAGATCGGGTAGGAAGCCCGGCAGGGCCAAGGGGACAGCCCTGCTCGGGCCCAGCCCATCTCTGTCCTATCCACACGTGGCCCAGAGTGCAGCTCTCCCGGGAGCAGTCGGAAAGATAGTGCAGTCCCTCAGCTCCTGGGCTTCCCCGGTGGCTCAGGGGTAAAGAATCTGCCTGCAAGAATCAATCTGCTAGAGATGCAGAGGAGGCGGGTTCGATCCCTGGGTCGGGAAGATCCCCTTGAGAAGGAAATGGCAACCCAATCCACTATTTGTGCCTGGGAAATCCCATGGACAGAGGCACTTCCTGGGCTACTGGACTTGGGGTGGCAGAGTCGGGTGCGACTGAGCACTCACCGTTAACATCTACCATCCTCGGTTTCTAAATACTGGGATCAGTTCAAATATGAAATTTTAAGCAAATACTAAATTTCAAACAGTCAGATTCAGATCCCTGGCCACCGGTCTGGAGCCCAGGAAACACAGGCCCCTCTGACAGGCTTTTCTGGTCTTTGTTTGTAGGCTTCCTGCACCTGGAGTGTGGACTGAGGACGGCCCAGGAGACAGGTGAGTGTGAGACTGAGACCCCTGGTTCACCTGGGGCACTCTGCATCCCATTTACACTTCAGCGCCGACAGTGGCCCCGCTTAGGAAACCCCTGGGTTGCAAACCACCTGTCTGTACAGTCAGCCACCCCCGGCCTCCCTGGCCCCTCCCGACACCAACACTTCACTCCTCGACCCCTGTGGACCTGCAGGTAGTAGGGGAGGAAAAGGAAGCAAGAAGCAGACAGGAAGCTGCGGTTTGGACCCATTTCCTGCGGCTGACTTTTCCCTTATGTCCTGCAGGGCCTGCGTGTTGCTGCTTTACCTCGCCGTGACATTCTAAAACAGAGGGTCACTTGGGCTAGCCCATGTCCTTTTGAGATAAAGACCCATGTTCCTGGGCGGGTTACACAGCTCTCATTTCAGTCATTCACACTTCAGTATCTTTTAACACCATCAGATTATTTTCCAGTTATTATGTGACTGAGGTCAGCCACACTGAGGAGGTATTATTGACTTGGGGACTTGAGAAGGGAGAGCCCTGTGAGGAGGGCCTTGGCTCAGCC
The DNA here is from genome assembly GCF_000754665.1 of Bison bison bison. Taxonomy (NCBI): domain Eukaryota; kingdom Metazoa; phylum Chordata; class Mammalia; order Artiodactyla; family Bovidae; genus Bison; species Bison bison. The sequence goes on along the minus strand of NW_011495042.1, from coordinate 3,109,145 downwards.
TCCATGGGGCCTGGAATGGAACAAGGGTCTGGAAGCCCACAGAGGACCTTCTTGGAGCTTCATGACTGTCCATTCGTTTACAAACGTTAAGAGACACAGCCCCTTTGCCTGGGGGACTGCCTGGGAGTTCTGTCAACGGCTATGGGCTGCCACTTCACTCGCAACCTCGGAGCAATCAGAGAAATCGTCCTTTCACGGGGTGGGTGTGTGCAGGGCTCGGTGGAATCAGCAGTCACGCCAGGGCATTTGGGGCTTCCCAGATGGCTCAGTGGTAAACAATCCGCCTGCCAATGCAGGAGATGCAGGTTTGATCCCTGGATCAGGAAGATCCCCCCGGAGTAGGAAATGGCAACCCACTCCAGTATTCTTGCCTTAGAGAATCCCATGGACAGAGAAGCCTGGCGGGCTACAGTCCAAGAGGTCGCACAGAGTCGGGCACAACTGAACGACTGAGCACCTACGCATACCAGGGCATTTGATAGCAGACAGCCGTGTCCACCAACACCCTTCCCCGCCGACCTGCCACAGTGCCCACATGGCCACCATCTGCGTCACCCCCGGGAAAGGATGAGGGAGCTTTGAAAGCTTCTGTCCAAGTGTCATCTGTAGGTTAGTTACAAGAGAATGGGCGATTTGGATTTTCTGTGTTTTCGGAGTTTCACATACTAAGTGTGAATTACTGCACTGGTTTTACTCTGCTATCTGGAGTGGTCTAGTAAGCCTTGGGCATGTATGTTCATTGTAGAAGCTCTCTGATCAGATTAGCCTCAGCAGATGACAGGGTTTGGGGAGCTGAGAAATGGGCAGGTAAGTTTAGATGGAGAAGTAAAAGGCGGTAGTGGGGAAGGATTAAAGATCTGCCAAAGGTGGACACGCTCTGCTTTTTTTTTTTTTTTTTAAATTTTTTGGAA
>NW_011495042.1:3097099-3108134 GCF_000754665.1 Bison bison bison | reverse complement strand
GGAAGGAAGATGGCAGACTTTTAAAAAAACTTTTTATTTTATATTGGTATGTAGCCAATTAACAATGTTGCAATAGTTTCAAGTGGACAGCAAAGGGACTCAGCCATACGTCTGCATGTATCCGTTCTCCCCCATAACTCCCTTCCCATCCAGGCTTCCACAAAACACTGAAGAATTCCCTGTGCTATACAGCAGATCCTTGTTGGTTATCCATTTTAAATATAGCCGTGTGTACACATCCATCCCAAACTCCCCAACTATCCCTTCCTCCATCCTCCCTGCTGGTAGCCATAAGTTGGTTCTCGAAGTCTGTGAGTCTGCTTCTGTTTTGTAAATAAGTTCATTTGTATCATTTCTTTTTTCGGCTCTGCATATAAGGGATGTCCTAGGATCTTTCTTCTTCTCTATTTGACTTATTTCAGTCAGTATAACAATTTCTAGGTTCATCCATCTTGCTGCAGGTGGCATCATTTCATTCTTTTTGATGGCTGAGTAATAGCCCATTGTATATTATGTACCACATCTTCTTTATCCATTCCTCTGTCAGTGGACACTTAGGTTGCTTCCATGTCTTGAGTATTTATTTCAAATAGTAATGATCTGGCTGCTGCTGTGGAGTGAATAAGTGGCTGGGAGCTGGGGGGACGGTGGAACAGTTGGGAGGCTGATGCAGTCATCCTGGTAGCCTGGACTTGATGGTGGCCATGGGGAAGTAAACAGAAGAGAATGACAGTCACGATGTGGGTAGAAAGGAGGAGAGTCACAAGTGAGCACACTTTTGCGATTTAGGCAAAGGCAGACAGGAGGGCACTTGCAGAGATATTTGGAGGTGCCTTTGCCAAACTCTTACCCCACACTGAGCTCCGATAGTCCAACTGCTGCCCACTCAGGGGGGCCCTGACTCACAGTAGCCCCGGCAGGTCGGCCAACAGGGACCTCAGCATCCGGGGACGGGGGAGACCGCCTGCCTGGGGTCCCATGTCAGGGCTCAGGCTGGGCACCAGGGCTGTGCCCAGGATTTCAGAGTTGCTGAGGGGATGATTGAATGAGAAAATTTGGCCCCACAAAACGTGACAACTTGGTTTAGCATTTTCCTCTAATTTAGCAAAGTCTCTTCCTTCAGCATCTTTCCTGACAGAGAAAAAATTGGCCATTATTCCTAGAGATCCACTTGGTACTGACTTTATTTCTTTCTTAAAAATATATATTTATTTATTTTTCACTGTGCGGGATCTTCGTTGCTGTGAGCTTTTCTCTAGTTGCGGTGAGTGGGGACTACTCTCTAGTTTCAGCGTGAAGCCTTCTCATTGGGGTGGCTCCTCTTGTTATGGAGCACGGGCTCTAGGGAATGTATATAGATCATACTTCAGTATACAGATCATACTTCAATAGTTGAGGCTCCTGGGCTCTGGAACACAGGCTCAGTCATTGTGGTGCATGGGCTTAGTTGCTCCGTGGCATGTAGGATCCTCCTGGAAAGGGGATGCAGCCCATGTTCCCCGCATTGGCAGGTGGATTCTTCACCACTGGGCCACCAGGGAAGTCCCTGACCTTGTTTCTCACCTAAATGTCCTGGTACTCCTGTCCTGGTGGATGTTAGCACAGGAGTGGACTGAGTAGCAGCTGACAAGTCTGCTTCTATCTGCCTCTCAGGGACCCTCAGAGCGACCCTGGGACACAGGCCCTGAGGGGTTATCAGCAGCCTCCTCATTATACAGATAACAAAACTGAGGCTCAGCGGGAGGACATCCCTCACCCAAAGTGACCAAAACCCGAGTTGGGAAAGTCCACATTCTGTGAATGTTTCCCAGTTGTGTCTTTTGCCTTTAACCTCTCAGTAACTTCTGGAGTAAATGACCCGGCACGTTTTGCTTTCAGAGCATCTGTTGGTCACTCACTAAGAAAACACTTCTTTTCCTTTCACTCAAACTGTTTGAACTGTTCTGCCCTCTTGTGCTTCTTTCCACATCCCTGTGAATACATCTTTAGAACAACCAGTGGCAAAGCAAAAGACTGAATGAGACACCACGTCATTGGTACAATACCCTTCCCAGCGTCTGGCCAGCTTTCTTGGTGGCACCTGTTTCTTCATTCATTTGACAGTCATTTGTTAAGTCGAGTGCTGGGAGGACAGCAGCAGACAGAGCAGATGTGGCCCCTGCCCTCAAGGGCTGCGGTTCCAATAAGGGAGCAGGACAGTGAACAACAAAACAAGATGCCACCTCTCAGGCTGTTCAGGCTACAAGCAAGACTCAAGCCAGGGAGAGGAGGTGAGGGAGGCACTTTTATAGAGGGTAATCAGGGAAGGCTTCTTGGAGCAGGTGGCCCTTCCGATTGAATGTAAGGAATGAGAACATTCCAGGTCAAAGGGAAAAGCAGAAGTCCTGAGGCAGGCCAAAGCTTAAAGTCTGGGGACATGGAGAAGCCAGTGTGGCCAAAGGGACAGAGCAGGGGAACACGAGGTGGCTGTGACGTCTGGGAGGGAGGTGAGGGCCATATGGCAAAGACTCTGGGGGCAGGCACGCGAGATTTCAGACCGGCTTGTGTGGTGATCTTGCAGCCCCCAGTTGCTGTGTGGAGAGTAGGCAGCCAGAAGCAAGGGGAAAGCGGGGAGACAGGGAGAAGGCTTCAGTGGTGGCCATAATTTCAGGTGAGAGGCTCTGGTGGCTGGACCCAGTCAGGGCAGTGGTGGTGGGGAGAAGTGGCTGTGTACTGAACAGATGTGAAGGTTGAGCTCATGGGACTCACTCTGTCTTTGGATGTGGGGGAAGAGGGAAGGAGAGGAATCATGAGTGACTCTGGGTAGGGGGAGCACTGTCATTCTGACGCTGCTGGAGTGCTGATATCCAAACCTGGCACTAACTGCCCAGAGTTAGCACAGACCTCACGAGATGGAGAACACTGTTCCCAATGAAAGCATCCCCACCTCAGACGCCAGCCACCAGTAGGGTCTCCAGGCTACCATACTTTTACTGGGCTGGCTACAAATCTGGGGGCTCCTGCAACCCCTCTGGCTTGGTGACTCACTAGAATGACTCACAGAACTTGGGAAAATGCTATACTTACAATTACAGTCTTATTATAAAGGCTACAGGTCAAGACCAGCCGAATGAAGAGATACATAGAGCGCTCATGATTGAACTGCACCTCTATCCCTCTCCTCCCTGGAGGTGAGGCTGGCTCAAGCCCCACCCCTCCACTTCCCTGATTGGTCCTTCCGGTGACCAGCCCCCATCCTGACTCAGCTCATTAGCATAAGCTCAGGTGTGACCCCAGGGGCTCATGAACAACAGAGACACCTCTGTCTCTTGGGAAATTCCAAGAATTGAGAGGCTCCTTCCCAGGAACCAGGGACAAAGGCAGTTTAATTTTTTATTAAACAGCAGGCTGGATGCTGGTGCCATTTACTGAAACCAGCAGAAGGAGGGAGGCCAGGGGTGGGGGCTGGAAATAGTAGGTTTGGTGAGGGAAATGAAGGGTAGTGCTTTGAGCACATCGACTCTAAGATGCTCATTGGACATCCAAGTGGAGGTGGGGAGGAGGCAGTTGGATCTATGAGTCTGGAGCTCGGGGAAGAGATCAGTATATAGATCATACTTCAAGCAGTAGGACTGGATAGATTAATTCAGGAAGTAAGAGTCATTAGGGAGGAAAAAAGAGCCAAGGGTTGTGCTTGGGGAGCACAGTGTTTGGGGAGCGAGGAGCCAGCCCAGGAGACAGAGGAGCAGTGGGCTTAGAGGCTTCTATCTGGCCCCCCAGCCCACCCCACACACTCTCCCATGGTGGAGGCATGTCTCTGCTCACAGCCTTCTCATCCCTCATCTATGGCATGGGGACAGTGGGCTCTGCCCACCCCTGTCAGGGTGCACAGTCACCACTTAACATGTAGGGGAAAGGCACTTTGCAGAAATGCCCGGCAGAAACCAGGAGCCATGATCCTCATTCAGGAGTGGATGGGAACCCCGTCCTAACAGCCAGATGGTGCAGTCGGGAGACTGCCGTCTGAGGTGGGATTTGGCAGCGGCTTGATCTGAAGCACCTCAGATCTGCAGAGGCACACCTGGCAGCCTCAGGTCCTGGCTCCCCACCCGTGAAATGGGAGCATCCTGGTTGAGTGGGCTCATGCCACCTGTTGAGAGAGACAGTCCAAGGAGCCCAGCTGGGCAGAATACACCCTGATAACTTCTGTGGTCGTCAGGGGCTCTTCCGTCCGTACCTTCAGCCGTGTATGTGGCTCTGCTGGGCTTGACAGACGCGTGGCGCATCCCAGCCAGCAGGGCCCTCCCCGCACCTCCCATTTCACAGAGGAGTGGGCTAAAGCCAGGAGAGATTGGGCCAAGCTTCCCTCTGGCAGCTGTTACTATCTCCTACCTAAATATTCCTATGTAAGGGAAGGGAGGGAGGGAAAGCGGAGATGGGGAGAGGGGTGAGGCCCAGGGTGCTGTGCGGATTCGGGAGGATGGAGGCTCACCTTGGCTTTCAAGAAGAAGGGAACTAGGAATCCTGACTCCATCAGACACTTGGAGAGCGAGTGAGTCTTAGAACATTCTCAGTCTGGACCCTGTCAAGCCGGTCGCTTTACCTGGAAGTCTGTGACTCCACTCTTTGATTCTCCTTGTGCAGCGAGCACACTGGTGGTTTGGTCTCAGGTTGTATGGAAAGAAGCATCTAGAAGGAGACAAGCACCGAGTGATGTGGGGCGGAGGGCATGACCTCCCACCACCCCCATGACTTGGAAAGGACGAAAAACTGTGGGCCAGGGGCCTGGGTTTGAAAATGTCTGGGATCTAGAAGCAGATGATGAATGAGTCTGAGGGGTCGCTGGCCCATCCTGCTTTTTGCCCTCCCTCCACGGGGAGCCACAGAGCCAGTTCTTGAAAAGCCAGTGCCCTTTCAACTCTCCCGGGGGCTCTGTGCTTCCTTCCAGAAACCCTGACTCTCAAACTTGCTTGGCTGGTTCTTGGGCTGCAGGTCATATTTCTGGAGCTTTTTCTGGAGCTTCCTTCCTTGATTCTCAGTGTCTCCACACGCCTCTGGGGAGATCTGAGGTGGGGCAGTTAGGAGGGAGCGGGCGCGTCTCTAAAGCAGTGCCGAGCTGGGAGCTTTGTGTGAGCTGTCTCACTGCAGGCTTGTGCCACTTCACAGGCAGGCAAACTGAGGCACATAAAGGCTGAAGGGCTTGCCTGGATGATCCAGTGAACAAGCAGGTGAGCAGGATGGAAAGCTGGGCCCATGGGACCCGGAGCCTGGGTCCAGAGTCTGCCTGCTGCTCCCCACGTGCACACCCTCAACTGAGTCTCCGAGGCTGGTCCCTCAGTTGGCTTGGCTGTTCCTTTCTCACTCCTCTCTACTATCTTTGTAACATCCCAGGGACCCACTCTCCTCAAAGGCAGTTCATGTTTGACCCTGTTTTGGGACTCCCTTGGCTCAAATCCTGGAAGATCCCCAAAGTCCTGGAAAAGCCCCCAAATTGGGCCACTCTGAAAATAACCAGAGAGAATGAGAGGGCTTCTGGAGTCTAGACGTCAGAACTGATTGGTCAGGGATCGGCCAGAAGGAAGGCTCATGCCCTTGGTTGCCAGAAATGTGATCATCAGGTCTTCAAGGCCAGAGTCTGGAATAGTGGGCAAAAAAAATGATAATGATAGATGATAGATAGATGGATGCATCAATAGATAGGTGGGAGAGACACAAGAAGAATGAACTGGGCACGGGAGAGGCAGAGGAACCGTGTATGGTCCAGGAGGGTAGACCAGTCACAGGTTTTTCTAGACCTGTGATGCGTCCACTGGGAGTGGGCGATGACATCAGGAGCAGCTCTGGACACAAAGGGAGGGAGCTCAGTTGGTTGAGGGGTGACCAGCACTAGGCGGTCATTCAGTGTCTGACCAAACAGCCCACTCACCCGGGACGAGAGCGGAGGCACTGCAGTGACCCCATGTGTTCACTTCATCAGCTCTGAGTCATCAAAAGATGCTTACATTACAAGTGGGTTCTGCTGCAACTTATGTTTACAGTGTGGATTAGTTAATTCCCATTAAAGCCAACCCAGAAACTGGTAGGCAGGGAGCTGGCCCTTAGTAGGTTAACCTTCATTTATCTGGAGTCCCCCTGCCACTCCTCCCCTTGCACGGATGATCGGGGGCCTTCCTGCACCCCAGCCAGTGGCATTTCTGTATTGGAAAATGGTGTTCCAGGCCCCCACCAATGGCCTTTTCTTAGATGGTTGCTTTTAATTTTCTCTTTCTTTTTATGCACACTTGCAAAGCCCCCAGCTTCAGCCAGGCGCGCTGAGGAGGGTTGGAGTAGCCGGACTGATCGATGCTGGAGGGCTCCTTGTGGATGCCAGAGCCACAGTCCTGGGTGGGGGTGGCTGCAAGCTCTGTAGCAGCGGCCGCCTGCCTCTGCTGCTGGCAGCCAGAGCTCCGGACAGGTCTGCACCCTGCAGACCCTTCCGGCCTGGAGCCTGGGGCACTGGAGAGAGGCCCACACCTCTGGCAGGGCTGGCCCAGGACATTCTCAGAGGGGTAAGTGAGGGGCTGTGAGTGCCATGGACCCTTGGAGGCTGGGAAGGAAGCACGGGTTCTGGGACTTGTAGAAAAGCAAAGCTGATAAAGCCATTGCTGCAGAGACTCAAGGAGGAGACCACTCGAGAGCCCGCTCCTGGTGACTCCGTGAGGTGGCAGCAGTACCTGACCCTGCTCAGACTTGAAGTGGCCTGGAATTCTGGGGCAGGAAGGCTGCCCTTGACTCACGGCCAAAGCAGGGCGGTCATAGGACTTCCCAAGAGGACCTTAGCTCCTTCCCTCATTCTTTGCCAGATGTTGACTGAAGGCCGTGTACATGCCAGGCTCCCTGCGGGGCACCAGGGTATTCAAGGAGGACAGGAATGAGGCCTTTACCCAGCAATGCCCCTAGATGTGCCAGGAGGATGGTTGCTTAAGTAACTGTCCTGTCATGTGGATAATAGGAAAGGGTCTGTCCAGGGGAGGAAGAAGCCAACTGGACTTCAGGGTGTTAGAGAAGATTTTACAGGGAAGGCGTCATTCAGATTGGGTCCTGAAGGATGAATAGGAGTTCTTCGAGGAACAAGAGACAGCCAAGATGTTATGAGTGCATGCAAAGAGATCTGAACATACAAAAATGTAATAGTAGGTGGTAAAAAGCTCGGCAGGCCTGAGCAGGCACTGCAGAAAGTAAGCAGAAAAGATTGACAGGGCCATATCATGAAAGGCCTCAAATGCCACGTGAAGGAGTTTGGACTTGATCCTGCAGGCAGGTGAGAGATGAAGTTTTTAAAGCAGTGATGTGATGTGGTCAGTTTTGCATCTTAGAAGACTCAGTCTGGCTACCGTATAGACAGGGTGAAGAGGGACACAGGAAGATCCCTGAGGAGACAGCTGTGTCCTGCAACTCTTAGGGGCTAGTGCTTTAGACCAAGGTCATTGGGAAGTGAGGGACAGGGGACAGCTTTGCTGTTTGTTGTCTGAGTTTGAGCTGGAAGACAGGTTGGAAAGTCAACGATAAAAGAAAAGGAAGAGGCTGGGGTGATTTCGTACTGGACCGTGGCGATGGGCTGGGTGTTGGGCCCTCTCGATGAGAGAGGGAATGGAGGAGGAGGAGCAGGTGGTGGGGGGTGGGGGGAGCACAGGAAGGACAAGTGATGAGCTAGAATGTGGCCTCTGAACCAAGCTGCTGGGGGGACATGGCTTTAAGATGGCGGTACCCAAGGCCCCCTCACCCCCTTATCCCCGCGGGCTCCATGGTGACACCTCTGGAGATGCTGAGTCAAAGCCAGATTTACGACCCCACGCCCTGAGATTCCTGGTCCTCCACCCAGGGCACTGAATTGTGCAGCGGCCATCAGTCAAGCAGTAAGATTTTAACCTTGCACCTACTGTGTGCTTAGCCTGATATTCAGGGCTTGGGAGTGAATCACCCTGGGTACGTGTATGAAAGAGGAGTATCACGCTCCGTCTGGAAGATTCCCAAATGTGAATGGGGTGCTGCTGACCAGGCTGGCGGTGTAGAGCTGGGGCTGGAAATCAGGGCTTTAGAGAGCCTGGCCTGCTGGCTACCTGCCCGGAGATCGGGATGCTGCTGACCAGGTTGGCGGTGTAGAGCTGGGGCTGGAAATCAGGGCTTTGGAAAGCCTGGCCTGCTGGCTACCTGCCCGGAGACCCTCGGCAGGGTGGCAGAGGGGTGAAGGAGGGGTGACTAGGGTCTGACTGGTCAAGAATTACTCTGGCTCCCCACTCACCCCTTCCTGGGATCCTACTTGACTTTGGAAAAGATCTTGGGGTTAGGATAAATAGAAATGGAGATTAGGGACTATAAATAAATGGAATGAATAACAGAAACAGGAAATACAGATAGTTTCTGAGGTGGGAGGCGGCATTGCTGGAGATCTGGGGCTGCCTGGCTTTATGGGGAGTTGCCGGGACAGATAACTCTGTTGTATTGAACTCTTGTGCTGGCCTTTCCCTTATTCACCATATTCTCTCTTCACACATGGGGATCGGAGAGGTGAAGCAACTGGCCTGTGTCACACAGCCAGTACGTGGCAGAGCTGGGTTCCTGCCCAAGCCTGGCCCAGCCGGGAGCAGGGCTTCTCCTCCCCTCCGCCCCTGCCATGCCAGTGGTGCACCTTGGTCTCCGGGTAAAGTTGAGAAAGATAGAACATTTGCCAACAGGGTGAGATTCATCCTTGAATAACCAAATTAAGTGTTATTCTTAAAGATGTCGACTGGTTGGGAGCAACTGAGGGGTGTGTGTGTGTGTGTGTGTGTGTGTGTTGTCTGTATAGACACACTGTCACACTTATGTATTATTGAGCACCTACTGTGTGCCAGTAATACATAAGTGTATTTGGGCTTCCGAGATGGCTCAGCGGGTAAAGAATCCACCGGCAAGGCAGGAGACACAGGTTCAATCCCTGGATCTGAAAGATCCCCTGGAGGAGGAAATGGCAACCCACTCCAGTATTCTTTGCCTGGGAAATCGCATGGACCGAGGAGCCTGACAGGCTACAGTCCATGGGGCTGCAAAGAGTAGGACAGGACTGAGCGACTGAGCAACAGCGCTATGTACCGGATGCAGCGGATGCGGCGGTGCCTGAGCCCCGCTTTGGCTGGGCTCCTGGGGAGTCACGGGCAGGCATATGGGGCAGGGTCTTATACACGAGCAGGTCTGGACAAGCACACGAACACACGTGTGTGCACACGTTAGTGTTCCAAGCCCATGTCATGAGGAAAAGCACACTGGCCTCACAGAGACCCACGTACCTGCCCCAGACTCGCGTTCCAGTGCCTGCTCACCCCCCACACTCATCCACCCTGGGAACCAACTCAGGAGAGGGCACTGACCCCTCCCCTCCGCCTGATGTGCTAGCCAGAGGGTTTGAAGTGCAGGCCGTCCCGTTTCACCCTAGAGCTCCGCACAGGACCTCAGTCCCAGGCCCGTCTCCACCCCACCCGTCATGACACGAGGGCCAGAGCTCCTGGGCTTGATGACTCGGGTGCAGCTTTGCTGGGGGCTCTACTGAGAGTCATCACCGCCTCTGTCCACTAAACACACCCCTGGGCCCTTGGCATGTGTTGTCTCCTCTCACGTTTACTCCAGCCCTGGAGGTGGATCCATCTTACAGGCGAGGAAACTGAGGCTCGGAGAGATGGGGCCTTTTACCTAGGGTCTCACACATTTCACAAGTAGCAGACCTGAACCCTGAATCCCTCGTTGAAATCAGCAAGCCCAAAGCAGGGGCTGCTCAGGGTGACCCGATGCCCGGAGCCCCCGTGGGTGGTGGAGTCCTCGGGCTTTTCCTATACATTCCTGACACTTCGAGGCCTCCTGGGACATGGAGTGCTTCTCTCCTGATGCCTCAGGCCTGATTCCCAGTACCATCGTCCAGTTTCCTTCTGGCCTGGCCTCTCTGGGCAGTGATGTGTCAGGTGGGAAGAAGGAAGGACTTAGCCTTACAGAGTGGCGAGGAGGCCCTGCTCATGGGTGGTGAACAGGCTGCTCTGCAGACAGACACCCCACCCCGCCCCCGCCTCAGAGTCCTAGCCATTACCTGCAGATAATAATAGTACCCACATTGGATTTTATTCAGTGTTAAATGAGATAGCACATAAAGTGCTTAACCTAGAGCCCAGCACAGGGGGTGGTACTATTGTTTCATTATTCTTGGCATCTGTTCATTTACCTGTCCGTGGTTTCCTGTGGGCCAATCTGATGGGGGAGTAAGTATGTTAAGCTCTAGACACATGGGGGCAGGCTTATATTCCAGTGGGAGAAGTGGAAGTATTAATGAATAAAGGTACTTTGGTGCAAAAGATGCTGTGAAGGGGGTCTGAATGGGGTGCGGGGGGCAACACAGAAGGTACATGATGTCAAGAAGTGAGTAGAGCCCTGCAGTGAAGCCGTCCAAGAGGTGGATATTTTCCCATCAGAGCGAGGAAGGGCATTCCAGGAGGAGGAACCAGTAGAAGCCAAAGTTTAGGACAAGAAGAGTGAGATGCACTGGAGAAAGTGTACATGGAGCAGGTCCTGATATCCACAGGGTCGGAGCATGTGAGCTGGGTGAGAGAAGCAGGCGAGGGTAAGACAGTATGGAGTGGTGGGGACTGTGGCCAACACGAGGGTACTTGACGTCTCTAAAGGGGAAGTGGGACTCAGCTCCAGGCAATAGTCGCTATGAATGAGAGCTGGCCCCGTGTCTGCCAAGTTTTCAAGAGATGCCAGGTTTTTATGTGAAATTTCCTGACTTTGAAAGATTAAGCCAACAAGGGGGAAGTCAAACAAAATATACCCAGGGACCACCAGTTGGCAGCCTCTGGTTCAGGCCCCGAGCATAAGGTGGTTATGGATGGTGGCACCGGAGGAAGTGGGGCTATGGATTCTAGACCCTGTGCTGTGCGGCATTGGGGCCAGGACCTGGCACACGGACAGTGCCTAGTCAACCCTTGTTCTGCGGATGAGTCAGGGAGTTTGGGCTTTATCTGGAAGGTTAGGGGAGGCTGAGGTTTGAGGCAGA
>NW_011495042.1:3086114-3096999 GCF_000754665.1 Bison bison bison | reverse complement strand
CAGACCTGCCGTATGGAGGCTGGCTTGGAGCGGGGAGACGGGAGGCAGAGAGATGGGTCAGGATGCTTAGCAGGGCTCCAGACATAAGGCATTTGTGGCCAGGACCAGGGTTGTGGGGTGAGAGGAGAGAACGGATTCCACAGGAGTCAGTTCCGCAGAGATGGACTTGGCGAGTGCTGGAGAGGAAAAGCAGAGTGCCCCAGCTCCCCACCCACGTGGAGGTCTCGGGTACATCTCGCTGAGGTAGGGAACCTGACGGGAGAAGTAGGTGGGCAGTGGAGGAGCGAGGAACCTGGTTTGGGCCATGTTAAGTTTAGATACCCTTGGCACAGCCAAGTGAAGAGGTGTCACGGGGCCAGACATGGGGCCAGCTCTCAAGAGAGGAAGGGCCAAAGACTCAGAACCACACGCCACCCGGATGGCAGCCTCTTTCCAGGAGCCCTAGAGATCCTGGTTCTCTTTATGGTTGCTCTGTGGTTTGAGAGTTGAGAAGTTTATTTCCTGGGTGTCGGTTTGTGTTTTGTTCCTAGAAAGCCTAAGGAAGGAGAAAGCAGACTGAGACGCAAGGCCAGAACATTGGTCTGTGAATCCATCAGCTCTGATCCGCACCCTCACCCCATGATGCGGGCAGCTGGGGGGAGGACAGGCAGAGAATGCAGGGCTCCCCAGACCCCCAGGGCGACCCCAGGAGCAGTCCCCGAGCTCCACTCTCCTGAACCCTAGCGACAGGGTTTTACCTGCACTTGAGAGAAGAAAAGGATTTGCTAAGCAGATTGATGGTTTAACAAGCCCACTTATGAGCGCAGGCTTTTAGCAGCAGCATTTGCATTCCAACAATGAGTGTACAAATTATAAATGACTCCTTATCTATTTTTAAAGCGCTTTAAGACTTCTCATCTGCCGTCAAGAGTGTCACAGAGCCTACCAAGGACATTCAGAGCAACGCTGCGCTCCTCCTGAAAATAAACTCTTCTGTTAGGGAGCTCACGGTTACGGAGCTGCTCACACACCCCAGGTGCCCGTGCGGGCATGGAAGAGCCTCCGGCTCCTCTGAGGCTCTTGCAGGTCTCCAGAGGGGTGGCCTTTCACTTCTTACAGAGGAAAGGAGGCCAACCCAGAGGAGGTGAGCTGAGGGTGCAGGCATGCTCAGCGGTGGTGCAGAGTCCCCACCAGGTCCACGTTCTTTCTGGGGACCACGAAAGGTCCAAGTTCTTTCTGCTGCATCTCGGGGTGCTTTCTCCCCAATTCAGGTTTCTGTCCCTCCATCAGAGCAAGGATGGTCTGATATAGACCCTCAGGGGGGTTGGAGAGCAGGGGAAAGAAGGGAAAGGATAGAGAGAGGGGTCTGAGAGGTCAGGAGAAGGAGGCCCAGTTCCGTGCGGAGGAGGAGAGGGCTCTGAGGGCCGGTACCGGGTGTGTCCTGGTCCACACCCCAGCTCTGCTGAGAATTCCCCATGGGCAGCTCCTTTGTCCTCTCCAGCCCTCAGCTTTCCCGTCTGCAAAGGAGTTTGTCCTCCAGATCAACGTTCCCCAACGTGGGTCATTCGTGTCCCTTTCACAAGTATCACCGTCTCTGAGAATCGCCTGTACTTTCCACATGCTCTTCTTTTGTCAGTTCCCTTTTTTACTCGGGAGAAGGAAATGGCACCCACTCCAGTGTTCTTGCCTGGAGAATCCCATGGACAGAGGAACCTGTCGAGCTACAGTCCACAGGGTCACGAAGAGTTAGACACAGCTTAGCGACTAAACAGCATTTTTACTCGATTATTTTAAAGATAAACTTTATTGTGCACCTTCAATAGGCTGGAATATCACTTGTCATATACAGAAGCTAACCATCAAACTGAACACAAATAAATGAAAAATAATAATTTATCTGATTAAATTCTTTCCAGCTGTGTGGCCTGGAGTCCTCTCTCTCTCTCTCTCTCTTTCTCTCTGTTAAAGAGAAGTGACTCATCAGGGGTGGGTGTTAAAACCCATTGACCCCGAGCTGAGCCCTTGCTGCTCGAGGTAGCCACCCGAAGCCTGTCTCCACACGTAGGGCAGCGTTTTGTGCCTCCTGAGATCACCCCTGTGAGCCCCAGTGTCTGGGGTCACGCTCTGTAGAAAGCCGGGTCAGAAATCATGCACTGACAATTGAATCTGGGTAGGTCTGGTTTGGAGAAGCCACAGGAGATACTAGAAAGAGGGCAGGAGTGGGTGGGATTCCAGGACGAGCCCTGCTTTCTGTGACAAGGAGGTGGGCGCGTTTCCCATGCTTTCTGCCTTTTGATGAGGGTGGGTAGGGGCAGAGGGGGTTCCTAGGGGGCTTCTGCCCAGCACCCCCTCTACCCTCCAGGGATTGCTGCTGGAGCCTCAGCTTCCTCCCCAACCTGGTGGGGAGGAAGGCCCCTCGAGTTTGCCCTCAGTCACCTGCAGAGTGAGGCAGCCTGTAATCCCTGTAATCCCATATTAATGAATTTATGTGCCCCAGAACTGGCTGAGTTGGGGGAAATTAAACTAAGCAAGCTCATCTCCCTGCCTGGGAGGCTGGAGGGGGACCGGGGGATTGCTCCCGACGGGATCAGAGTCGTGTTACATCCCATCCATGCTGAGCTCCAGGCAGCCTCCCTGTGGGCTCTGCCCAGGTTCTGGGGTCGGGGGTCCCCACTTCAGCTTTCCCTGAGGTTGCGTGCAGGCAGGTGTGGAGTGTGCATGCTCTTGAGCGTCCCCGCCTGGCCTCCAAGGGGGCCTTCCCTACTGGGCTCTGCCCACTTCCCGGCCTTAATGAGGAGGGGGGTTGGGGGTGAAAGGGGGAGACGCATTCTGATCAACCAAGAGCAGAGAGAGAACGTTTGATCAAAAGCATCTTAAGAGACCTTCTAGTTCACTGTTACTCCGCAGCCACAGGTGCAAGTACGACTTCCATTTTTACAGATGAGGAAACTGAGACCTAGGGAGGGGAAGGCCTGACCGCCTTGTCTGGGGCTGAGCCAAGCCAGACCGCAGGCTCCTGACCTAGGCTTCTCTCCCTGCATAATTCCTCTTCGCAAAAGGGCGGGTGAGTGGCTTCAGAGCCCATCCTTGGGACCTGCCAGGTACCATGTAGGTGTTCTTCTTATGCAAGCCTTGTGCTCAGGGTTCAACCCAGCTAGACCCCTATCTGTGCTGAGTCTGTTCTAGGAATATCTTTATTCACACTCTCCTCTGATCACGGCCTCTGGGGACACCTTCCCTCTTTCTGCCTGGAGACTGTGGCCACTTCCCCTGCCCTTTGCCAAGCATGACACGCAAGGTCTCCTCCATCTTCCGAGATTCTGAAATGACCTCCCCTGGGCAAGTTGGCAAAGCCAGGAGGTACCAGCACACCGGAGGAGACCCCTCTCACCGTCCAGGACACCCTCCCATGGGCACCAGGACCTGCCCTTTCAGAGCAGCTGGGTTTTGCAGCTCAGGGTGTCAGGTCTTGGAATCTGGGGGGTTCTTGCTCCACTGCAGAACGGAGGGCCTTGACTGCAACTGCAAAGCCTGCCTCTCACCCAGGGAAAACCCTAGTTTTCTCATCCCCTGATACTTTGTCTGGTCTCTGCCTGATATCTGTCTGTTCTCCTTGATCAGCCCCTGCCCACCCGCTGCATTCCACCTCATCCTCCCAGGCCCCTTCCTCTTTCCAGGGAGGAAAAAGATTGGTTTCCTGTGGGGCAAAGTGTGTAGTCCACAAGCGCCCCCAGGCTCTCAGAGCCAGGGTTGGCTTGAGCTGGGTCGGGGTGGGGAGAGGGCAGCAGATCCCACAGATGGAGAGCCACAGAACCAGCCCGTCTGGAGTCAGAAACCAGAGGCTTGTGAGTGAAGCTGTCCCGATGCCACCGATGCCACCGAGCCAGTTCCCACCGTGAAAGGGCCTTTTGTTTTACATTCCCCCCACCCGCAGTTCCTGGGTGAGCAGTGATTCCATTTTAATTAAATACTCAAAGATGGGGGTTGAGCACGCTGCCTGAACCCTCTGCTCAGGGCCCAGAGGAAGTGATTTGGGAGAGGCCAGTGGGGGCCCCACCCTGGCTGGAAAATGGTGAGCAGGTGGTGGGGCTGAGAGCCCTGGGCAGGCAGCTATGTGCCCTCGGCAGCTGGGTCATGTGAACGCAGAGGAGTCCACCCTGCCGGAATCCAGCCCTCCTTGGGTATCCCCTTAGCAGCACCTTCAGGGACACATTTAGGAAATTAAACCCAAGGGCAGGGGAGAGATATGTTCTGATTTCACACCGGTCCAGCAGGGGTTCAGAAAGGAGCTGATGGCTGGCTGTGCTGGTGGGCAGCCTGTCCCCCCCAACCCCCACCCCAGCCCGTCATGCCCTCTGATACCATCTTCTCTGCCTGCCACATGCTGGCTTCTTGCCCAGAAGGAGTCCACTGTTCAGCAAGCCAGCCCAAACCAAACTCTGAGTCGAGGCACCTGTGGGAAAACCCAGCCCAGTCTGCCCATCCTGGCTTGCCCTTGGTCCATAGAATCCCTCCTCAAATGGCTCTTCCTCCAGGAAGCCCTCCAGAATATGGATTATCCCCTAACATCCCACACTCGCTGTAACCCATCCCTCTAAAAACATTTTTTTTTAATTTGAATTCCTGTGAATTGGCCATCTCTCCCCCATAGGATATAAGCTCCAGGAGGACAAGGGCTTTGTCTCTTTCATTCACTCAGCACCTGACACAGATCACACACTCAGCAGTGGTTGACTGAATACACTTAGGTAAAATCTGTGGGCAAAGACTCCACTTAAAAACATGTTGTTGTTCAGTCACTCATTCATGTCCAACTCTTTGAGACCCCATGGACTGCAGCACTCCAGGCTTCCCTGTCCTTCACTATCTCCCAGAGCTTGCTCAAACTCATGTCCATTCAGTCAGTGACATCATCCAACCATCTGATCCTCTGTTGTCCCCTTCTCCTCCTGTCCTCAATCTTTCCAAGCATCAGTCTTTTCCAATGAGTCAGCTTTTTGCATCAGGTGGCCAAAGTATTGGAGCTTCTCAGCTTTACCATCAGTTCTTCCAATGAATATTCAGGGTTGATTTCGTTTAGGATAAAAAAATGACATAATTTCAGTAGCGTGAAAGTCTATCATGATGACTGTTTTTCTGGGGCTCATCCAACCAGCAGAGGTTCCCCGAACCCCTGTTCTGCTCTGTCATTCCCCGCGATGGATTATACTGGGGGGACAGTGATGAAGTCAGCACGACATCTGCCCTCAAGAGGTTCTCAGCACAGGAGAAGACAGACAGGAAATCACAGTTCAGTGGACTATGTCTGTAATGGAAGGCCAGGGAGGCTTCCTGGAGGAGGGGACCATCCAGGATGATGAGCAGCAGTCTAGCTGGGAGAGAAGAGGGTGGATTGCCTGAGAGGGTGAGGCCGTTCTGAGAACCAGTGGCGAGAAGTGGTGAAACCTGGGGTCGGAGGGTTGGTGAAGAGCTTTCTCGAAGGCATTTCAGATGCCCTCCCCCATACACACACATAGGCTCCAGAGCTTGTTGGAAAGGCGGTAGGGAGCTGTTGAAGGTTATTCAGCAGGGGCAGGGCACCAGCAGCTGTGTTTTAGGAGCATTCTTTGAGCAGCAGCTGGGAGCGTGGACTGAAGCCCCAGAGGAACTGGGGCCTGCTTTCGCGTCCACCAGGGAAATGGAATATGATGCCAGGCACTGGGCCCCTCTCTGAGGATGACTGTCCAAACCTCTGCAGAGGGCTGGGTGATAAAATGCAGGCAGGGGGATCACTTACCTGTTATCAGATACGCTTTCCTCTGAAGGGGATAAACGTCCTCCTGAATAGGTGGCTGAGAGGGCAGGTGCTGCGTCAGTGTGCCCTGGGTGTGTTCTCCAGGCCTGGGGGCTCCAGGTCATCACCCCTGGCACCTGGAAATGCCATCCTCTTGGTTAAGTGCATGTTGTACAGTCAGTCAACGAACCACTTGCTTAACGTCGATGTAGGTTTTGTTTGCTTGCTTATTTACTGTATTCAGCCACAGATCCTGCTGGAGGTTGGGTGGGTGGGGAAGCTCCATGGGCAGAGGCTCAGAGCTAAGAATACATTTGAAATTAGTTGGAGGGGAGGCTAAGGCTCTTTTATATTGAATCCTTGTAGCCTTGGGGCCGAGTTCCCTTTTTCTCAGGAGAGTGAACAGTTGAAAGGCGTAAAAACCCAAATTTCTTTGTGTTCACCCCACGTCTTTGTCATTAAAAATATAGAGCTTGTGGCACTAGGCTAAGTGCTCAACATGTGTCATCTCTTAATCTTTATAACAACTCATGAAAGCCAGAGTGTAATTGCCTCCATTTCACAGGTAGGTAAGCTAAGGCTCAGAGAGGGTAAGTCCCTTGCTCAAGGCCACACAGTGAGGAAGCAGAGCGCCTGCGTTTTCAACCCAGGACCTCTGCCCCCACAAACCCCATTTTGAGCCACCACAGCAGGCCTTCTAAGAGCAGGGCAGCAAGCTGAGCTCACCCCCAAATTGTGCTCAGTTTACTCTTTGTGAGGCCTTTCTGGAACCCACATCCCAGAGGATCTTGTCCCCCTCCCCCAAATTCCAAGGACACCTGTGCATTCAGAGGAGGCTCCTTTGCTGGTGGTCTCATCACTTCTCTCCCCTGTTACCTGCCTTTCAGAAGAACTGTGTTGTCTGGACCCCTTCTCCCAGGATCCCAGCCTGGAGTCTAATATGAGGTCTTTCTTATCCTTCCCCTCCTTATTATATAACACTCCTTACCATTTGTAAGTCCTTTTCCCATTTAATCTTTGCCACTTCCTTCTGAGGCTTGATAGCTTGAGGGCCATTTGACAGAGGAGGGATCGGGGCTCAAAGACTCGAGGACAATGGCGATAATAAAAACCGTAGCAGTTAAAATGTACTACGCCGAGCTTGCGTACAGGTGAGAGGTACTGATATTGTTATTCCCTTTTGGAACTTGGGGAAACTGAGGCACCAGGTTCTGGAGTAGCTTATCCAGGGTCGCAGCTAGTGAGAGTTGGAACTGAGGTTCAGACCCAGGAAGTCTGGCTCCAGAGCCCACACCCTGAACCATTTCACCCAGTCGCCACCCAACTGGCTGGTGGGGAGGCGCACAGAGGACTTGGCAAACACTAGGGGATGACTTGACTGCTCATCACTGACCCCCTGCAGCTCCGCTTGTGTCTTCCTCTTTCTTTCCTTCTCGACCTAGGGTTTGTAACTGACTGTCCTACCGTCACAGAACCCCACATACTACAGGTGCTGGTTTAAGTGCTGTTCATCCCTGAGAAGACTCACTTCTGTGTGTGTGTGTGTGTGTGTGTGTGTGTATGTGTGTGTGTTCATGCCTGCCATGTGCCATGTGCCACTTTGCTGAGATTCCTTATAGACTGTGCCCGGGGAAGCTACCTGCACCAAGACTCTCTCTGACTCCCTCCTTCACTTGGGGTGAAGACTTTCCTGACTGTGTGTTTCTCCTGTCCCTGGGCTGAGGCTGGCAGCTGACTGTCGGGTTTTCATCTTAAGGGACAGGGAGACGTGGTCCTTCAGAACGAGTCGAGCCTTCTTCAGGAAACTCCAGTTTTCTTTTGAAACTAAGCCACAGAAGAGTGACAGCCAAGAAATTCACAATCCTGCTTGGGACTGTGTTTTCCTCTTTGGAAAAAAAAAAAAAAAATACGAGCTCTTTTGACTACCAAAGTGACTCTCAACCATCTTAAAGTGACAGCCTCTTACTTTACACCTGTGATATAGGGCATGCTCATTAAAAATAAAGAAAGAAAGGAAGAACTTGTTTTCAAAGCCTTGGCACCTCCCTGGAGGTTATCATACACACTCAAGAGCTGCAAAATCTAAAACTGTGATCACTGTGTGAGATGGATGATGAAGTTTATTCATTCAGCAGGCGTTTCTTGGGTATCTACACTCTGCCTGATGCTGAAATTATGGGGATGTTCAGATCCAGGGCAGGTAATCCCTGCCCTCATGGAACTTAGTTCTATATAGAGAGAAAGATATTGCACTAATAAATCAAGCCGATCACTTCAGACCGAGTAGAAGGATGTGGCACAAGGTGCCATGATAGAGTGGCAAGAGGCCACCTAGAGAGGGCCTGCCAGCTGAGAGGGGAGTGACAAGCAGACAGCTATGCCAAGACCTGAGGAAAGCGCATTTCAGGCAGACGGCATACATAGTCAGTGCAAAAACTGCCAAGTTGGGAACAAGCTTGTGAGTTCAAGGAGTGGCAAGGAGGAGGACAGCAGTGGGAGATGATGTCAGAGCTTGGCATAGGCTAGTCGTGTAGAACCTGGTCAGCCACGCAGAGAGCTTGGCTTTCATTCTATTAAGTAGACTGCATGCTCTGTTGATTAACAAGTGATGTGTGAATTCAGGAAAGATGATGGATTATGGCCACATTTACCGTTTTGTTCTCACAAAATTTTCATGCATCTGGCAAACATAATTTTGATGAAGGTAATACTCTCAATGGAAGATGACAGGGTCTTTTTACATGAATTATGGCAACTTGGTGTAATGATCACAGGGCTCAAGGTTCACTCTGAGATTTCCTAGCTGTGTGACCTTCGGCAGGTCATCTACTACTATTTCTGAGCCTCTGGTTCTTTATTGAGCAGAGGGGTGATACTGGAGTCACAGGGCTATTGTGAAAGTGAAAAATGATAATGCCACTAAAAAGCGTTTTATAGACTGCCAGGTGGTGTGCCGCTGGAAACGTGTATGGTTCCATTGAGAATTCTCCACTGCAAGCCCTCTCAGCAGTTAGGACCATACATTGCTATCTAGGGGAGCAGATGCCCACTGATGCTGATAAGTCACTTCAGTCATGTCTGACTCTGTGCGACCCCGTAGACGGCAGCCCACAAGGCTCCCCTGTCCCTGGGATTCTCCAGGCAAGAACACTGGAGTGGGTTGCCATTTCCTTCTCCAGTGCATGAAAGTGAAAAGTGAAAGTGAAGTCGCTCAGTTGTGTCTGACTCTTAGCGACCCCATGGACTACAGCCCACCAGGCTCCTCCATCCATGGGATTCTCCAGGCAAGAGTACTGGAGTGGGGTGCCATTGCCTTCTCCAAGATGCCCACTAGAGATGTTTAAAAAAAAAAAAAAAAGATCTTGGAAGACCTAAAGCCTAGGTGAGCGGGGAGCATATCAAAGAAGAGTATCTAGCATCCGACCTCATGCCCTGAGGACTTGCAGCACCCCTCGCTCCCTCAGAGGCCCCCAGACACCTGACAAAGCTCTGTAACTAAAGGCCCTCTTAGAAGATGCCAGCCCTACCATGCATTGCTTCCCAGTTGTGGCAGGAGGGACCTGTCCAAGGCAGACCTGTGAGAATCTTGAAGTGCACTGAGGTCAGCATCCTGGAGCCAATCAGCATGAAGCACTTGGAGCTCTCCAGGGTCCTGACCAGCAGGTGCTCCCAGAATATTGCAGTTACCTTAGAGTGTATAGCTGTGACTCCAATTGCGTTGTCTTAGAAATGGGTTGTAGTTATCACATCTGGACCAAAAATGAGTATCTGGGGGGAAATAACCACATTTGGGGTCAGGCAGACCTGGATTAAAATCTCTAACCAGCTGATGACCTTAACCACTTAAACCTTCATTCCCTTATCTTTAAAGTGGGGGTGGTGGTAGCTGTTTCGTGTTGGCTTGCATGAGTTAATGAGTGAAAGCATTGAAAGAACCTAATACAATTCCAGATTAATAGGTCATTAAGTAGACGTCCCTCTGCCTAGGCAGTGAACTCTCAAGAGAAGCCTATTGTGGATCACAGGATTGGTTATAAGAATATGGATTCTGAGGTCCCTCAGACCTCATATAAGTTCCAGTTTTCCCCTGACAGTATGAGTGACTAAGACACTCACCTGTTAAACAGGGCTAATCTTGCATACTTAATAGGGCCTAATAGCTAGAGTTTAATAAGCACCAAACAAAGGCTTGTGGATTTGGATTGAATTTTCAGGTGACCTTCCTCTCCTTTTTAAAATAGAATTTAATTTGAAGTCCATCTCTAACCTAACAGCAGGTTTATGTTTCCCTGCACTCCGTTAAAAGGGGGCAGGCAGTAAATGGAAGCAAATGGTCATGTTGTAGTGTGACAGGGTGAAATGAAAATGGGTGCGTTGAGTTGAGCAGATATAACCACTCGCTCTTAGGTGGAGTCTATGGCACACGACTGTCAGAGTTACGTGGTCATGACCCCCAAGAAAAAGATCTATTCTCAGAAGTCATAGAGCCCTTGGAGTGTGAGAACAAAAATGTTTATAAGGTCTGTCTCTAAAGTTTCCATATTCACAGGGGAAAAAGAATGAAGCTGTGTGTCTTTGAGTGCCTGAAACTTTTCCAACAGAAAAGCATGAAGCTGGGTGGGCAGAGTCCCTGTGGGCAGAGAGAAAATTACTTCACCCAGATGTCTGCTCCACCACTTTTCTGGGCAACTTGATGTTTAACTTTTAATTTTGGAGAATTTCGATCATATCAACAAGTAGTATAGAATGGCAAAGCCACATATACTCATTACCTAGCGGCAGTAATTACCAACCATTGATTAATCATTTTTCTTAAGCATTGATTAATCTTGATGAACCTCCTCCCATCCATTTCCCTCCCTCCTACTGCTGTTGCAGTGACACAAATCAGCTGGGTGGCAAAAGCATTCAGCTCTCTGAGCCCAGTTTCCTAAGCTGTAAATCTGGGTTGATGGTGACATCGAGAGCACAGGCTATCGGGGAAGGTGAAGAGAGAGATGAAGTCCTGACCGAGGCTGTTCTCAGTGTGAGTTCTCTCTTCTTCCCTGTCTCACTCCTGGTGGAGCCTGGGATCAGTGCAGACTTGGCCTTCAGGTCTCCTTCTGCAAGTTGAGTTTCTCAGATCTGCCTTCT
>NW_011495042.1:3079701-3086014 GCF_000754665.1 Bison bison bison | reverse complement strand
ACTCACCTTCTGGATCTCGGTGCCCATTATTCCAGTTACCCCTCACCTTTGGGAGTTGAAGTTCTGGTCTGTCCTGATCCTAGGGCTGAGGAAGGTGCCATGGAACTGAAAGTCAGGAAACACAGGTTTCTATCACCCTAGTTACCTGGACTTCACCAGTTCAGACCTCAGCGTCCTCATCTGGAATAGTACTGCCTTCATGTATAAAGTGCTTTTGCAAAATTTAAGCTGTGAGGATTGTTTCAGTGCTGATATTCTGCTCTTCATCCCCTTCAGAATAAGCCTTGTAGAAAGGGATTGTAGGAATCAAAGAAGACAGAAGTGGAGCAGGAGCAGCCTGAGGTCCAGAGAGGGTGTGTGTTTAAGATGGACTAGAATACAGCATGCTCAAGAACATGAGGGAAATGGCCCAGTAGGGAGGAACAGGGGGTGATTCAGGGGGAGAGGACAGCAGGGGCACCCACGGAGGCTAGCTCTCGTGTGAGGCTCACTGTCAGTGGCCCCTGGTCACAGAGGCCTTGGGGCTTAGCTAGTGTGTTTGAACCTTATCCTGAAATCAGTGAGGCCCCTGGAGAACTTTGAACAGGGGAGGCGGTGTGGTCATGCCTGCCATGGGGAGGGCAAGACTGCTTGAGAAGACCTACTGAGGAGGGTTGGAGAAATTCCAGCAAAGGGGACTGTGTCTGCTCCTCACTGCCTCCCAGAGCTAAGCTGAGCTGTCTGTTGAGGACAGTCACCAGGGATAGCGAAGCGCTTTTGAACCTTCAGCAGGAAGCCCTTCTTGGCCAGTGTCACCGCTTCACAGCTTGTGAAGTGCGGAGACCAGTGGGAGGGAGTCCAGGAGCCGAGCCTTAGTGTCACTGGACATGGCCAGCTGGTCTTTGAAACCTGCTCCCCAGTCCCTGAGTCCAAGGCAGGTGCACAGGTGCGCATGCTTCCGACCCCCCTCTCTCATGAGGCCAGGACTGTGAGCACAGCCACCTCTCCCTCAGGCTCACTGGTTTAAACAGGGGAGCAGAGAGCATCAGGGCTCCACATAGGCGAACCTGCAGAACCCACTGCTGCCATGGGCCGGGGCGGCTGCTGGGGGGAAGTCCCAGGCTAAGTAAGGATGGGGAGAGTGAATCCCTCTCCACCTCGGAGTGGGGAAGATTGGGCTTCCAGGCAGGAAGAAGCCAGGACCCACCAGCCCTGGGTGGTCCAGGGGAGGAAGAATTAGTCCAGGGGTGGTCCTAGAGCCTACAGCAGGCTAACATCATTCTAGAAGGGTTTTTTTTTTCCTAATTTTTAAACATTAAGGTATAATTTTCATACAGTAAAATTTCCCTGTTTTAGTGTACAGTTCTGAGTTTTGACAAATGCACACCATTGTGTAGCCACCTCTTTAATCCGCATAGAGGACTTCCAACACCCTGAAATTCCCCTGTCACTTTGTAGTTAGCCTCTTCCCCTCCCCCAAGTCCCCAGCAACCACAAATCTGTAGATCTGCCTTTTCCGTAACAGCGTATGAAGGAATCGCACAATACTCGACCTTTGACCCTGGCTTCTCCCACTCCGCACGGTGATCGTGACTCTGTCATTTCAGCAGTTCACTCTTTTCCTATGCTGAGTGGTATTCCATCATCAGGACACACTGTTTACCCAGTCACTCAGTTATCCCTTGAGAGGCATTCAGGCCATTTGCAGGCTTTGGCTGTTATAAATAAAATCACTTTATTTTTGTATAAACGTAAGTTTTCCTGGGGTAAATACCTGGAAGTGGGATTTCTGGATTGTGTGATAGATTTCTGTTTAATTTGTAAGGAACTCTCCAGGTCTTTTTCCCATTTTGTACCCCTACCAGCAATGGACATGAGTTCCAGTTGCTCTACATTCTCTCCAGCACTTGGTATTTGTCGTTGTTTATTTCTTTGCTTATTTTTAGCCATTGATAAGTACTGGGGGCCTTATCAAGTACCTCCTAAGTGCTAGGCACTGAACTAGGTGCTTGATGCACAGTATCTCATCAAATGCTGGGCGTTCTGCAGGTTTGGAGACTGAGGCCCAGAGGAGTCTCCAAGGTCCTGCAGGACAAGAGCTGGCCCAGGGTGTGGAAACTCCACCGTGTGTTCCAAAGCTCAGCCAACCTGAGAGGTTCTGCCCCGATGTGGGGACAGTATCAACACTCGCTCACACCACAGGAAAACGGGTTCAGTCCAGACTCACCTCTCCCTCTGCCCTCCCCAACGGTCATTTCTTGGCCTGTCTGCCTCCTCTGATGGTCTATGAGCCCCCTGAGGGGCTGTGTTCTGGTCCTGTCTGTATCTCCAGGCCTGGGACAGACCCAGCAGAAGAGCGAGGCAGCTGGTATATGAGGTCCCACTGCAAGGCTGAGACCCACTAGAGGAATCTCAGTCCTTCCCGGGATTCCAGCAGCCTCCCTGACCACTCTCGGCCCCTAGAGTGGGAGCCACTGGGAAGATGGAGCTAGAGGGCCAGAAGACCAGGCCAGGCATGGACGGCCCTGTCAGCTGGACCCTCCACGGGGGCCCACCCTGAACTGTGCCAAACCCCCAGGTCCTCCCAAGATCTGGCATCTCACTGCCAAGCCCATGGCCCCCTGCCAGGTCTGTGGGCTTTGTTTCCTCCCCTTGCTGCCCCAGCTTGTGTCCAGGAGACACATCAGGAGCTGGGAAACTTGCTACTGCCTCTCAGCCCCTCCTACTATTGATACACAGGCTCACAAGGTATTGCCAGCCACTGGCAAGGGAATCTGACTCTTTGGGAATCTGACTGCACTTGAATGTGAAAAAGGAGGTTATTTCCTGTTGGGTCCTTTTTTTTCCCTCCTTAACAGTCATTTACAGCCACTTAACCTCTCTGAGCCTCACTTTGTCTGTAAATTGTTAGCTGCTCCATCGTGTTCAGCTCTTCACAACCCCATGGACTGTAGCCCACCAGGCTCCTCTGTCCATGGGATTCTCCAGGTAAGAATACTGGAGTGGGTTGCCATGCGTTTCTTCAGGGGATCTTCGCAACCCAGGGATCGAAGCTGGGTCTCCTACATTGCATGTGGATTCTTTACCATCTGATCCACCAGGGGAGCTTTGGACATAAAAGCTAAAGCATCTGTCCCTCTAAAGATTGTGGTAGAGATTCAGTGAGGTAAGACAGTGAGTTGCTCAGCAGAGGGGCCCCAGAGGCAGTGCTTGTGCTGGGTGAGAGTAGTCACCTTGCAGCCCCTTCCCCTCCTGCCTCCGTCTCACTTGAGTCTCACTGTGGCCCTCAGAAAATGGTGCCAACTGCATACTTAGGTCATAGTCTCGCTTCATGAGTCACAGATGGCAGTCACAGTGGGAACCTGTCAATGCAGACAGACAGCAACAATGACCTTTATTTGCTTCCCATGTAGGGCCACAGAATTCACATTAATGGGGGGGTCTGCATCAAGGTATTTAATTTTATAAAATTACATGTACACACACATGCATTTGTAGAAAATAAAATGACTTCTATACAACAACAACAAAAAAGAAAACAGTGCCAAAATCCCCTTAGGACATTCATGCCAGGAGGTGACCAGCCTCACCTAATCCCAGCCATGTTTTCCACATCTGTAAAACGGGAATGTTGAACAAGTTAGTCCCAACTAGCCGCTCCTGCTCTCACAACTCCCTCCTTTTCAGGTTCCATTTTCCTGTTCCTTCTGTAGGGCAGGGAATGAGTAGATGTGATGAGGGGGCTCCGGAGGAGGATTTGGGGGCTTGGTGCCCAGTGTAGCCAAGAGACACAGGGCCTGAGACCTTGGCCTCCGTGGTGGCTCTGGTGGCTGTTAGGCTGGGTGAGGCTGTCCAGAGTTAGGCAGAGGGGCCCCCTGTTCTTCTGGGCTCTGCTTTTGAACCAAGAGTCAGCAGTGTCCAGCAGTGGGGGTGGTAGTGTAGATTGTCAAAACAGTTGTGGCCAGTGTAGACGGCCACACAGCCATCAGAAGTGAGTCTGAGGACTTGGGCATTGGTTCACAAATACTGACGAAAGAGCACTCTTAGGCACTCAAGGCAAGGTACAGTGTAACCCTTTTGAAACATCTGTCTCCTCCTCTAGACTGTCAGGTCTCAATGGGGTGGTTTTTGCACACCTTACCTCCTGCCTCAGGGGTATTTGGTAAGTTCTAGAGACATTCTTGATTGTCATGACTTGGGGAGGAGCTCCTGGCATCCTGTGTTAGAGACCAAGTCACGTGGCAACACCCACCACAGAGAATTTCGCAGCTCAAATGTCCACGGTGCCATGGCTGAGGACCCTGCCTTGATCCAGGGCCTCGTATGAGTCCAGTGCCTCACACAACGCCTGGAAAGCAGTGATCCTGCAATGGCATCGTGGATGCAGAGAGTCCTCCTAAATGTGCCAGTGACATGGTGGGATTACAGAGGAGTCCTACTCTCCTCTTTGCTCATCTGCATTTTTAGTGGTTTGTTTATGATCCTTCATAATACTGTCAAACTTTTTTTTTCTTGATAATGTTTTTTAACTTACTTATTTTTAATTGAAAGATAATTGATAAGGGCAGGGGGGTGGAGGAGGGAGAGGGTGAGATGAATGGAGAGAGTAGCATGGAAGCTTATACACTACCATATGTAAGACAGATAGTCAATGGAAATTTGCTGTATGACCCGGGGAACTCAAACTGGGGCTCTGTAACAACCTAGAGGGGTGGGAAAGGGTCGGGGCAGGAGGAAAGTTCAAGAGGGAGGGGACATATGGCTAATTCATGTTGATGTATGGCAGAAATCAAACCAATGTTGCAAAGCTTTTCTGTATTTCTAAAAAATCTCCCACTCTGGATTTGCAGAGCTTGTATGATGAAAATTTTACTTAAGGAAGAAAAAACAGGATCATGTCAGAAAGGCATAACATGTGTACTGAATCATATAGTAATTAAATTCATCCATTCGTTTAAACAATGTTTATTGGTCCCCTGGTATATGGCAGGTGTGGTTCTAGTAAGTGGGGATACAACAGTGGAGGGAAAACAAAAAAAGATAAAATTGCTCTCTTGGAGCTTGTGTTCCAGCAGAAGAAAACAATTAAGGACTTAACGTACAAATATGTGATATTTATAATACAACAGAATAGCTGGTATTGACAAGTGGGATGAGCAGAGGTAAGACAGGGCAGGGAGAGGGCGTGATGAAGAGCTGATGGGAGGAGACCTCTCGGAGGATGTGAGTTTTGAACAGGGACCTGAGTGGAGCTGGGGAGCACGACATGATAAATGGACCCGGTGTGGACATCATGTGTGTTTAAAGCAGAAGTTCCACTTCTTCTCTGGAAGGTCTCTGTTACACTCGGAGAAATGGCAGGAATTCTTATTTTGGAAGTGCAATCCATCAAGATGCTCCCTCTGACACCTCTGAGGAGAGGCTGATGGCATTTTCTTCCTCTGTGAAGGACCGGAAGGATGCACAGTTACTTAAAGACTGGACCTTGGAAGGTGGGGACAGGGTTCTCTCGAGGACCTGCAGAGGTGCTCTCCCTGGGGAGGCAGTCTAGAGTTCCACTCCCACTACCTGCCAGCTGTGTGACCTTGGACAGGTTGCTTAAACTCTCTGAGCCTCAGCTTTCTCATCTGTAAAATGGCAACGATAACTCTCATCCCCCGGGGTGATGGAGACTCAGGTGAGATAATATTAGGGAAGCTCTGCTGTGCATCCTGGCACATGGAGGTGCCCTTCTTCCCTCTGTTCCCAGCATCCTTCTCTCATTCTTGCTGGTAACATGAGTTAAGGGGCCGAAGTTTGCAGAATGTGAGCCAAACAAATTCTCCAACACCACTTTTTGAACAACGGCAGCATGCCGACATCCCAAGCAAAGGCGACGATGCCATGGTTTTGAGCAGAAGCAGACAAGTGCCACCGTTTGTCTTCTTTCAACATGTGTTGGGCTCATAAAAATAACTGCGAAGGGAAAAGCCCTGCAGAGGAGGAAACAGTCTGAGTAAAGGTGCCGAGTGAGTCAGTGAGTCGGCAGGTGTTCACTGGGTACCTGATATTTTCTGGGTACCCTTTTGGATGCTGGAGGTACCCCGGCAAACTAAACAGAGAGGACGGAAAGGATGTGTTCCCATGGAGCTTACACTGTTTTGGCACTACAGAGGCGTTAGACACAAAACAAATAGAGAAGCCAGATTTGAGAGTGAGGTGATAGCAGGTGATGGGGAGGCAGCCTCAGACAGGCAGTGAGGGAAGGCCTCTGTGAAGAGGAACGTTGGCCTTGGATCAGAATCCTGGGAGGGAGGCAGGCACCTCTGGAGAAAGCCGTCCAGGCAGAGGGAAC
>NW_011495042.1:3055576-3079577 GCF_000754665.1 Bison bison bison | reverse complement strand
TTGTTTGCTGCTGTTCAGTCGCTAACTCATGTCCGACTCTTTGCAACCCCATGGACTGCTGCATGCCAGGCTCCCCTGTCCTTCACTCTCTCCAGAGCTTGCTCAAACTCATGTCCATGGAGTCAGTGATGCCATCCAACCATCTCATCCTCTGTCGCTGCCTTCTCCTACTGCCCTCAATCTTTCTCAGCATCAGGGTCTTTTCCGATGAGTCGGCTCTTCGGTTTAGGTGGCCACAGTATTGGAGCTTCAGCATCAGTCCTTCCAATGGATATTGAGGGTTGATTTCCTTGAGGATTAACTGGTTTTATCTCCTTGCAGTCCACAGGATGCTCAAGAGTCTTTTCCAGCACCACAGTTCAAAAGCATCAATTCTTTGGCACTCAGCCTTCTTTATGATCCAACTCTCACATCCTTACCTTACTACTGGAAAAACCTCAGCTTTGACTATATGGACCTTTGTGGCCAAAGAAATGTCTCTGCTTTTTAATATGCCGTCTGTTAGTCATAGCAAAGCTGTGTGCTGGTGAGGTGGAAAGAAGGCAGATAGATATAAAGAGTGTTGAGGAGGAGAGGCAAAGAAGAAGCTGGAAAGGTGAGCAGAGCCAGACCAGGAAGGGTCTTGCAGGCCATAGAATGGATCTTACACTGGATTCTAATTACAGTGCAAACCATTGGAGAGATAAGAGCAGGCGAATAACATGATTTAATCTGTGCTTTGAAAAGATCCGTTCTGGCTGCTCCGGCTGCTGCACCTGGCTGGGTTTGAAGGCTGGAGAGAGTTGCAATAGACAATGGTGGCTTGGACCTGAATGTGGCTGGGAGAAGGTGGGAAGGATATTTGGGTCGGATATATCCCAAATATATCCGATTTGAGATATATTTGGAGATGGCACCGTTGGGGCTTGCCAAGGGGTTGGGTACAAACACTGAGAGAACTAGAGGAGTCAAGGATGGCATTTCTGCTTTTCTGCTGAGCACCTGGGAAGGTGCCTGTGGCTGTTTGCGCAGGTGGGGAGCCCAGAGGAGAAGGACTGCTGGGGTGGGGTCATTTTAGCATTCATGTTAGTTATCCCAGCCTTGATGCCAAGCAGGCATGTGGATTGTATATGTGGAATCAGGGGTGAGTGCTGGAAAGTGATGGAATGGAAAGTTAGAGCCTTAGGATCACCCAGCAGTAGGAAGTAATTAATAGGGAGTTAAGGTAGGATGTTCAGGGAACATAGCCCCTGGGAACCATGGTCGTGAGAACAACATGTGAGTATCAGCCACGAGCTAAACATCACCTTCTTTCAGGAGAGAGTGGCCAGCTCGACTCTACATGGTTTTTCAGGACTTCGATCCGTGTGTCTCTGGCTCTGTGGTATTTGCAGATTCTACTGGGCACACAAGGGCCCACATGTCAGGAAGCCCATAGAGATCCAGGGGTCATTTGAGGAGCCCCCCATCTGGAACCCTATAGGGTCTATCAGGGGCTTCCCTTGTGGCTCAGCTGGTAAAGAATCCGCCTGCAATGTGGGAGACCTGGGTTCCATCCCTGAGTTGGGAAGATCCCCTGGAGAAGGAAAAGGCTACCTACTCCAGTATTCTGGCCTGGAGAATTCCATGGACTGTATAGTCCATGGCGTCGCAAATAGTCGGACACGACTGAATGACTTTCACTTTCAGGCTCTATCACACCAACAGAAGGGGAGCAAGAAAATTTGCTAGGGAAAGCTCTGTCTGAATTCAAACCTCCCAGTCCAGTGGGTGAGCTGGATCCCTAGACGCATCCTCCTGCCTTGTGGGGCCTCCTCTAGCCATCAGACCCCTCGGAGGAAATGCCAGGCCAGCCTCCCCCATGCCTGCTGGCGCCCCCTCCTCTCCTGTCTCCCCATAGTAGCCTCTGTTCCCCGCCATCTGCGGGCCCCTCCTCCTCTCTGCCTCCTCTCACCGTCTCCACCTGACCAGGGCCTGCTTTTCCCTCAACACCAAGCTTGCAGCTCCCTTCCCAGAAAGTCCCTTTGGCTTACTAACCACCATCCAGCCATCCCATCCACTGCATGAGGGCCATGACTGAATCTGTCCAGTTTGCTGCCATATTTCCAGGGCCCAACAAGCAGCAGCTTGGCTTGACCCGTGATGTGCTGACTTGGATTCCCTGAGCAGCTGCCCTCTGGGTCCCAGCCACAGCTGCTTCGTTCGTTTCCAGTCAGTGTAGAGGGGTTGCTGGCAACCGAGGCTCGGTGATCCTCGCTGCTCCCGCCCAGTTCATGATGTGACACTCTGCTTTCACATTCATGCTGGCCCCTCAGAGTGGAGACAGAAGACCCAGGTGGATCTGAACGCCACCAGAGACGAATCCTGTTCTTCCTATAACTTCCTCCAGCGTCGGTTTTCCTCATCTGTAGATCCGGTTCCCTCACAGCGGGGATTTCACGAGGTCACGTTTGCAAAGCTGCCTGATACTGTTCATGAAATACGTTGAGCACAACCTGTATCTTTTGTAGTCAGTCACCTGCAGTGAGAAATGCCTGGGGACTTGCATGGTGGTCCAGTGGCTAAGACTCCTTGCTCCCAGTGCAGGGGGCCCAGGTTCAATCCCGGGTCAGGGAACTGGATCCCACATGCCACAGCTAAAGGTCCCACATGCTGCAACTAAGACCCAGCACAGTAAATATTTTTTAAAAAAAGAAAGAAAAGAAATGCCTGGATAAGAGGTGGAACAGGACCTTACAATCTCAGAATCTCTCACTGCAAAGAATTGGATATTCTCAGACTGGGAATGAACAGGGTCAAGGAGTCACGGTCTCTTTCATCAGCCTTCTGGACATGCTGTGGTGCAGACCCAGCACGCCCTCGGCATTGCTGTGGGAGTCCAGGAGGTGCTGAAGGAAATGGTTGGTTAGTGGGTAGACTCTCCTCTATGTGTTGTTCCTTGAACACTTGCACCTCAGTGTTTCATTGCAACCCCAAGCGTCGACCATACTGCAGTCCTCTCAGCCCTGGGGTCTTGGTCTCATCAGTCTTGATCTCATCAGGTGCTCCTTTGGTCCAGTAGTCTGGCAAACCAAGGTGATGAGAAGAAACACACAAGAACCATCTGAAAAAGAAGAAGATAGGCGAAGCATGCGCTTCGTTTAAAAACAAGCAGGTTTGCTGGAGATTGGGAGCCTGTCACAGACGTCAAAGCAAAGCTGGTTTTTAGGACTGTTCACTAAACATTTATGAAATATCTACCGTGTGCCTGGCACGGTGGCCCGACAGAACTGCCACATTAAGTGATGCAAGGGGCACCGTCCATAGGAAGGCAGTGGGGGCTGTGCAGCGGCTTCCCCACGGCTCCCTGAGCCGCTGTCCCACCCTAGTGCTGTCCACGCAGCGTCTGTAACCATGAGCCCCTCGGGGCCTTCACGTGGGTCCCTGCATCACAGCCGCTCTCTTCGTGGCCCGTCACACTCCAGCACCCCACGCTCCTGTTGGTTCTTCAGTCACCCGGCTCCACGCTCCCTCTGCCCTCATCACTCTTCCCCAGATCTTACAGGACAGGTCCTCCGCCTCATTCCATTTGCATCACAAACATCACCACCTCCAAGAAGCCCTCCCCCACTATCCTAATACCCTTACCCCCCATGCACACAGGGGTCCCATTTTCCCCTTTGACTTTCTCCAAAGTACATATAATCCCCTGGAATGATCTCATTGGCTTATTTATTCATCTCCACATTCATTGTCTGTCTCTCTCCTGGAAAGTGAGCCCCAGGACTTAGGACCCATCCCTGTGTCCACAGGGCAGTAGTTATCCCTGAGTATTTGCTGAATGAAAGAAGATGCAGAATCTCTGTCTGAGGACCCCCCACCCCACCCCAAGTCCACAGATGAGCAAGCAGACCGATAGGTGTCAACTTGGATGTTTAATCAACAGTCCACAAATTCTCTTTCCCACTTTCAGCCCCCTGGATACCTATAGCAGCTCCTACAGCAACTCTGGAGCCTAGCTCCTGGAGAAAATAGTGACCCCAAAAACAGAGGATTCATCCCCCGACCTGGTTGCAGCTTTGGAATGAGGAAGGTATTTTTAAATGTTCTTGCAAGTGCCAGAGTGTGTCTTGTTAAAAATAAGGTTTGTGTTCATTGAAATGCCGTTCAGGCTTGCCATTCTGCGGCAGTGTTTAAATTAACCACATCAGGCACTGTGAATTCCGAGCAGCCCGTGAATCATTTTGGGGCGAAAAAATTGGGAGTTGGTATTTGCTGAAGCCAGACCTTCTTTATGTTCTGTGTTTACCTAGCGAACCTTTCTATAGCACTCAGTCTGCCGGGCACTGTTTGGTGTGCTCTGCGAATATCAGTGTTTTACCCTTTCCACCAGCCCGTGGCGTTCCCCATTTACAGTTGAGAACGTCAAGTCACAGAGTTCACGTGTTCACCCAAGTCCACATGACTCATGCCCTTGGGGAGTTTTCGCCAACATTTTGGCCACAAGGAAAACCTTGTTTATAACCCGCCCTGCTGAAAGGTACCCAGCTTTCACTTCTGTCCTTTTTAGGAAATTCGGAATCCTCACAATGCCTAGGTATGGAATTTCCTGCAGCATGTCTCTCCTTCTCCTGTGGACTTGGCAGCCTTTTGGGGCCCGGCAGACAGATAAGCATCATTTCAAGAGTGTGTTTCTGTAGTTCCCCAGTACCCCGGCTCTGGGCCAAGCTTCCCCAGCTGGCTCGTGCCCTGCCTTGTCCCACTTAGCTGGCCCACCCTTCCATATTTCCTCCCCCTATCCGGCTAGATCTCCTCTCCCTGAATGACTCAGGCAGATCCTGCTGCTTCCAGGGGCCTTCTGGGCTGCTCTGGCCTCGTTTACCCTAATCTACAGAACTTCTCCTGGGCTTGTGGAACCTCCTTGCATCTTGCAAACTAGACTCATGGTGTTGCTCTGCTTGTTGTTCAGTCGCTAAGTTGTGTCTTGACTCTTTGCGACCCCATGAACTGCAGCATACCAGGCTTTCCTGTCCTTCACCATCTCCCTGAGTTTGCTCCAACTCGTGTCCATTGAGTCAGTGATGCCATCCAACCATCTCATCCTGTTTGTAGTAATAATTAGTCTGTTCCTGGACTCTGGGACATTGGTGGATTCAAATCCCAGTACTGCCACCTACTGGATACCCAACCTTGGACAAGACCCTTCATCCCTGAGCCTCAGTTTCCACATCCATAAAATGGGGATAAAAGTGGTTTCCAAGCTCCTATAGAGCTGTTGTGAAGATGCAACAAAAGATTATGTGTAAGATCTGTGCTTAACCTGTGTCAGAGTTCAGCAAACTTTCTCTGCAAAGAGCCAGGTAGTAGATATTTTAGGCTTTGCGGGTCAGTTTCAGCAGCAGCCTTTCAACTCTGGTGTTGTAGTGTGTAAACAGCCATAGGCAAAGGAGAGTAACTGTGTTCAATTAAAACTTGATTTACAAAAACAGACGGCAGCCAGATTTAACCCATGAACTGGGGTTGGTCCATACCTGGTCTTCCAAGTGGCCCTCTTATCTCTGAAATGCTATAAAGGTCAGAAAAGAGAAGGCTGTGACTTTCCGTCCAGGCATGAAAGTTTTGGCTGAGAGCAATGCATGGGAGCAGACAGACCGGAAAGGGGTGGCCGGGAGGAGGCGCTGTGGACCGGGCTGAGGCCCACAGACAGAAGCACAGGGTGGAGGTAGGAGGCTCCTTGTGCAGAAGTAAAGTGGGAGGGGGTCTGGCCAGCCAACCTTGAATGGCATGTGCATTCAGAGAATCACTGACTTCCTGTGTGAGAACTATTTCCCGAACACCTACTGTGTGCCACATCCTGTGTTGTATGCCTATGCCACAGGAGAACAAGACACACAGAAACCCCTGCCCTCACAAAAGCTTAGGTTCCTCCAAAGGAGGGAAACTCAGCCCCAAAACTCCTCCCGGGAGTCCCATAGCTGGTAACTGTCCTTCTGTATGAAGTGTATTTCCAGGGTTACTGCTGCTGTGGTGGGATAAGCACAAGATTTAGGGTCTCTGACCTGGATTCAAGCCTCACTGCCCACCCCTGTCCCACCCCCTCACTTCTGTGAGGCCCATAATCTGTGCTTCCCGCCATTGACACAGGATGCTGGAACCTTGGACTGTCCTCGCTGTTAGAGCCTTTGGGTTGTGGCTATGTGAGCCTCCCTGGGCCTCTCTGTGACCAAGGCACCCAGAGCTTCCACGTGTCAGGGGGGCGTTAGTGACTTCATTAAGCTTGATGGATCGATGTCTACCACATCCATGGAGGGGACTGGGGAAGGGAAGCAGTTTGGGGAAACTTTCTAAGTCCAAGCCTTTTTCATGGCTGTGTAGTATTCCCCACAGGCAATACTGTTCTCCCAGGGCAGACAGAGACCACCCCTGTCCCGGCCACCCAGTGGCAGACCCTGTTCTGGGCACCTTTGCAGCCTCATCCCCATGAGTGAGCTATGAGCCCTCCTTGTTCCCCCTTTTACAGAGCAAGAAACCACAGCCCAAGAGCTTGCAAGGAGCCTGACTACCCACAGTGATCACTGATTGTGAATCCCCTAGCAACTGCACATCCTCTCCTTTAGCCTTATCCTCGGAACACTCCCGTGATGGAGGAATCTTCCCCTACATCTCTCACATGCACTCTCTCTCTCTCTTTCCCCCATTGAGTAAAACTGCATCATAAAGTGAGCAAATCTGAAGTGCACAGTGGGTAAACTTTTCCCTCGGTTTATGCCTGGGTGACTGCAGCCCAGATCCAGCACATTTCCGGGTCC
Organism: Bison bison bison; assembly: GCF_000754665.1. NCBI lineage: Eukaryota > Metazoa > Chordata > Mammalia > Artiodactyla > Bovidae > Bison > Bison bison. Next base: position 3,072,810 of record NW_011495042.1, on the reverse strand, counting down.
CTGGGGGGCTCCCTCCTGCCCTTTCACTGCTGAACCCAGAGGTACACACTGTTTTGACTTATATCACTAGGGATCACTTCCACTTACTCTTGAAGGCTCGATCAGTAGAATCCCTTGGGGTGTTCGTCTTGACCTGGCTTCTTTCACCAGCATGTCTGTGAGATTCTTCATGTTGTCATGCATGGGGGTGGGGCTTCTTTTTCAGGGCTGCCTAGAAGTCCCCTGTAGGAGTCCATTATAGGAGGTTTGTCTGTCCTCCTGTGGGTGGGCATGTAGCGTATTTCTCATTTAAGGTTATTATGAATTAGATCTCTGTGAATATTCAGGTCTGCATATGGACATGTGTTTTCATTTCCCTCATTCAGAGTGGGATTTGGGAGTCGCAGGGTAGGTATAGGTTTAACTTTCCTAGAAACTGTCAACGCTTGTCTCCAAAAAGGCTGTTCTATTTCACGCTCCCACCAGCAACATCAGAGAGTTTTCCTGTGGCTCCATGTTCTCATCAACACTTGGTAAAATCCACCCCTTTCCTTTTAACCATTCTGGTAGGCGTGTCACCATATCCATTTCCTGGAAGCAGAAACCGAGGCTCACACATGCTGAGCCCTTTGCCCCAGACCACACGGCTACTGACGTTGGAACAGAGACTGGGGTTCTGTGAGATTCTGGAATTGTGTCACAGGCCAGGGTTCAAGGCATAGAGCATGGGACAGAGTGAGAACAGAAGAGGTATTTGAATAAGTGTTTTCTGAATACGAAGTGGATGGTTGAAAACCAGAACGCTCATCACTGATAGCAATGGGCCCAGCTGGTGCTCTTGCCCAGTGGCACAGTGCCCTGGGTCCGCGCCAGCCACCCCAGGAAGAACCCGGGCTCCCTGGTAACTCCACTCGTCCCCGCCGCGCCACTGGGAACGCGTCCCCGTGAGCTTGCCAGGAGAGACTGTTCTTTTGCAAGCTGGCAGGACACAGTCTGCATTCTGCAGCCCCGGGCTCTCTCGGAGTCCCTGTCCCAGGGGCTCTACTGTCCCCAAAGGCACTGATTGTTCCTCTCAGGAAAACATCCCATTCCAAGGGCAGGGGATTAACCAGCATGCCTGGGCCACTGGAGACACCGGGTCGGCTCTGGCCCAGCCGTGGGTTTCTAGAGCCCTGTGTTTCCCTGGGTGTGCCTTGGAAACTAAGGCTGGGGCCTGAGACACCAGAAGTCTGAGATCCTAGGCCAGCTTTGCTCCTGTCTTGCTGGGTGATGTCTGGTAAGGCGCCTTTCCTCTCTGAGCCCCATCACCGTGCATAAAGTGGAGAGACTGACTAAGAAGTCGGAGAGGCTAGGCTGGTGTCTGGAGCGCGAAGGCCTATGTCAGGGTTTCCTGTGGCAACTTGGTGGCTTTGACACATTTGTTTATCACTTAACTCAGTGCTTCTCAAGCTCTAATGTGCGTACGATACTCCTGGGGATCTTGCTAAATGCAGATTCTGATTCAGTGGGTTTGTTCTGAGCACCTGGATTTTCTCTCAAGTTCCCAACTGATGGTGTTTGCTGGCCTGAGAACCACACTTTGAGTAGCAAGAGCCCAGGAACTTCTCCCCCAATCCATGGGTTTCTTTAAATCATGCTTTTTAAAAAACTTAGATTTCTCTTAAGCAGTAACATATATGAACCTCTGGTTTGAGGTACCAGGCATATCTTTTGCCAAACACACAATAAAATGAACATGTTGCATGCTCAGTCGCTTCAGTCGTGTCCAACACTTTGTGACTCCATGAACCATAGCCTGCCAGGCTCCTCTGTCCATCGGATTTTCCGGGCAAGAATACTGGAGTGGGTTGCCACGGCCTCCTCCAAGGGATCTTTCCCACCCAGGAATCAAATACGCATCTCCTGCATTGCAGGTGGGTTCTTTATGGCTGAGCCACCAGGGAAGCACTAAAATGAACATGTTAACTATTGGTATAAATATGGCAACCCTCCCTACGCTGCTGAGACCTGTTTATTTTTTTAAATGAATATCATACGTTTTGTCAGGTTCCTTATGCTTATGACCTAATTTAATCTTTAAAACATCATGAAAAGTAGATATTCTTTTTAAATGTCTTTTCTCTTTGTTATCCAAGTAGTACAGGCATAATGAAACTAAAGACCAGTTTGAAATTAGAGATAAGGAAAAAAAGGAAATATAAATCACCCCCAAATTTCACTCATATGTCAAATGGGAAATTGAGGCACACCCCCACACTGACTCATGTAAGGCCACACAGTGGGCCTGTCTGGTGGTTTTCTGTGATCCCACACTGAGGTAATAAATCAACACTATAGAAATGTTTTAAATAGAAGAAAAAATATGACCACGATTGTATATTGCATTCCCCTCTGGCCTTTTCCTTATTCTTTTATTATACAGATAGCATTATGAATATGACCAATTGTTTTTCTCTGATTCATTTCTTAGTGTTCTCGTCTGTAAAGTGGGGATGATAATGGAGCGGAGTCTGCAGAGTTGGGTTGGGGGAGGAATGGTGTCCTGCAGGCAGAACATGGGGCCCAGTACCTAGTAAGTCAGGTGCAAATGCCCTGAGCTTGCCAGGCTCCTCTGTCCATGGGATTCTCCAGGCAAGCATACAGGAGTGGGTTGCCATGCCTTCCTCCAGGGGATCCTCCCAACCCAGGAACTGAACCCACATCGCTTCTGTGTCCTGCACTGGCAGGTGGGTTCTTTACCACTTGCGCCCTCTGGGAAACCCAAGAAACAAACTCCACGTGCCCTCAGTCATCTCTTTGGGAGTAAATCTAGGGATGGTTCGCCTCTTAACCTTCTCCCTTCCTAGGACAGGCTGGAGAGGACACGGGGGCAGGGAGGGGGCTCAGTTATGAAAGCCTCCAGAGACAGTGGTAACCAGTGTTGGAGGGAGAGGTGGGCAGTGGGGACGTGAGCAGGCCAGGGTGGCTGTGGGTCTGGCATTTGGGCACCCAGGCTCTCCTCTCACCTCTGCACCCCTCTCTCTGTGACCTTGAAAGAGAAAGAAAGTGACAGTGTTAGTTGCTCAGTCGTGTCTGACTCTTTGCAGCCCCGTGAACTGTGGCCCACCAGGCTCCTCCGTCCATGGGATAGTCCAGGCAAGAATACTGGAGTGGGTAGCCGTTCCCTTCTCCAGGGGATCTTCTTGACCCAGGGATAGAACCCATGTTCTCCTGCATTGCAGGCAGATTCTTTACCACGTGAGCCACCCTGTATGACCTTGGACGAGCCCATTGGCCTCTCTGGGCCTCAGTTTCCCCACCTTCTCAGTTATCCTGCAAGGGATCTTTAGCTCTGACAATTGGTGAAGTCTTTAACAATGAGTTGAAGCAAAGTATTTTCAGTTGTTTTTCTTTCTGTGTTCTCAGTTAATAAGAACATAGAGAGCATGGGATGAGGCCTCTGTCAGGGAGCTTTCATCTGTATTCCGTGTATCTGTGGGCTGTAGGATGTGTTCTACACTAAACAGAATCCCATTCAAAGGAAAGAGAGGGGCCTGGCTCCTGCTTGGTGCTTCTGAGGGTCTCCCTGAAGCCCTGGTCTCTATGATGATGTATGGTCTCTCTTCTGCCTCATCCCTAGAGATGAAAACAGCAGATGATCCCTAGACTCTGTCCCCAGCGGACTGTGTCCACCATCTGTCCACACACGAGACCTTTCCCTCTCAGGGAACAGTGCAAGCTGGTCGCGTGCTCAGCTCAAAGTCAAAATGTTAACAGCAGCGGCTGGAAGAGCTGGCGTTTCCCAGGCATGCTCTGCGCCAGGTGTGGTGCTGGGTTCCCCACACAGCCCCTCCTCTTGCCCTCTCGGGGGAGAGGCAGCTGTCATACTCCTTTTGCAAGGCAGCAACTAGGTCCAGAGGGGCCAGCACTTGACAGGCCCCAGACCCTGAATCCCGCAGTCCGGTTCCAGAGCCAGTGCCCTTGGCCACCTGGCTGGATGCATGAGACTCAGAAGGGGCCACAGGGCTGTCCGGAGTGGTGGGAAGGCAGCCCAGAGCTGGAGCATGTGAGCTGGGTCCTTAAGTGGGTGTCTACCACGGCCTGGAGGGGAGGAAGAGCCCACACCGTGGTGGCTGGAACTCTGTAGTTTCAGGGAGCAGGGGTGGTTGGAGGCGCCAGTGAAAAGTGTGTTGAAGGCTCAGCTCAGGGTGGGAGTGGTGTTAGAGGCCATATTAGAAGGGTGTGTTAAGTCAGTAGAAGAAAAGGTCTGTTTGGGGAAAACCCCTGGCCTAGTTTGCTCTGAGACTGCCCACAGCCAGGCAGAAGACTGGATGATTCTGCTCTCGGGAAACTCAGCACCCTCCAAACAGCCACAGATGCTGCCATGTCAGGGTCTCCCAGTGCACAACCCACCTTCAGTGAAGCCCACCCTCCACTTCACCCCCACCCCACAGAGCTCCCTGTCAGCTCTTTGTACTTCTCCCTAAATGGAAATAGACCTCCAGGCTCAGCAGGCATCTGAAGGAAGCAGGGACAAAACAGAGAGAAAAAACCAAGAGGCAATAGAGACAATGTAAGAAGCAGAAGCTAACTGCCAGGAACCGTCGTAATTAACATCTCAGAGAGGTAAATACTGCATCTATGAAATGGAGAGGCAAGAGAAGGACCATTTGGAGAACAAAAAGGACTCTTGGACACCTGCTTCTAAAGTCGCAGAAAGAATATTTCAGTGGGGTTTGAAATAGGAAGAAACAGGCAGGGTCTGGCTGCTGCATGGATGTTGGGGAAAGGGCTGGTAAGAACAGAAGAGGCTTCTGAGCTTGACCAGGTAGGGCTGGGCAGAGCCCATATTTGCTGAGCAGTTCACCGTGGAAAAGCAGGTTGTGGGAGGACAATCGCAAATTCATTTTATTTTTGTTTATTTCTTTGGCCACCCCACTCAGCTTGCTGGATCTCAGTCCCCCAACCAGGGATTGAATCCCGGGCCATGGCAGTGAAAGCCTGCAATTGTAACCACTAGGCCACCAGGGAATGCCCACAGATTAGTTTTAGACGAGTTGGTCTGGAGGGAGATCCAACAGCAAGCAGCAGAGTGTTGAAACCCAGTGCGAGGAAGCCATTGCTGTCAGAGTTTGGAGCATGGCCCCTCATGGTGCGTCTCTACCTCAGCCAGGTCTTTTCTTTAAAAAAAAAATTTTTTTTGACATGTACACCCTGCTATTTATTTATTTATGTTTTTGGCTGTGCTGAGTCTTCGTTGCTGCATGCAGGCTTCCTCTAGTTGCAGAGACCAGTGGCTGCTCTGTAGTTGCAGAGTATGGGTGTCTCATCGCGGTGGCCTCTTGTTTCAGAGCACAGGCTCTAGGTGGGCGGGCTTCAGTAGCTGCAGCACAGGGGCTCCATTAGTTGTGGCTCGTGGACTGGTCATGGAGCGTGGGCTTAGCTGTGCTGCGACGTGTGGGATCTTCTCAGACCAGAGAGCGAACCCGTGTTCCCTGCATCGGCAGGCGGATTCTTATCCACTGTACCACCAGGGAAGTCCAGCCAGCTCTTTTCAAAAGCAAACCCCCAACCCTGCCCCTGAGATGCTGGTTAACAATAGAGATTCCCAGGTTTGCCAGGTCAAACCCCGGAGGGTGGGAATGTATAGTTCAACAAGCTCTCCTGGGAGTCTGATGTAGACCAACGCTTGAGAACCGCTGGTCTCTGGAGTGGGTGTTAGACTGGGACACAGGGAAGAAATAGAGAAGTCAGGATGAAGAGAGTGAGCAGGAAGTAGAGGTAGCTTTAAACCCAGGAGGACACTCGTGTGGCACATTCTGCCATCCCAGTGCAATGAAATTATTACTTATTTCAAAATAGCAACAGCTCTTGAGTATTCAGTAGCAGAATCACTGATTCAGGAAGCAATTAACATAGACATTCAATCAATTATTCATCGCATTACTAATGTGTAGCAGTAATCAAATTGGCCTTTTAATATGTATATTTTTTCTTTTAATTAACCCTGTCCAAAACTGGAGTAAAGCTCCCAAGCAGAAATATATTTGGCTTAATTAAAAAAAGAAGGCAGAGAGGGAAAAACTATTATCTCCTTACCACGTGTTAAAGGAGCCCAAAGGTAGGACTTGCTCTGTGCTCTGTCTCGTGTTTGTGGTTTGAGCTGCACCAGGAAACCCCAGGTCCTGTCTGCAGGCGCCTGAGCGTGCACAGTTAGTGGTTAGATGAAGCTTTATTGTGTCCCCGTCTGTGGCAGAACAGAAAGAGCACTGGACTTGGAGTCAAGACCTCCAGATTCCAATTTTAGATCTGCCACCGAGTTCCTGAGTGACCTCAGAGTTGCCTCTCTGAGTCTCGCCTTCTTCCAATGAGGGGACTAAGTTAGACACTGCCCAACAGTCTTCCAGCTCTGACTGTGTTCTCCTTATCATGTGACCACTGCAAATGCCCCTTCAGCCTATTAGTATGAATGAGTTTATGCCTCTTCCTTTAAGAAGTGAGTAGAGAGGCCAGTCACTCTAGAGTCATTTCCCTGGGGGCTTCATTGATCATCCTTGCACTGTGGCTAGAGTATGCAGTTCACCACACACCTCCTCTTGCCTTCTAATAACGGCTAACATTTATCAGGCACTTGCTATGTGGAAGGGACTAAATGTTGATTTTTTTTTTTTTTTTAAGTGGTAAGATTTGTTGTTGTTCAGTCGCTAAGTTGTGTCCGATTCTTTGCAACCCCATGGACTGCAGCATGGCAGACTTACCTGTCCTTCACCATCTCCTGGAGTTTGCTCAAACTTATGTCCATTGAGCTGGTGATGCCATCCATCCGTTTCATCCTCTGCCACTCCCTTCCCCTGCCCTCAATCTTTCCCAGCATCAGGGTCCTTTCCAATGAGTCAACTCTTTGCATCAGGTTGCCAGGGTATTAGAGCTTCAGCTTCAATATCAATCCTTCCAATGAATATTCAGGGTTGCTTTGTTTTAGGATTGAGTGGTTTGATCTCCTTGCAGTCAGTCCAAGGGACTCTCAAGAGTCTTCTCCAACACCACAATTCAAAAGCATCAGTTCCTCGGTGCTCAGCCTTCTTTATGGTCCAACTCTCACACCCATACATCCGTGGTAAGATATATATTTAATATCAGATTTACCATATTAACCATGTTTTAAGCGTGCAGTTCAGTGGCATTAAATATACATTCATCCATAGATATCCACGGGGGACTGGCTACAAGACCTACCTTGGATACCAAAATCCGTATCATTGGCCCGCCTTATCTGTGTTCCACATCTACAGATTTGACCAACAATCGATCACGGACATAGTACTATATTTATTGAAAGAAATAAGGGTATAAGTGGACCCATGCAGTTCCATCATGCTCAACCAGTGTTGTGCAAGCCTCACCATCATCCATCTCTAGAAAGTTTCATTTTCCTGACGGAAATTCTTGTCTAAGAGCTTTAAGTGGATTATTTTTATTGAATCCTCACTATAACTCCGAGAGATAGGGTCTGTTATTATCCCAATGTATCAGTGAAACACGGCCAGAATAATGCTGTGTAACAAACAACCCCAGTACCTCAGGCAGATACAATAATAAGCACTTCTTTAGCTCACAAGTCTGTAGGTGGTCCAGGAGTTGGCTGATCCAGCAGCTGGCTCCATTTGTGTCTGAGCCTCTGCGTGGAGCCAGCAAACTCATTGAAGGGAATGTTCTTCTCATGGTGATAGCAGAGGCCCAAGGGGGCAGATAGAAGCCTGCAAAAGCTTTTAAGGTCTAGATTCCAACTGGCACCCCTCAGTCCATTGGCCAAAGCAAGTCACATGGCCGGATGTAAAGCCCCAGGGCAAGGAATTTGACTGCACTCCTTAAATGAGAGTAATTGCAAAGTCAGTTAACAAAAGGTCCAGGGCAAGCTCAAGATGTACGGAAAGAGTAACATGGAAACTTACAGTACCAACCTAGAGGGGTGGGATGGGGAGGGAGATGGGAAGGAGGTTCAAAAGGGAGGGGATATATGTATCCCTATGGCTGATCCATGTTGAGGTTTGACAGAAAACAACAAAAATCTGTAAAGCAATTATCCTTGAATAAAAAACAAATAAATTTAAAAAATTATACCCAAGTTAAAAAAAAAGAATACAAGCCAGTGGTACCACCTTTCATAGCTCCATTGCTGAGGCTACTAACTCCTACCTCACGGGTCATTTAAGGAGTCAGCCAGGAGGTCACGGAGGGGTCATGCAGAGAACCCTACTGGGTGCAGAGGAGGAGACCGACACTTCTTTTAAACAAGAGTCATCCAGGGTACATTTAAATAAGGGTGCCCCCACCACAGTGGTTTCAGCTTTCTTCAACAGTTTACCACTCCATCCAAAGCTTTTAACTTGGCATTCAGTGCTGGGAGCTGGATTTGAAGGGCCCGGCCAAGTTTCTCTGGCTCTCCTACCCCTGAGTTCAAGCTTTGGCTAGACTATTTGCTGCACACCCATGTCTGTGCCTCCGTTCGTGTTTCATAGAATCCACCCGGGTCCAGGGCAGAGTCCTCTCCTCCAGGCTGTCTGTCACTGGGGGCTCCAGGTGGAGAGCTGGCTTCCCCTGGCCTTGAGCGGCATGGTCTCTCACAGCCCATGGGACTCCTGCCCCGGCTCTGGTACCCCTGCTGAAGATTCTGTCCCTGGCACCACTGGGCAGTCCTCTTGCCTCAGGCAAGGGCCTTCCCCAGCTTCTGCCCTTCTCAGGGAGCTGGAGAACCCCATGGGATTGGCACTGACTGTGGGCACCAAGTCAGTCTTGGCAATACCCTCCTCACCTTCACCTGGGTAAGCACAGCACAGAACTTCCAGACATCTCCGCTTCTCAATGCCACCCCCACCACAGCCCGAGTGTCAGACCAATCTCTTAGAGCAAGGGAAACATGGAGAAATTCCTCTCTTCTCATTTGGGGCCCGAGATAGACAAAAAGGATGAAGTAGGCCAGCTCGCTGACCCAGAATGTTATATTTAAACTCAGCTTTGCGTGTGTGCTTCAGTAATGACAGGGAGAATTTATTAAGGACCCAGGAGCAGGGTGGGCTCCAGTGGGCCAAGTGGGCCTCTCTGGGCATAGTTGAGGGAGGGTCTTTCAGGCCTGGGTCAAGGTGGCAGGATGTGTTGCATCCTGAGAAGTTGTGGGAAAAGCCGGCTGTCCTTGGAGGGGCAGCAAGCCCTTAGCTCCCGGCCAGTGGAACATCAGGCTGGGCTCCAGTGGGGCTGACGTGGGCCAGTTGGTGGCTCAACACCCCGGGGGGTTTCCATGCAATTCTCTTCACCAAGAAGCAGCCTCTGTGTTCACATAATTTTGGCCAGAGAAAATAAGGAATCTACCTTCTTCCCCTCACCTGCAACATGGGAGGAAATCAGTTGGGATAGTTGACAACTATTTCATTGGTTCAGGTGCAACAACTAGGATCCATTACAGCTCTAGCCCAGCCTTCTGGGAAGACACTGGTTTCTTAAAATCCCAAACAATGGACCAAGCTGACCTCATGGCTAGGCAGAGTGGGTAGTCACCTTAGTGATGGGGCTTGAGGGGTGCCAGGAAGCTCCTCCTGCAGCACATCCCACCCACCCACCAAACTGCTGCTGCCTGCAGTTCCAGCATCAGTACTTGTCATCAAATCATAAAATGTTAAGGTTCCGAGGTTATAATTAGCCTTGGAACCTGTCTAATTCAATGTCCTGGCAGAGTACTTTTAGAGGACTTCATAGCTGAGCAGGGTTCAAGTCCAGGCAGTGAGACTCTCTCAGTTAGGTTCAGTTCAGTCGCTCAGTCGTGTCTGACTCTTTGCGACCCCATGAATCGCAGCACACCAGGCCTTCCTGTCCATCACCAACTCCCGGAGTTCACTCAAACTCACGTCCATCGAGTCAGTGATGCCATCCAGCCATCTCATCCTCTGTCGTCCCCTTCTCCTCCTGCCCCCAATGCCTCCCAGCATCAGAATCTTTTCCAATGAGTCAACTCTTCGCATGAGCTGGCCAAAGTACTGGAGTTTCAGCTTTAGCATCATTTCTTCCAAAGAAATCCCAGGGCTGATCTCCTTCAGAATGGACTGGTTGGATCTCCTTGCAGTCCAAGGGACTCTCAAGAGTCTTCTCCAACACCACAGTTCAAAAGCATCAATTCTTCAGTGCTCAGCCTTCTTCACAGTCCAACTCTCACGTCCATATATGACCATTGGAAAAACCATAGCCTTGACTAGATGGACCTTTGTTGGCAAAGTAATGTCTCTGCTTTTGCATATGCTATCTAGGTTGGTCATAACTTTCCTTTCAAGGAGTAAGCATCTTTTAATTTCATGGCTGCAGTCACCATCTGCAGTGATTTTGGAGCCCAAAAAAATAAAGTCTGACACTGTTTCCACTGTTTCCCCATCTATTTCCCATGAAGTGATGGGACCAGATGCCATGATCTTAGTTTTCTGAATGTTGAGCTTTAAGCCAACTTTTTTCACTCTCCACTTTCACTTTCATCAAGAGGCTTTTGAGTTCCTGTTCACTTTCTGCCATAAGGGTGGTGTCATCTGCATATCTGAGGTTATTGATACTTCTCCTGGCAATCTAGATTCCACCTTGTGCTTCTTCCAGCCCAGCGTTTCTCATGATGTACTCTGCATAGAAGTTAAATAAGCAGGGTGACAATATACAGCCTTGACGTACTCCTTTTCCTATTTGGAACCAGTCTGTTTTTCCATGTCCAGTCCTGACTGTTGCTTCCTGACCTGCATATAGGTTTCTCAAGAGGCAGATCAGGTGGTCTGGTATTCCCATCTCTTTCAGAATTTTCCACAGTTTATTGTGCTCCACACAGTCAAAGGCTTTGGCATAGTCAATAAAGCAGAAATAGATGTTTTTCTGGAACTCTCTTGCTTTTTCCATGATCCATCAGATGTTGGCAACTTGGTCTCTGGTTCCTCTGCCTTTTCTAAAACCAGCTTGAACATCCGGAAGTTCACGGTTCATGTATTGCTGAAGCCTGGTTTGGAGAGTTTTGAGCATTACCTTACTAGCATGTGAGATGAGTGCAATTGTGCAGTAGTTTGAGCATTTTTTGGCATTGCCTTTCTTTGGGATTGGAATGAAACTGACCTTTTCCAGTCCTGTGGCCACTGCTGAGTTTTCCAAGTTTGCTGGCGTATTGAGCAGGGTTCAAGTCCAGGTGGTGAGACTCTCTGTCCAGTGTGAAATTCTACATGCCCGTGTATCTTGGACTTTCCTGGGTATCTCAGTCTACCAGGGATTTTGCTGAAAATGGATATTCTAGGTCACTTGGTCTGGGGTGTGGCTTGAAATTCTCCATTTCTGAAAGCTCCCTCAATTCAGTCCTCATGAGAATCCTGGGAGGGATGTTATCCCCATTTGATAGATGGGAAAATTGAGGGTCAGAGAGTTGGGTAATATGGCATGCAGAATTATAACCCGCTCCCTTGCCTTGGATGTCAGCACTCTAATCCTGGGAATTGGTGAATGAGTTACCTTCTGTGGCCAGAGGGACTTTTCTGCTGTGATTAAGGATAAGGACTTTTAGGTGGGAGATTAACCTGGATTATCCAAGTTAGCCCAGTCTAATCATGGGAGTTCTTAAAAGCAGAGAACTGCTTTCTTATCTGGTCAGAGATCTGTGGTAATGGAAAGGAGGTCAGAGAGATGTGATGTTTGCTGGCTTTGCAGATGGAGGAAGTGGGCATTGGCCAAGAAATGTAGACTGCCTCTAGAAGCTGGAAAAAGGGAAGAAAATAGATTCTCCCCTAGAGCCTCTAGAGAAGAAAGCAGCCTGGCTAACACATTAGTTTTAGCCCAGTGAGCCCTGTGTTGGAGTTCTGACCTATAGAATTATGAGATAATGCATCTGTGTTGTTTGAAGCCTCTACATTTGTGGTAATTTCTTATGACAGCAACAGTTAGAAAAAATGCAGACTTTGGTACCCAGAGTGGGTTGTTGCTTTAAAAAATACCTAAAAATGTGGAGTGGTTTTGGAACTGGGCAGTGGGCAGAGGCTGGAAGAGTTTTGAGACATTTGGTAGAGAGAGGGAAAAAAATGTAGTTTGCCTAGACTCTACTGTTAGTAGAACTATGATTATTAACAACTTAATTAGTGTTGACCCAGAGGAAATAAGGATCATATTATTGGAAACTGGAAGAAAGGGGATCCTTGTCAGGGGGGACAGAAATCTGAGAAGGACTGTATCCTGCAGTTTTGTGGGAAACAGAACTTATAAGTGATGAGCTTAGATATTTAGCTGACATTTCCAAGCCAGTGTAGAAGGTATGGTTGGCAGGGATCTTCCTGTTGCTTATGGAAAACTGTGAGCAGAAACAGATGAGTTTGAGAGAAGAACTGTTAAACAGAAAGAAAGAAGGACTTGATAATTGCGGAGTTCTCTGCCTGTCTTACTGGGAAAAGATGCTAAAATTGAGAGGTTCCCTGTCAGGAAATCATGCTCCAGAGAAAAGGCTTTGTGTGCAGCTGTACAACTTTCTGCTAATACCTTAGAAAGACCAAAAGTTCAAAGTATTCAGTCACACAAAAGGCTCTTTGAAGAGATTAAGGGTGTGAGTCACAGATCCCTTCAATCAAACCCAAGAGTATCTCAGAAGCTTAAGGGTGTGTGTTTCCTAAGCCATCTCAGCAAATGCCAAAAATGAGGGAGGGATTTTCTAGGAAAGACATGTTGAAGAGCCTCTTGTCTAATGGAGTGAATTCCCATGACATACACAGGAGACCCATGGGGTTACTGAGAACGTTATACCAGCAGAAACACTGCCAGATTGGACTGAAAGAGAATATGAAATGAAAGCAGGCTGTCAGATGCCCAAAAGTCTACCGACAAGACCCAGACTGATAAAACTGCTTATCTGCAAATACCTGCTACCTTGCATGAGAAAGGAAGGATGACTCAGAGGATGGAGCCCATATAGAATATCCCTGAGCCATAGAGGATTATTTCTAGACCTTGAGACCTGACAGATTTGCCTGGCTGGATTTCAGAATTGCTTAGGAACAATGACCTTTTTTTTTTCCTTCCATTGTCTCCTGTGTTTAAACAGGAGTGTCTATTACTCTGTGTCTATCTCATCATCTTTTTTTTTTTTTTAATTTAATTTTATTTTTTAACTTTACAATATTGTATTGGTTTTGCCATATATACCTGTGGCAGATTCGTGTTGATATCTCATCATCTTATATAGGGAACAAGTAACTTGTTGCTTTAGAGGAATTATGCTCCAGGATGGATCATAACAAGAGCCCTGTCCCAATTTCCATGATTTAGCTGATGACATTTGAGACTTTTGAGCTGATGAGATTCAGATGAGATTTTGAACTTCAAATTGCTGCTGTAATGAAATGATAACTGGGGGGACCTTTAGATAGAGTGAATGTATTTTGCATGAGGTATAGACATGAATCTTAGTGGGCCACAGGGCAACCTGTCATAGACAGAATAATGGCCCACAAATTCATCCCCAGAACCTATTAGTATGTTACCTTACATGGTAAAAGGATGCAATTAAGGTTAAGGAAATAGATTCTCCCCTAGAGCCTCTAGAGTGAACATGGTTGTTGTTGCTGCTGATCAGTCCCTAAGTCGTATCTGACTCTTTGTGACCCCATGGACTAAAGCACACCAGGCTCCTCTGTCTCCACTATCTCCTTGAGTTTGCGCAAACTCATGTCCATTGAATAGGTGATGCCATCCAATCATCTTATCCTCTGTTGCCCCCTTCTCCTTTTGCCTTCAGTCTTTCCTAATACCAGGGTCTTTTCCAATGAATCAGCTCTTCACATCAGGGGCCAAAGTATCAGCTTCAGTGACAATCCTTCCAATGGATATTCAGAGTTGATTTCCTTTAGGATTGACTGATTTGATCTCCTTGACCTCTTTCTAGGGGGCCTCTTATTTTAATTGCAAATGCCCCTGGGCAAGTAACCCACAAAGTGCTGGATCTGCCTCGATTTTAGACTGCAAACAACAGAAATTGAACTTGGATGATTTGGGCAGAAAAGGAATTAATTTAAAGCACCTTGGGCCTTGAAGGAACTCACAGCAAATACTGAGAACCAGGTTCAAGGCTGCTTGGCCAGGATCATGTCCCCACACTTTACAATAGAACTAGCCTGGGAAGACCACACTCCCAAGGTCATTGCCTCTGCACCCCCTCGCTCCAGATGCCGGGGCTGGGCTGTTTGGCCAGTGGAGCCTGGGTCACGTGCCTGACCCTGTGTGGCAGAGGCGGGGGAGCCATCCACAGGCATTTTCAGCTTCTTGAGTATGATGGCGGGTTCTGAGTCACAAGATGGGCAGCTCCCGAAATAAAGGGAAGAGTTTAGGTACCAGGCAAAGTAAATGGCAGGTGTCCCAGGGGCAATGTGTTGGGTTAGGCTATATCTTAGACATGATTCCTGTGTCTCAAATGAGCCGTAAAATTAAAATGCAGCCTCCCTCCTGGCCGCTAGTTCACCTTCCCAATTTTAGTTTCTCTCTTTTCATGCTTGGAAATTTCCCCAAAGTCTCTTGGCCAGCCCAGGGTCCCAGATTGTAAAATAGAGTCCATAGGTAAAGGCAGCCCCAGGGATTGTAAAGAGGAGTGTGTGCTGTGAACCCCAGAGGCCTGGAGTTGCTGATCCTCCCCAGGACCCTTCGTTTCTCGGGTCTTTCCTCCTCCACTGTCACCCCCAAGGGCTGAGCCTGAGTCTCTTCTTGCTCAGACACTGCACAATGCTCTGAAAGGCTCAGCTTAACATTTTTCCTTGAACTCTCTCACTTTCATCATTTATTTTTTTCTCTTTTCTTTTTTTCAGTATAGTTAATTTGGGGGCTTCCTTGGTGGCTCAGCAGTAAAGAATCCTCCTGCAAGGCAAAAGACACCAGAGATGCAGGTTTGATCCCTGGGTTGGGAAGATCTCCTGGATTGAGGGCATGACAACCTACTCTTGTATTCTTGCCTGGAGAATCCCACAGACAGAGGAGCCATAGGATCACAAAGAGTGGGACATGACTGAAGCAACTGAGCACACATGCATAGTTAATTTGCAATGTGTTCATTTCTACTCTACAGCAAAGTAATTCTGTTATATATAAAACTTCTCCATTATGGCTTTCCATTATGGTTTACTACAGGATATTGAATATAGTTCCTTAGGTATACAGTGGGACCTTGTGGTTTATCCATCCTCTATATACTAGTTTGCATCTGCTAATCCCAAACTCCCAATCCATCCCTTCCCCACCCTATCCACCCTGGCAACCGCAAGTCGGTTCTCTATGTCCATATGTCTGTTTCTGTTAAATATCATTCTTAGTTTTGTCATAAGGAATAATACAGAATAATAATCTCTATCCTTTCTTTCTCTTCCTCTTTCCAGGAGGTCAGTGTTTACATTCTAGTTAAGTTTTGTTTCTGGTTCATGCAAATAATCCATAACAACTGAAATAAGAAAAACTGATCGTCAGGGTCGTGTTTAAAAGCATCTGTACCACTCTTTGGAAGAGGAAAGGAATCAACTCCTATTTCTACCACTTCCCTGTTGGGACCCAGGGTGATTCACTTCATCTCTGTAAGCTTATGTCCCCTCACCTACAAAATAGGCTGCATAGTTCCCAGGGGGATGTGAGTGATGCGTGGAGCCGATTAAACTGCATCACCTGTACAGCAGGCCAGTGCCTTGCCCACGTGAGGTGCTCAGTAAAGAGCAGCTGCTGTGTCCACTGTTGGTCAGCTTTGTCACTATCACTCCCAGGTGGAGTGTGGGCTTTGGAGCCACGTAAGGATGTGATGCCCGGCTCTTTAACATCCCTGGAATGTGAGCTCAGCAGCTCCCGTCACCTCTCTGAGCCCGGGTTTCCTCATCTGGAAAAAGAGAGTTAACCGGAGGCACAGTCGAAACAGGGAGGCGCTGTGACTACCAGCATGTGGCTGTAGTTGGCCTGACTGTTGTTTCCTGCTGATGGCAAGGCTCTCTCCTCTCTTTCTCTTTCCCTGACACTGGTCAGTTGGTAGGTTCTTAGCTTGTCTGTCTGCTGTTCAAACCAAAACAAGACAGGGAAAATAGAAAACCAAGTCTACACACCTCATTCTAAATAGTGGGAACCATGCGAATGGAAGGGCTTCCCTGGTGGCTCAAATGGTAGAGACTCCATCTGCAATACAGGAGACCCGGATATGATCCCTGGGTCAGGAAGACCCCTAGGAGAAGAAAATGGCAACCCTCTCCAGTACTCTTGGCCTGGAGAATTTCATTGTCAGAGTAGCCTGGCGGGCTGCAGTCCATGGGGTTGGGAAGACTTAGACACAACTGAGTGGCTCACATGAGTGCGAATGGAAGGAGATGGTTTTAGAGTTGGGCATTCTGAGCATCACTGGAGCTACTCTTAGGGGATGTTGTCTGACCTTATCCAAGAATTCACGTGTGGTGCTCAAACTGAGCAGGAGGCAATGGCTCCAAGCCTCTTTCTCAAAAGGACATTTCTGAAGCAGAGAGTCAAAAATAGCTGCTAGTAAAATGACTGTTCAACAATCAGAGCCTAAGTGTGGGAAGCAAACTTTCCCTGAGCTCCAGCCACGTGAACCTGTGTCTGTTTAGATCTTGGAGTATTTAGGTTTTCTGTGGGAGGTTTTCCAGGAGATTTTTCTCTCTCTGAATGTCAGATATGTGGCTTCTCACAGCACAGGCCACCCAATCCCTGATCCCGCCAGGGCCTCAAAGTCCAGGCCTGCTTTCAGCAGCTCCGCTCAGCCCCACGTGTCTTTGGAATATGTGGGCAGCAGAAAGGTGGGAGCTGACTTAGCTCTGGTATCCTGGTCCAGGAATACCCCAGCCACCCTCCCGAGTCTCCCCCTTGAGGGATGAGCAGAAGCAAAGGGCTGCCCCTCATTCAGCAGCAGCTAACCCCTGATGCTGGAAGGGCCTGCCGTGGAGTCAGGGGCATGACTTGGGCCTTGGGCCTCCCCTGGAAAGGACCAGCCCACCCTCTTGATTCTCCTTACTTCCTTGAGGGACAGAGCCTGGCTTTGGCAATAAACGATCTCTTCCCCAAGCTTTCTACTTGCCTAATTTTGGGAGTTGGTCAAACAGGAGATACTGTCTCAGCCCTTCTCAGAAAGGCTTCTCAGGAAGTCCATGCCGCCTCCATCACACCATTCCCTCCATCTCCACGACCCTCTGGGTACCAAGGACCACTCAGTGATACTCTGCCTGCACCCGGGAGCCATTCACAATTCCCTGAGCACCTGC
>NW_011495042.1:3046712-3055476 GCF_000754665.1 Bison bison bison | reverse complement strand
TGAGCACCTGCTAGGCGCTGTGGATAAAGCACAGTCCTGGCCTGCAGGGAGCGCCCACTGTCCTTGTTTCCATCACCATATCCCATTCCCAAGCCCAGCACATATTCCTCATGCTTATGGTCATCATTAATAGGAGTGACAGCAATGCTGGAGCTAACATTTCTTGAGAACCTGCGCCGGCTGAAGCACCTCTGCAAAGCCCTTTGCATGAATTTTCTCATGAAAATCTCACAACTATCTTGTGAGGCAGATCTTGTTATCATCTCCATTTTATAGAAGAGAAAACAGAGACTCAGAGAAGTCATGCCTCTTGCCCAAGGCCAGGGGTGCCCTCAGATGGCCAAAGGGCTTCCCAGGTGGCTCAGTGGTAAAGAATCCCCCCTGCCAATGCAGGAGATGCAAGATATGCAGGTTAGATCCCTGGGTCGGGAAGATCCCCTGGAGAAGAAAATGGCAACCCACTCCGGTATTCTTGTCTGGGAAATCCCATGGACAGGGGAGCCTGCCGGGCTGCAGTCCATGGGTTCTCAATACCATGGACAGGGGAGCCTGCGGGGCTGCATGGGTTCTCAAAGAGGTGGACACAACTGAGCAACTGAGCATACAAAGGCTGATTGCCTAAAACCTGGCTGGCGAGCCCTCTCTCAACCTGTGTCCCTCCTGTCAGTGTGAACAGAGTCAGGATCAGCAAATACAGGTTTTATTTGGCCTCCTCCCAGCACAAGAGATGTTATTATTCTGATTTAGTTATTCCAGAAACCAAGGCTTGGAGAGGCCAGTAGAATTCCCTCAGGTCACCCAGGTGAGGCTTTGGTTTTAGCACTTCCAGTTACAAAACTCCTCTTACTGTGACATATAGCCCATTCATTCCAAAAGGGCATTTAGTGCTTCTGGGCTTTGATCAGCTGTGGCTAAGATGGAGCCTCATGGGTTGCAGCGTATGCCTTGGGTTCCTGGCCCTCGCTAACTCTGGCTGGTAGGAGGCACTGGCTCCAGAAGACCCGACTCTGAAAGGAAGGGGCCAGGTCTGGCTGCCAATGGCGAGCATTCGGGGTTGTCACAGTGGCCGGGCCCTGCTGGCATTTATGAGCGAGGACAGCTATGACAAACCTGGACAGCATATTAAAAAGCAGAGACATCACTTTGCCGACAAACGTCCATGTAGTCAAAGCTCTGGTTTTTCCAGTAGTCATATACCAATATGAGAGTTGGACCATAAAGCAGGCTGAGCACTGAAGAATTGATGTTTTTGAGCTGTGATACTGGAGAACATTCTTTAGAGTCCCTTGGACTGCAAGGTGATCAAATCAGTCCTAAAGGAAATCAACCCGAAATATTCACTGAAGGACTGAAGCTAACCGCCAATACTTTGGCCACCTGATGCAAAGAGCCATCTCATTGGAAAAGACTCTGATCCTGGGAAAGACTGCAGGCAAAAGGAGAAGGGGGTGGCAGAGGGTGAGATGGTTAGATAGCATTACTAACTCAGTGGACATGAATTTGAGCAAACTCCCTCCAGAAGATGGTGAAGAACAAGGAAGCCTGGAGTGCTGCGGTCCATGGAGTCACAGAGTCAGACATGACTTAGCAACTGATCAACCACCATCAGGATGTAGCGACCCCGCTATGCACGTGGGCCTGTCCTGTGTCTGACAGTGGTTTCTCATTGAATGTTGATGTTGCTGAAGATCCTGTTCGTTTGTATATAAGCGCAGAACTGAACTCTGTGTTACGTATTGACACTTGATACATAAGGGAATTTGCAGCAAACTCACCAAGTAAATCAGGGCAAACCTGTACTTGATTTTATTTAGAACTCCACTAAGAGCTGCGTCCCCAGTTTAAAACCCAGGACCAGCAGTGTCACCTGTAGTTTTAAGATATTTTGGTGCTGATAGAATAGCCCCACAGTAGCTGCTAGTAGCTGTCACATTTCCAGTGATTCAGCGTGTGTATGTATATGTATATACATATACATATGAATTTGCCAAACATGAAGAAAAGAGTTGGCAACTCTCGGTTGAATGGTGTCTTCTCTTCCAAACCTTCATGCCCAGTAGGATCCATTGTCCGATGGCATCATCATATCTTCTGGAGCCGTCACAGCGAGGCATTGTGATGTGGACGTGCACACATGATTTTCCTTTCTTTTCTCCCCTGTATTTGCAGTTGGGGCATTATAGGCCCTTTAATTACATATATTGCTAGGTCGTATTAGTTGTGAATTTGCTTTCTAGATAGTAAAAGGGGTGTTGGATCAGATGGGCCCCCAAACCACTGGCATGGTGGACAGAAACCACTGGTTATGGGTGGTGTCCTGCCCCTATTAGCACGGACCTGGGATACAAGCATGAGCGTTAGCTCTTACCCCCAGCCTCTGATGTCATCTGTGTTAACTTGGTTCAGCCATTGGACTGCAGGTGAGCAGTAGGTGTTGACAGATAACGGATGATGGGCTTTTGGATGAACCAACAGGTGGGTGGATGGATGGGCAGATGGGAGCACAGATGAAGAAGAAAGTGGACGTATGGGCGTAGTAGGTGGACAGAAAGATGAGTGGGCGGGTGGGTGGATGGATGGATGGATGGATGTGCAGGCGGGTACAGAGATGAAGAAGCAAGTAGATGGATGGATGTGGTAGGTGGACGGACAGATGAGTGGGCGGGTGGGTGGATGGATAAGAGGGATAGGTGGACAGATGGGTAGACAAATGGGGGCGTGGCGGTGAGCCCACAGACAGTTAAGCAGTGAACAGATGGCCTGATGGGCAAACAGTTGGCCGATGGGTGGACAGATGCAGTGACTGGACAGATACAGATGGAAGGGTGGGTGGACAGATGGGAAGATGGATGGGTAGACAGACAGGTGAGTGGGTGGTTGGGGGGAAGGACGAGTGGATGAAATGAGGGAAGGGAGAAGAAAAGGCACAGAGATGTTCACTAACTTTCCCAAAGTCACACAGCTGGTCTGCAGGACTCCCAGGCAGTCTGACCTCAGATCCCATTCTCTTAATCACTGCCTTACATTTGACGAAGTCACTTGCCCAAGTTACCAGTTAGGAATGGGTTAGGCCAAGATTTGAAGCTGAGTCTGCCTGAGTTATTACTACCCCGATGGGCTGAAGGCTGGAGAAGAGCACTGGAATCAATAGTGAATGTCGCAGGACGCTGGACCTTGTCCTCAGGCAACCAGGGAGCTGGCAGAGAGTTTTGTGTAAGTCTGGACATTACACCATCCTTCTGAGTTTAGCAAGACAATACACCCAGCAAAGTAATGGCCAGGTTTTAGGGGAACCCACCTATGGGGAGGCTTTTGATTTGGGGGGAGGCTGTTGTAGTAACCATTGGAGGAACTGAATCAGAGATACAGCTGAGGTGGCACAGAAGCAAGAATGGATTCAGAAGGCTTCCAGAATTCCAGTTGTCAGGACCCAGTGGCTAAGCCCAAGTGAGAGGGGGGGAGCAGTAGAAATCACAGGGGTCTGTGTGACCTTGAAACCAGTCACTTCCCTTTCCCGGACCACCTACTGCCTCAAAAGTATGTATTAGTGCAATAAAGGCAGTGCTGCTGTAACAAAGAGGCCCCCCAAGTACTGCTGCTTAAGCAAGCTATTAATAGAAGCATTTTTCTAGGGCAACAGGTGGATGCTGTTAGCTTGACATGGGGCTCTGCTCCATGAGGTCATGTACCAACCCAGGGCTACGTGAGCATATTGAGAATGGCTTCTGATGAGAGGGTCGGGGAAGAGCATTCCACAGTGGTGACCTAGATGATCAGAAGGATTTGTTGGGAATAAAACAGGGCATGAGGGGTGCAGGCGAAGGGAGCAGGGTATGCAAAGGCCCTGAGGTGGGACCCAGTGTCATGCCCTGGGAACACTGAAGGAAGGCCAGGGTGACTGGAGCCCAAGTAGGAGATGCTGATGTGAGGAGGGCGGGTAGGGGGCCAGCAGGACGTGTGTGGAGTTTGGACGTCATCGTAACTGCAGGAGAGCCATTAAAGGACCAAAGCCTCCTGCCGTGGGATCCAGCTTCCAGAAGATTCTGCTGTTGGAGAGTGGATTGATCTTAAGGGGTGATAGTGGAGGCCAGAGGCCAGGCCAAGGGTATGACATTCATTCCGGCCAGCAGTGATGGTGGATGACCATGGCATGTTGAGGAGGGTGACCATGTGAGACGGGTGAGAGGTACTGTCTGCAGACAGGCTGGGGCAGGGGGCTGGCTGTGAGCCTGTGGTGGGTGGCAGGCAGCTGGTCGACCAGCCTCGGGAGCCATCTCCTGAGACTGGAGGAGGAGAAAAGAAGCATGGGGCTCACCTGGGCCCATGGGGCATTTAAGGGTCTTCTCAGCTATAAGGCCGTGGGGAGGTTCCTTTTTATTCTGAATGCATCAGGGAGTGAGCCTCAGTGAGACAGCACAAGTTGTCAGCCTCTGCCTTGGCACCTGCTGAGCCGTGTCGCTCCTCCGAGGGCAGGTCCTGGCTGTCCACAGCCGTGTCAGAAGCCTGGCGTGTCCCCACCAAGGGTCCCACAGCGCCCCACCCTGGCCTGTCTGCGACCCCTCGTTAGAGAGGTGTCCACCACATCGCGCTTTTCCCCTGGTTTGTTCAGAAGCCCAGCTGCTGCCTTTGCTTTGCTCTCATCTCATTATCCCTGGAGTTTCACCTTCTTTTTGTGAAAATTTAATTGCCTGCTGAATGTGAAAGGGCCTGGACCAGCTGTTCAGGTTTGGAAAGTGAGAGTCAAATGCACCCAGTGATCAAAGCCTTGCAAGAGGACAGCGTTGTCGTTATCAGCAGTGCCTTTAAGCGGGAGCAACTTCACTCCTCCCCAGACGGAAACCAAATCGCCCAGCACGGAAACTTGAAAGGAAGAATGTTAAGCAGTTCCTGCCTGCATTTGAACTGCCTGCTGCATCTTTAAATCATTTTGCTTTGGAAATGGAATACCCAGGACTCCTGAGCTCCCCATGAGGGAACACTCACGGGGACGTCACCTGTGGGTCTTGTGCCTCCTCGGAGGTTCTTCCTAATCAAGCCCAGAGTGAACCTTGAGAAGTCGATGAGGTCTGCAGATGAGCTCCAAGCTTCCAACCCGCCCCACCCGCGTCCCCCGGGTCCCCCCTCCCCCGCCCTGCCACGTCTCAGAGGGCAGGACTGGAAGCCAGAGGACCCAGATGCAAACCCAGCACCCCGCTGCATGTCCTCACACTAGATCTACTCATCTATAAAATGGGCTGATAGCATCCCTGACTACCTCACCGGTGTCTGAGAGGCCTCCACAAGACGTCAAGTGTGAAAGTGCTTCATGAACAGAAACGGCGGGGCCCCAGAGGTTACCAGCATTTGCGTGTGTGCATTCTCAGTCGTTGTGTCTGACTCTTTGCAACCCCCTGGACCTTAGCCCTCCAGGCTCCTTTGTCGATGGAATTATGCTAGCAAGAATACTAGAGGGGGTTGCTGTTTCCTCCTCCTCCCGACCCGGGGATAGAATCCACATCTCCTACATTGGCAGGCGGATTCTTCAACCACTGAGCCGCCAGGGAAACCCATACCCGTAGTTCTGCTTGTTACCCCTCCCAGGAATACACGCGTTTCAAAAAAATAAGGAATTCAGTGAAGCAGGTAGAGTTTCTCGGGGAAGGAAGGGGTTTCTAAAATGTTGGAAAACGAAGTAGGATTTGAAGGACAGGCATAACAGGTGTGAAGTTACCTTGAGAGCCATGCGGTATAAAAATAGCGGAGTAGGTGGCAGGAGCAGCTGGCCTCACTCCTGGGGGCTGCAGGGCCACCTTCTGTCACTCTCCTCTTTCCTCTCTTGCCCTCTCCTCTCCTGCCTCCCTTTCCTCCCCTCTGTTCTCCGGTCTCCCCTCACCCGTGTTTTTTACATGCTAGTTTTTAAAATTTTACTCCCTCAGTCATTTTTAAGCGTACCCTTCTGTTGTTGTCAGTCATGTCTGACTCTGCGACCCCATGAACTGCAGCATGCTAGGCTTCCCTGTCCTTCACTATCTCCTGCAGTTTGCCCAGATTCATGCCCATTTTGAGTCTGTGGTGCCATCCAACCATCACATCCTCTGTCGTCCCCTTCTCCTCCTGCCTTCAGTCCTTCCCAGCATCAGGGTCTTTCTCAATGAATCAGCTCTTCACATCAGGAGGCCAAAGTATTGGAGCTTCAGATTCAGCATCAGTCCTTCCAATGAATATTCAGTATTGATTTCCTTTAGGATGGACTGGTTTCATCTCCTTGCAGTCCAAGGGACTCTCAAGAGTCTTCTCCAACACCACAGTTCCGAAGCATCCATTCTTCAGCGTTCAGCCTCCTTTCTGGCCCAGCTCTCACATCCGTACATGACCACTGGAAAAACTGTTCAGCAGTGTTAAGTTTTTTCACATGCTTGTGGAACAGACCTCTAGAATCTTTTCATCTTGCAACACTCAAATTCTATACCATGAAACAGTAATTCTCACTCCTTCTTCCCCTCACCCATCTTTCTCCTTTTTTCTTCTGAGTTCCATTCTCTCTTTTTTGTTCCCAGGAAGTTAAAGCTATGTAAGTCAAGAGCCTTTTTATAGAAAGTGACTCAAACTGGCCGGTCTAAAAAGGAATTTACTGACGTGTAACTAAGGAGTCCTAGGGCAATAGGCTTCAGGTACAGCTGGATCCAGGGGGTGATACAATGTCAGCAGAACTTATTATCTTCCTCTCTCTCCATCTCTCTTTTCTGCTTCTCCCTGTTTGGGCTGCACCCTTAGGCATTCTCTCCTTCTGTGGCGGCACGGGTGGCCCCCAGCAGCTTCAGGTCAGCCATCCCAAGAGAAAAAGAGCACTCCCTGTAGCTTACAGAGTCTTAAGACTGACACTCCGGTGGCTCACAGGTCACGCACACATCCACAGACTGCTCACCAGGTGGGGACTGCAAAGCTTTGTCTGGCCCAGGCTGGGATTCACACCCATCCTGGGAGCCCCGTCAAAGTCCCACAGTCTGAGAGTCAGGAATGAGCAATTTCCTAGGGCAATCCAGGCTGCCTGACCCCGAGGAGACCCCACAGGCATCACCGTGCCAGGCAGCCCGCTTCATTCTGCCGAGGAGCCGATTAGGATTCTGTCCTTCCTTGCTGGTACTGCCTTACTTCCGAATATGGGGGAATGTCCGCGGATTACTTACTCCCTTGCCATGCTGCCTTCACAGTAGCGTCTTCAGCCAGCAGCACCGGCCACACCCCCAGCTTCGGGGCATTGCTAGTCCTGCTGCTGGCCACCTGACAGCACTTCCTCCCCAGGCACCTTGACCCTTTCACCACCGTGACCCACCCGCTGCTTCTTGTCAGGATAGCATATAAACAGCCTGAGCTTCGCACTCACGCAGATCAGAGTTCGAGTCCCTGCTCTGCCACTGACTGAGATAAATGATGGCAGGGGGAAGGATAAAAGCAGAATAATGGTACAGAACATTGCCCTCTGATACAACACTTCTTGGGAAAGATTGAAGGCAGGAGGAGAAGGGGGCGACAGAGGATGAGATGTTGGATGGCATCACCGATTCAGTGGACGTGAATTTGAGCAAACTCCGGGAGATGGTGAAGAACAGGGATGCCTGGTGTGTTGTAGTCCATGAGGCCACAAGGAGTCGGACACGACTGAGTGACTGAACACACACATACAACATTTGTTCCAGTGACTTCTGACTGCTCGCCCTGCTCTAGATGCAGCCCTTGGTGACTGTGCCCTGTGGTACCCACCTCAGTGCCCAATCCATTCTCTTCCCTCGCTGTGAAGTTGACGCCAGGACTGGGCCCTGTCCTCTGTGAATCCTGTACCCTCCACGGCCACTCTGTGCCTCACCCTGCAGCCTGGTCTGTCCTGGAGCCCTGCCCTGGGATCTCTCTGCCATCTCCTTCCGTCAGCTCTTCTATTAGAAAGTTCTGTCTCCTTCCCTTGCATCACTGAGGCACAACCTCCCTGGGAATCCAGCCTCATCCAGGCACCCAGAGGCTGCCCTGGCTTTGAGAGACCGGGACTGAGCCTGTGGAGCATCTGTGACTTGACTCTCCTGGTCTACTTCTTAGAAATCCACGCTCCCCAAGGGTCTGCCTACCCTCCAGCATCTTAGACCCTGGGAGTGCCTTCCCGAGGCCACAGTGGCCATCCCAGGGGCAACTCTACACGCTCACCCCTGGGTCTCACAACAGAGACCCAGACTGGAGACTGTTTATAGATATGCTACCAAGGAATGAAGGAGGGAGGCACCCTCTGGGGCTGGGAGTAACTCATGGTGGGACAGCAGGAATCAGGGAGCGTGAGCACCTCCCAAGCCTATCCTGGGAGAAAAAGCCAGAACTGAAATATCACACAGTCCTGGGTTCAAATCCTGACTTAACCTACCTGCTGTGTGACCTTAGGCAAAGCACATTACCTCTCTGAGCCTTAGCTTTGCACAAAAAGGGGGACAATTGTACCCACCCCAAAGGATTGCTATGACCTAATAATACTTGGAAGAGGCTCACTGAATATGAGTTTCTGATTAATAGGAAAGAATAAATAAATGGGCACAACTAAACATTTTCTATAAAATGGTAGAAATAATGTGGTAACATGTCAGTTGTGTATATGTGTTCTGAGCACACACTACGTGGCCTACTTGCTGTTTCTCAAACACACCAGACACATACTCTTCTCACTGGGGATTTTGCCCTTTCTGTTCCCTCTCCAGGAATGCGTTTACGTGGCTCACTCTACTCCCTTTACTCTGATAGGGGCTTAAAT
>NW_011495042.1:3044337-3046612 GCF_000754665.1 Bison bison bison | reverse complement strand
AGGGGCTTAAATATGTCCTTCTTAGAGAGGCCTTCCTCGGCCCCTTACCCAAAGCAGAGGGTCTCCCATCTCTCCCTGCCCCTTGCTGTGTCTCCAGGCATCATTTGCAATGACTCCCTGCCCCTGCCTGGTATATTCTGGTTTTAAGTGTTTTCATAACTTTATTTATTGGCTGCCCTGGATTTGTGTTGCTGTGCACGGGCTCTCTCTAGTTGCAGCGAATGGAGGCAACTCTCTGGCTGTGGTGTGCAGGCTTCTCTTGTTGCCGAGCATGGACTCTAGGGCGCTCGGGTGTCAGTAGCTGCAGCACGTGGGCTCGGTATTTGTGGCACGCAGGCTTAGCTGCTCTCCTCCAAGGCATGTGGGATCTTCTTGGACCAGGCACTGAGCCATTGTCCCCTGCATTACAAGGTAGACTCTTAACCACTGGACCATCACAGGAGCCCCTGGTACCTTCTGTTTTCACTTGGGCAGATTGTATCATGTCTGCCTCCCCCACCACTGAAAAGTCAGCTCAAGGGGGCAGGGCCTTGTTCCCCTCTGTCCTCCCAGGTCTAGAGGAGAGCTGGGCACAGGGTAGGTACTCGGTAAAGATCTGAGGTCTATCAGAGATAAATCAGACACGCCCCTGCCCTGGGGACCTCAATTTTACCCTAGGAAGCATCTAGAATGATAACCTTTCTCCTGAAAACACAGCCACTTAGTGCAAGCCCGCTCAGTGCCATTGCTATGCTATACCCTTTCCATGCAGCAGTGCCTGTGCTCCTCCTGACAACCCAGTGATGGAGGTGCTGTCATTATTCCCACTGATCAGAGGAGAAACCACTCAGAAAGGAGGCGTAACTACCCTAGAACCACACAGGCAAGGCCAGGACTGGAGCCCGGAGGTGTCTGATAGCATGCTTGAGCCCTAAACATGAAACCCACAGTACCACAGGGAAGCTGAAAACCCAGCACACAGAGTACAGCATGACCTTGCACCCTGGGATCAAGGAAGGCTGCCTGGAGGAGGGGGCATGTGAGCTGGAGCTTGATGGAAACATACGGGGCCTTTTAGGCAAAACAGAGAAAGAGGAACATTCAATGGACCCCAGTCCTGGGGTCCATTCCACCAGCATTCATTGAGTACCTTCTGTGTGCCAGGCAGAGATGAGGCTCTTCTGGGAAGGAGGCCCTGGAATTCCAAAGGCTTCAGAGCCAGTGGCTGTGGGGGACCCAGGGCAGGCCTGGGCTTGACTGAGAAAAAGGATGGAACAGGCACTGAGTGCCACCTGCATGCCAGGCATGTGCCACAGGCTTTCCCTTTGACCTTCTGCTCTGTGTTCCCTCCAGCTGATGCAGAGGGGGGCTGTGTCCATTTTCAGATGAGGAAACTGAGGCTCCGAGACTGTGGGCTGTGAGTGCTGACTCCAGGCCACCACCTGCTACACAGGAGGAAAGCGGATCCTGCTTGTCATAAAACGGGCCACCACCTGCCTCTGGCTGAGAGAGACAAAGGGGACGGGGTTTGAGGTCCAGGGTTCCAGTGAGACTGGTAGTAGAGAATCAGCAGAGAAGCTGCCTGGAACACAGGCCCCTCGGTGGACAGCGTCAGGAGCCTTGAGGAGGGCTGAGCACACCTGCAGGTCTCTGCGGGGAGCCGGTGAGGCATTCTGCTCATGACAAAGGTCATGAGGAAGGAGGCTCGGCATACGCAAAGGCGGGATCGAGCCTCAGGAGTCCGCCCGGATATTCTCGAGCATTTTCCCCCAAAAAACCAGAGTCTGCCTACTTTATTGTTTTGTGCTCTCACCTCTGACTTTACTAGGGGCTGTCCCCTACCACCATCTCACTCTCTCTCTGTCAAAGAGTTAACTTACAGCTCCAATTAATAAAGTTCCTGGGCAATTAGGAGTGTTTAAATCCAAACCCCTCAGATGGCTCTCTAACTCGCTTGACAAGTTTACCCGGACTCCTGCAGCTATGCATACGATTGTTTACAGTCTCCTAGCCAGAGGCACGGGAAGCTTAAGATATTCAAATAGCTTAGAGCCTCTCAGAGAGTTAAAAACTGTCAGAATAAACTAGTAAAGGATTTCATTGATGAGTCAATGCTTGTTGCCAAGTTTTCACATCCCCTGAATTGTATCCTTGAATGTGTATTAATTAATAGTTGGTATATAGTAAAAAATAAGTAGTGGCCTTGGTGTTAGTAACTTTAGACCCTTAAGGTAATAAATTCTTTCCTTTGTTGTAAACCCATTACACATCCGCCCTATAGGAATGCAATTTTATC
>NW_011495042.1:3038903-3044237 GCF_000754665.1 Bison bison bison | reverse complement strand
TGTGTAACTTAGGGTATAAAAGCCCCTGTTAAAAATAAAGCTACGGGCCTTGTTCACCAGCGCTTGGTCTCCCCATGTCATTCTTCCCTTTAACTTCCAGCTGAGTCTCCATCTGGAGCGCGGAACCCACCACGCTTACTAATTATGCCTGGGCTTCTAAGACCCACTCGAGAAGGTGTCTAGGGTGAGGCACCTTCCGCTATTCGAGAGGGCGCCTGCGGCCTACGTAAGTGGTGCAAACTTCTTGTCTTGAAGTTTTATTGGTCTCCCGCGTAAACCAAGCTACTCAGCTTCTTTTCTCCACTGAATTTTCCTACTGAGCTATCCTCATTCTATTGTTCTCTATATCTCTAATTAGCATATAAATAGTCGCCTAGGCCGTCTCTCCTTCGAATACCCTGGATCAGCTGGGGCTGGTCCCCAGCAGGTCTCTGTCGTTATGTGTCACCTGCTTTGTGACCCTGACCAAATCACTTCATTTCTCTGGGCCTCTCATTTCCTTAACTCTAAGTTAGCTGAACCACCTCCAAAGCCCCCTTTTGGCTCAGACCTTGCAGACTTCTGTCCCTCGTGCGTAGTTTCCTGTCGGTGCTGTGACAAATTCTCACAAACCAAGTAGCTTAACATGTACCAGCTAGCTCTCTAAGTCAAGGGCTTCCCCTTTGGTTCAGCGATCAAGAATCCACATACTGATGCAGGAGATGCAAGAGATCCGGGGTCGATCCCTCCCTCCTAGGGGAGGGCATGGCAACCCACTCCAATATTCTTGCCTGGGATAGCCCATGGACAGAGGAGCCTGGTGGGCTACAGTCCATTGGGTCGCAGAGTCAGAGACAACTGAGCGACTGAGCACATCTAAGTCAGGAGTCTGATGCAAGTCTACAGGGCTAACACCAAGGGCTGTGTTCCCTTCTGCAGGCGCTCGTGGAGAATCTGAGTCCCCGCATTTTCCAGCTCCTAGAAGCGGCCATGATTCTCATGGGCCTGTCCTCGGTCTTCAGGTCAGCGATGAGCATCCTTCAGGCCAGCTGCAGCCTCCACTCCCCTTTGCCACACAACCTAACATAATCAGAGGCTCAGGGGTTAGAATACGGATGTCTTTGGGTGGCTGCTGTTCTGTACCCTACACCTGGTGAGGGTTTGGGGCCGGCTTTGGGCAGCTGTTTCTTCTTTCTGGACCTCGGCTTCCTATATTTTGAAATGGGGTGATCATTGCAACCCTCCCGTCCATATGGCTGCTTTGGGACCAAACTGAGGCAGTGTGTGTTCAGGTGGATGAGAGAGGGTCAGTCGCTGCTCATGGGTTAGGTCTCTATTCCTGTGTTGTTTCTGCTGCTCGTATCAGCTACTGATGGGTTCTCACTGGGTACCCAGCCTTCCTATGCTCTGCTCTGAGAGGCTGCAGTGCACCCCCACCCCAGAAAGCAAGCATGGTTCTGTCAACTGCTTCTGCGCCTGATAATCTCTGGCTTCTTTACAGAGAACCCCAGGAGCCCTTGGGATTTGGGAGTAGAAGAATGTTACTCAAGGATGCCTATTGACTGCTGAACAATAGCCCCCATGAGGTCATGTGGCTGCTTAGCAACTGCTCAGGCCCTTAGTAACCAGCCCAGAAGGGTTGATATTTACCCAACAGAAACTTTGGACTATATGGAGAACACCCAATTCCTTCCAGTGAGCTGCAGGCCCGAAAAGCAAGCTCCACCCATTCCTAGCTGCTCTTTTGAGAGCAGACCCGTGAGGGTACCAGGAACCCTGGGTTCTACCTGGCTCCATGCCTCCTGTTGTTGTTCTTGTTCAGTCACTCAGTCGCGTCTGACTCTTTGCAACACCATGGACTGCAACACGCCAGGCCTCCCTGTCCATCACCACCTCCTGGAGTTTGCCCAAGTTCATGTCCATTGAGTCGGTGATGCCGTCCAACCGTCTCATCCTCAGCCCTCTTCTCCTTTTGCCTTCAGTCTTTCCCAGCATCAGGTTCTGGTGCCTCCTACTGGGACTCAGTTTCCCTCACAACATGGGGACCAGATGAAATGATCAGCAAACAGAGTGACCGTATGTCATGGTTGGCCTAGAACAGTCCTGGCTTATCATGACTGCTAAAAATGTCCTTTTTATTCTCAGAAGTGACCCCACCTGGAAGATCAATTTTCTGATTACCCTGAGGCCACCTCCAGCCCTTGAGTCTATTTTTCTTCCCTTCCACCCTCTGCCGCTGTCCTGAATTAATCCTGACTAGTCCAGCCAAGATTTTTTAAGGGCTCTTTCTGTGCCATACCTAGAGCTGGGACCTGGGAAGACTGAGGCAAACCAGACAGGGCTCCTGCTCGTGGGGGCTTCCAGCTCTAGGAGGAATACAGCTTACGCATCCTGCCAAAGCTAGGATTGAATCCAGAACCTTGTCGTTCTCAGCCTTGCTTGCACTCTCCCCACGAAGCTATTTTAGTAAATAATAATACTCCTTAGTATTCGGGCGGCGTTTTGCCGCCGCTAAAGCGTTTCCCTTCCGTTCCCTGTTAACCCTGACCTTCTCGGAGGCTGTGACTTCAAGTCCCCATTGCACAGATGTGGACCTGGAGTCCAGGGGTCGCAGAGGGGACGGTCAGGACCGTGTCTGGGTGGCCTTGGGAAGCAATTTAACATCCGCCTCCTCACCTGTGAGGTAAAAATACCAGCTCCCGCTGCAGAGAACGTAAAACGTAAATGAGACAACACAGAAAGTCCTTTTAAAAAATGGCACCTGCCCTACACGTGCGCCTTCACCCAGAGCCGTCGTGGCCCCAGCAGGTGCGTTTCTCCCGCTCCCCACAGACACCCGTTTGGGAGTCTCGGAAAGTTTTCAGCACACTGGGACCATTCTGTTGGAATCCCAGCTCTGCCTCCAGGTGGCGGTGTGACAGGCTTTCAGCCTCAGCTTCCTCATTTGTAAAATGGGCGTAAGAATCCGTCGTCCCGAGGGTGGGCCAAGCCTTGGTAGAGCACCCAGCGCCCTGGCCATGCGTGTTCCATATTGCGCTCCCAATATGAGTGTCAGGTGGGGGGTGCTTTGGGCCCATTCCGGAGGGAGGAGCACCCCCGATGGGGCTCACACCCCACCCCAGCCCCGCCAGCCCGGGAGCCTGGGCCACCATGTGCTTTAGGCTCTGCGTTCAGCCGCGTTGGGAGGGAGGGGCTTCTGATGGAAGCTGCTTCCTAGTGCCCCACTCACCTCGCAGGAGAGGGCAGGGCCCCCTTCCCCTTTCCTTTCCAGAGCAGCTCCACGGGAGGCAAATCTGTCCAGTTCCATACTGATGCCTAAGTGGCTTCCCAGCCACACCTTTTAACAGTACTCTGAGTCACCAGCCAGCATTGAGGCTGTGGGAAGGGTGTTCCCTTTCAGGCTGTAGGAACGCTGCACAGGATTGCTCCAGAAAGCCAGAATCAGGCCCCAGGATAAATGCAGCTACCCTCCTTATGCAACTTTGTGACATTGTTCAAAAACAAGGCTAATGTTCCTTCGCTTCCATTTGCTGAGGGCCCTAGAGAGGCGGCCCGGCCCAGCCCAGACCTCATGTCTTGCTTCCTGCAGCCAGGCAGAGGCTGGCGTCCCCACCACAGTACAGGTGGGGAAACTGGGCTGTGGCTGTGGCCGCATGGCCAGGACGCTCACAGACCCAGCCCTCTGCACCAGCCCTCAAAACTCCCCCTCTACAGCCAGCTGGGTCCTTAGACAAAGCAAAACAGGTAACTATGATACATTTTCTTCTTTTTCAAATGCAGCATAATGGTGAGCAGTTGTATCCAGTTGCTGGGTTAGAAACTGGAATTCTTAATTTCTGATAAGAAGAAAGAAAAATCTATTTCTGAATACAAGCTCACATAAAATAGAAACACGTTTTAGGGGGAATGTTTCTTTATACAAAAATTCAAAACTACTTCGTACTGCAGAGCTGGGCCCGTGGAGGATGCTCGTGGGGACTGAGCATTGAAGGGAAAGGATGTGGTATTAAGGATCATACTTTGCAGGTGGCAGCCACGGTGATGCAGGTCCTCAGAGCTGAGCTGCTGAGGCTGGCCCTCTTGCCGCATCTCTACTGTGCTGCAGTATATGGGCATCCATTCGCCTCTGCCTGGGGTGCCCAGTTGCTCAGTTGTGTCCGACTCTTTGCGACCCTATATGAACTGTAACCCTCCAGGCTCCTCTATCCATAGGACTCTCCAGGCAAGAATACTGGGGTGGGTTGCCATTTCCTCATCTAGGGGATCTTCCTGACCCAAGGATCAGACCCTCTGCTCCTGCTTCTCTTCCATCCTCAGGCACTTTCTTTACCACTGAGCCACCTGGGAAGCCCCTCGCTTCTGCCTTGCCTGGTCCTAAAACCACACCACCTGCTTCTCTAGGGAGCTGTGTTTCCTCTTTCCCCACAGAATTCACTAACTGTTCTTCCATCGGGTATTTGACTTCCTGTCCTGTGAACTAATTAGGAGTCAGAGCTCTGCTTGGGAGCTATGAGTGGGGGTGAAGGGAGAATAGAAAGTATTTGCATAGTCACCTTGGTGACTTTGCATGTCGGCTGCCTCTGGCTGGAGTCTGCTCGATGAGACGCTGTGCTGTCTTGCTCAGTCCAGGGGGAAATAGGCAGAGATGAGAGTGGACGGGGCACGCAGGGTCCACAGGCATTCCCACCAAGCTCAGTCCTCTCTGAACCTTAAACTTGCTTGACCTGGGTGGAGAAAAGCCAGACCGCCCTTTCAGCCAACGGAGCAGCAGTCTGAGTCACATCCTGCCGGCCGCCTGGCCTGATTGGAGTTTGTGCTCTGCTCTGCATCAGGTCTTGGCCTCTCTGCCTAACAGCTTCCTTCTCTCCCAGAGCGACTGTGGACGTTTCCCCTTCCCTTTCACCATGACCTCACCCGGCATGGATTTCCTACTATTTAAAATTCTTCTGCAGTTCATTGGGTAGACTTCGGGGGTGACATTGATCCCCGCCAATTGAACAGCAGTGTGATGTTGATGCCCAGACAGTTTGAGTTCCTGGAATTAAGTCTTGCAAGGGTTTCTGTAAAGTGAATTTCTGTATATCAGTACCTGGATTCTGGTTAACTTTCACTGGAGCATTTAGAATGTGTCCTGGAAGGGAGAAGATTTTAAGCCCAACAGATAAAAGATCTGCATCTCAGATTGCACCAGATCTTGGAGAAGAAAGAATCTCAGAGAAATGAGAAAAATGTGCTTTCTGAAAACAAACAAAACAAAAATACGATTTTTAGAATTAGGACCTAATTTATTTCTGAGTTAAAGAGATTGTTATGTAGTTAAATTAATCTTGAGATGACTGAGAAAATTAAAAAAAA
>NW_011495042.1:3031968-3038803 GCF_000754665.1 Bison bison bison | reverse complement strand
AGAAAATTAAAAAAAAAAATCATCTGCAGCAAGGTAAAATGCCCTACATGCCAACTTATTCATCAGTAAAGTGTCTTGTCACATTTCTACTATCTGCTTAGCTTTTAATTCTGAGAAGAAATTTATTGCTTTCGTGTTGGTCTCAACTTTTCAGTTGCTCTTACTATTGAAACTTCAGAGGCTCTATTCTCTGTGGCTAGTCAGCCACGAAAGACTCCCTTGGGCTGAGTTCCCCAAGACCTAGCTCGCAATAGAAGTCATTGTTATTATTATTTCCTTGAGGCTGTTAACAGACTGTGACCACATGGAAGGATACCAGAAATCATGAAATTTGGAGTCAGGACAAGCATTTATTTGCAATGAGGCCTGAAGCAGGTGACCTGACCTTTCTGACTCTTGCAGTCCCTTCCCTTAATTGCAGTATCACTGAGCAAGGTCAAGTGCCCCGTTTCATACTCCCCTGCTGTCATGCTGGCCTTTGTCCACCTCACTGAGCTATGTGATTCCCTGGTCTACCTCCTCAATCCCTCCTGGGTCCTGAGAGCTCCGTGAGGGCAGAGTCTTGTCATCTCTATGTCCCTGTGCCCAGCACAGAATCTGGCAAAGAGCAGAGGGCTGGGGTTTTGGGTGGATGGGGAGAAAAAAAAAAGGAAGGCAGGGGAGGGAAGGAGAGAGAGAGGAAGGAAAAGTAGGGGAAAATGCAAATTTAAACTCCTCTGGAGCTCATAGTTATTTATTTTAACCACCAACTGGCCTAAGTGATAAGACAGGCTAAGAAAACAATAGTATTACTGTCACCTATCACTGCCCAGTGTCCAGTGCTGATTTCACCATCATCTTATAGCTGACCCATAGTGAGCACCTATACAGACACACGTGCCTGCTTACTCTCCCAACAAGCCTGGTGGCTTAGATAGTAAAGAATCCACCTGCATCACAGGAGAACTGAGTCCAATGCCTGGGTGGGGAAGAACCTTTGGAGAAGAAAATGACCACCCATTCCGGTAGCCGTGGACAGAGGAGCCTGGTGGGCTACAGTCCACAGGGTCACAAAGCGTCAGACACAACTTTCACCATAATCCTCCATTAGACAACAAAGCAGAGGTCAGGAGAGGTCGAATCACTTGCCCGTGTCACGCAGCTGGCACGTTTGGGACCTGGGCTTGAGCCCAGGCCCCCAGAACTCCAGAGCTGCTGCACTTCACTGGTGTACCCTCAGCACCCAGTCTAGGACGTGACAAATGAAAGATGGAGTGAGTGAGTGAATGTCCTTCCATCGCCATTCTCTCACTAGATCTTCAGTCTCACTCTTAGTTCTTTCTTCCTGGCATGTGGGGTGATTAGAACAAAACATCTGAGGCTACACAGTACTGGATTCAGACATGAGCTTTCCACATCACTCTAGGAAAATCACCGCTGTCCGAGCGCCCATCTCTAGATTACCCTCACAGCCTCCTCTCCTCAAATGATTATCCCACTGTCCCCTGAGGCTGGATCTTTGTCTGAGAAGCCCCCATCAGCCCGACTCCACCAAGGGTCAGAGGAGGGAAGGCAGGAGGGCTTACCACATCCCCTGCCTTCCGGCTTTCAGCTGAAGACCAAAGACCCTCTCAGTGTGCCCCTTGTCCACCTCAGTCCGACCCCTGTGAGGCTGCGAGTGTCATCTCTGAGATTACCACATTATTATCGTGGTTGTTGATGTTGGTAGGAATGGCATGACCTTGGGCCAGCCGGTCCCTCTCTCTAAGAATCCTCTCTCCTCCCTGCTGGCTGCTGTCGACCCCAAAGGACCAGGAATGGGCAGGCAGCGTCTGGAAGACCTGCAGCCATAGAATATGACCTTGTCAAGCCTGAGAAGAATCAAATGACCCAACCTCTTGTAGTGGAGAAACTGAGACTCAGTGGCGGGCAGAGGGCTTGCCCAAGGATACCCAGCCTCAGCGGTGGTCAGCATTGACCGTGGAATGCTGATACACAGCCCACAGCTCTCCCCCAACCATCTGCTGAGGACTGTGCCTGCCCTGGCCCCTCTGCCACCTACCCTGCCCCAAGGCCCTCTCCCCTCCCTGGCTCCCAGCCAGGGCATCTCACTGTTCAGTTCTGACCGTGCCGTGGGAGCGTGCCCTCTCTGCAGCAAGCCAGTATTCCTGCTGCAGAGTTGGTGCGGCAGATGGCACAGCAGAACTGAGCGTCGGTTTATTTTTGATTCGAAGAGGACATTGCACAAGTGCACAGTGCTCGCCGGTAGGGGTGGTGGGTCTGGAGCGTGGGGAGCAGAATCTACCAGCGATGAGAGCCACGCACGCAGCCTGGGTTCAAATCCCGGCTCGGCCACCTTTTGCTGTGTGCCCTCAGATACGCAGTCTTCCCTCTGAGAGCCTCCACTTCCCCACTTGTCAAACAGATCAGTGAGGCTCAGAGGCCGTCCCTCATCAATGTCATGGGTTTCATTGATGGGGGAGATGCACACGTGGAGAAGGACTTTGGGGGCTGGTTTCCATCTCTAGGGAGGGGACATGATGGGAAAGTGGAGGCCCGCCTTTGGGACCTGGAGCTGAGCCGTCCCAGGTATTGGCCCCATATAGGGGTGGGGTGGGCCAGTGGCTGGGGCAGAGCCAGGAAAACCTGGGGACCTGGTCCTTCCTCTGTTCCCTGTAGGTGACTCTGGACAAAGGAACAGGGTAGGGTGGGCCCAGGGAAGGAAGGATCAGACTGAAGTGGGCAAGGGGTACCTAGAAGGTCTTTGGTCTTCAGTGGGGAGGCTGAAGACTAGGAGGGAGGGGATGTGATGAGGCCTCCTGCTCTCCCTCCTCTGCCCCTTGGTGGAGTCAGGCTGACGGGGGCTTCTCAGACTAATAAGCTTCAGCCTCAGGAGACAGTGGGATAATCATTTGAGGGGAGGGGGCTGTGAGGGAGCTGCAGAATGGGTAAGCCCATTAGTCTGGGCAAGACCCTCTTCCTGACTGACGTATGTGCAAGCTTACAGGGATTGCAAACTGGGATCTGCTGCATTTTAACCGCTGGACCGCCAGGGAAGTCACTAGAATAAGTTCTCAAGAAGCAAAATGACTGAGTAAGAAGCTGAACATGTTTTCCTCCACGTATGTTTACTAAAGAAAACAGGGAAACAGAGACATTTCATAGAAGAACCAAAATCTTAAGCCCCACAGTGTTGATGTTTGAGAAATAGTATATCTTTAAACATTATTATTTCTTTTCTAGGTGATAAACATAATAAATTGCTTGTTGTAGGTCATAAAAATCAAGATCTTATTTTATTTCTGTTCCCTACTCTGCATGTTTCACTTCAAGTTATTAAGCTATTTTCCTGGGCCATTAAAAAGTATTTGGAAATGGGATTTTTCCTTGATAGATGCATAATATTCTGACCAACGACTTCCCAGTAACTTACGTAACTAACCTTCTAGATTAGAAATTTAGATTGTGTCCAGATTATTGCCATGATTTAAAAAGAAAAACACCATGATCAGCATCGATATGGTTGAAATATTTTTGCATTTCCAAGTACTTCCATTAGAGTAAGTTCTTTTTTATTTTTATTTTTTAATTTTTCGGTTGTGCTGAGTCTTTCTTACCACAGACGGGTTTTCTCTAGTTGCAGTGAGCACAGACTACTCTCTCTAGTTGCAGTGTGCGGGCTTCTCACTGCAGTGGCTTCTCTTGCTGTAGAGCACAGGCTCTGGGCCCACAGGCTTCAGTGGTTATGGCATAGGGGCTTAGTTGCCCCAAGGCATGTGGAATCTTCCCAGACCAGGGATCGAACCTGGGTCTCCTACGTTAGCTGCTGCTGCTGCTGCTGAGTCGCTTCAGTCGTGTCCGACTCTGTGCAACCCCATAGACGGCAGCCCATCAGGCTCCCCCTTCCCTGGGACTCTGCAGGCAAGAACACTGGAATGGGTTGCCATTTCCTTCTCCAATGCGTGAAAGTGAAAAGTGAAAGTGAAGTCGCTCAGTCGTATCCGACTCTTAGCGACCCCATGGACTTCAGCCTACCAGGCTCCTCCATCCATGGGATTTGCCAGGCAAGAGTACTGGAGTGGGGTGCCATTGCCTTCTCCCGGCTAAACTCTAGGTAGATAGCAAACAGATTTTGGACTTAGAGTATCGGGCAGGCAATAGAATCCACTAAACATCAGGACAGCCTGTTAAAATTTTTCTGTTGTGGTTGTTTTTTATTTGTGGTGAGTGTCCCTGGTTTTCCTTTTAAAATAAATGTGTTTAAGTTTTAATCAAGCAAGCTATTAAGAAAAAATGAGATTGATTAAAGAATAGTAATCATCTTGACAGTCATGTTTGATTGACATAATTGGGGAAATACTGACCTCAATCAGCCATTCTCAAACTTTCTGTCTCAGGACCTTTTACATTCTTAAAAATGACTGAGGACCTCCAAGAGTTGTGATTACATGAATATTGTCTCTCCATATTTACCATATTTGAAGTCAAAATGGAGATAGCAATGATACTTATGTATTAATTCTTTTAAAAATAGCAATAGTAAATCCATTATGATAACATACTTTATGAAAAATAACTATTAAAAAAAAAGGAAACCTAGAACAGTAGTATTGTTTATGTTTTTGTGTCTCTTTAATGACTTAATTGAAGACAGCTGGATTTTCATCTGCTTATGCATTCAGTCTGTTGCCATAGGATGTTTTGGTTACTAAGAAGAAATTCCAGCCTCACAGAGATATGTTGTGGGAAAGGGAGGAGGATTCTAATAGCTGTTCAGAAAATTGTAGATCTTCTCCTTTGATACTACACCCAAACTCAACAAGTGATATGTTAGTTATGGCTGGTATCCAACCAAGCTTGGCCCCACTCATCCGCACACAGTTAATAAGCCAGTCTATGGACACCAGGTTGCATACAAGCAAGTATAGCTTTTATTGCAAGACACCCAAAGTGAAAGTGAAAGGGAAAGTGAAGTCGCTCAGTCATATCCGACTGTTTGAGACCCTGTGGACTGTAGCCCACCAGACTCCTCTGTCCACGGGATTCTCCAGGCAAGAATACTGGAGTGGGTTGCCATTTCCTTCTCCAGGGGATCTTCCCAACCCAGGGATCGAACCCAGGTCTCCCTCATTGCAGGCAGACGCTTTAACCTCTGAGCCACTAGGGAAGCCCTGCAAGACACTCAATGTAGTGCCAAAAATAAAGGAGAACGGGCAGCTCATGTTCAAAAGCTCTGAACTCCTCAGTGGCTTTTGGCAAAGGGTTTTGAAAGTCTTTATTAAGGGTGAGGATTGTAGAATGTCCAGCTCATGGACATTCTTCTGATTAGACAGTGGTGAGATAATACAATGGTTTTTCAGGAGGTAACCTCATCATCCTTCTGGTTCCAAGTGGCCTGGGGTCTGGGTACTGATGGTCAACATGCAGTTAGCTTCTTCTACCTGGAGAAGATTTTAGTGTCTGCAAAACAGCCCAAGGGTATGGCTCAGGATATCACCTAGACCCCTTGAAGAGGAATTAAGGGTCTTGGACTTGGTATTATGGCTGAACTATTATTTTGTCTTGCTTGACTGTTTTCCTTTGTGGCTGCCTTTTCTTACTTCTCTGATTGAATCTGTTCCTTGGAATTTGGCGAAGGCCTAAGAAACTAAAGCTTTTTGATAAGTAAGGGTGAGGGAAGCATGGCAGGGGTGTCTGTCCCCAAGAAGGCCCCGCAGGATCTTGCTCAGTTACAGGGATGCCGTAACCAAACGCCACACACTGAAGGACTTCAACAACAGAAACCTGTTTTCTCATAGTTATGGCAGCTAAAAGTCC
This sequence comes from Bison bison bison, assembly GCF_000754665.1. Classification (NCBI taxonomy): domain Eukaryota; kingdom Metazoa; phylum Chordata; class Mammalia; order Artiodactyla; family Bovidae; genus Bison; species Bison bison. The sequence goes on along the minus strand of NW_011495042.1, from coordinate 3,033,007 downwards.
AAGATCAAGGCATGCTGGCCTCTCTTCTTGGCTTGCAGATGGCTGTCTTCTTGCTATTTCCCCGCAGGGTCCTTCCTCTGCTTAGATAGCCCTGGTGTCTCTCTGTGTGTCCAAATTCCCTCTTCTTATAAGGACTCTAATCAGATTGGATTAGGGCCCATTTAATGTCTTCATTTTAACTTGTTGTGTTGTTCAGCTGCTGAATCATGTCCACCTGTTTACAACTTCATGGACTGTAGCAAGCCAAGCTCCTCTGTCCTCTACATCTGGAGTTTGCTCAAATTCATGTCAATTGAGTCAGTGATGCTATCTAACCATCTCATCCTCTGTCGTCCCCTTCTCCTCCTGCCTTCAGTCTTTCCCAGGATCATGGTCTTTTCCAGTGAAGCAGCTCTTCACATTAGGTGGCCAAAGTATTGGAGCTTCAGCAACAGTCCTTCCAATGAATATTCAGGATTATTTTCTTTAGGATTGACTGGTTTGATCTCCTTGCAGTCTAAGGGGAACTTAACATTTTAACTTCAGTTCAGTTCAGTTCAGTTGCTCAGTCGTGTCCAATTCTTTGCAACCCCATGAATCACAGCACGCCAGGCCTCCCTGTCCATCACCAACTCCCGGAGTTCACTCAAACTCACATTCATCATGTCAGTGATGCCATCCAGCCATCTCATCCTCTGTCGTCCCCTTCTCCTCCTTCCCCCAATCCCTCCCAGCATCAGAGTCTTTTCCAATGAGTCAACTCTTCGCATGAGGTGGCCAAAGTATTGGAGTTTCAGCTTCAGCATCATTCCTTCCAATGAACACCCAGGACTGATCTCCTTTAGAATGGACTGGTTGGATCTCCTTGCAGTCCAAGGGACTCTCAAGAGTCTTCTCTAACACCACAGTTCAAAAGCATCAATTCTTCAGTGCTCAGCTCTCTTCACAGTCCAACTCTCACATCCATACATGACCACAGGAAAAACCATAGCCTTGACTAGACGGACCTTTGTTGGCAAAGTAATGTCTCTGCTTTTCAATATGCCATCTAGGTTGGTCA
>NW_011495042.1:3023072-3031868 GCF_000754665.1 Bison bison bison | reverse complement strand
ATAGCCTTGACTAGACGGACCTTTGTTGGCAAAGTAATGTCTCTGCTTTTCAATATGCCATCTAGGTTGGTCATAACTTTCCTTCCAAGGAGTAAGCATCTTTTAATTTCATGGCTGCAGTCACCATCTGCAGTGATTTTGGAGCCCAGAAAACTAAAGTCAACCACTGTTTCCACTGTTTCCCCATCTGTCTGCCATGAAGTGATGGGACTAGATGCCATGATCTTCTTTTTCTGAATGTTGAGCTTTAAGCCAACTTTTTCACTCTCCACTTTCACTTTCATCAAGAGGCTTTTGAGTTCCTCTTCACTTTCTGCCATAAGGGTAGTGTCATCTGCATATCTGAGGTTATTGATATTTCTCCCGGCAATCTTGATTCCAGCTTGTGCTTCTTCCAGCCCAGCGTTTCTCATGATGTACTCTGCATAGAAGTTAAATAAGCAGGGTGACAATATACAGCCTTGACATACTCCTTTTCCTATTTGGAACCAGTGTGTTGTTCCATGTCCAGTTCTAACTGTTGTTTCCTGACCTGCATATAGGTTTCTCAAGTGGCAGGTCAGGTGGTCTGGTATGCCCATGTCTTGAAGAATTTTCCACAGTTTATTGTGATCCACACAGTCAAAGGCTTTGGCATAGTCAGTAAAGCAGAAGTAGATGTTTTTCTGGAACTCTCTTGCTTTTTCGATGATCCAGCGGAAGTTGGCAATTTGACCTCTGGTTACTCTGCCTTTTCTAAAACCAGCTTGAACATCTGGAAGTTCACGGTTCACGTATTGCTGAAGCCTGGCTTGCAGAATTTTGAGCATTACTTAATGCTTAAACATGAAGCATTAACATTTTACTTAATCCCTCTTTAAAGGGCCCTGTTGCCAAATACAGTTATATTCTGAGGTACTGGGAGGTAAAGACTGAAAAATATGAACTTTAGGAGGGACACAATTCAACTCAGAATCTTAAAAATTAGTTGCAGTGAAGAATCTGAAGCAATGTCAATGAACTCTTTGTATTATACATTCTAATCCATTTTTCTTACACTTTGATTAATTCTTTTTACTCATGCATGGTTTGGTAACTCATGCATGGTTTTTCACTCATGCATGTCTTTTTTACTCCTGCATTGGTCATTTAGAAAATATTGGCTCAATGCGTTATGCAGATCTTCCAAATGTTTGCACATTTCATTATGCAATATCAAAAAAGAACATTTTTTGTCTTACCACTGACCTCATCAGAAATATCTCTTGGTAGCAGGGAGCTGTCAAGTTCATGATGGCACACATAAGCCTTCCACAATTCTAATTTTCACTTTGGAAGTTCACATTTTATCACTGGCAACATATACTGCCAGTTGTTTTCCTCGAAGTGATAGGCTCACTTTGTTTGCTTTTGAGAACATGTCTGCCAAATACCCAAGTCTAAATAACCTTCATGTGTCTGTTGGTTGTTCTTTTTATGTTAAAAAAAAAATGGCATTTGGTGAAAATAGGCAATTTCAGCTCATAACGCGAATGCTCACACGAGAGCCTCTCCTCCAGCAGACGTCATACTTGAGTTACAATGTAAGGGCTTATACAAATACTTCCCTTTCCGTGTTCTTGCAAGAGTTAATAAAGTTAGTCATTTTTACCGCTTCATCTCGGACATTCCAGGATGAAGCTGGCATTTTTTACTGCCCACATGTGGTGATGAGGAATACAATGATGACTGGTACAATTTGGTGCCACTCCCTGGATTCCTGCTAGGGCACCAGCAGTTTTACTCACTCCTGCCTTTGCACCAGAAGTGCAATCCAGTGAAGGTGGTAAATAAGATCTAAGTGTTACTCGGAAGATGGTTTTGATCTCTCAGCACCCCCTGTAAGAATCTTGGGGGAACCCTCGGGCACGTGGACCATACTTTGAGAACCATTTTGACTTAGATGAAAAAATACAGAGAAGATTTGGGGCCTGGAAAATGACCTTGGTGCCAGAGTCACAAGACCTGGGTGTGAGCCTGGCTCTGTCAGTATGGAACTAAGCGGTCTTGGGTAGGTCCCTGACCTCTGAAAGCCAGGCACTTAGGACATCAAGGGTGGTGGGTGCTTGCTGCCTCCCAGAGCTGGGTAGAGAAGGAAATCAGGTGCAGACTTGAGAGCCTCTTGTAAAAGGTAATACACAGTCCTGGAGGGAGGAGCCAGCCATGGTGGGGAATGAGACAAAGTTATGAACTTTAACACCCTGGCTTAAGTAGTTTTTGGTTACTGACACTGCCCAGATTCCTGCATTCCCCTGGAAAGACCTTATAAGGTTGGACCTGGAGACCCTGAAACAGATTACTCAACTGGATTTCTAGTTTTAACAACCATCTTTGGGGCTCTGTTCCAAGTCACCCATTGCCACCTACAGCTTTGAAAGAAAAGGCCTCCTAAAAGCCTAGAGTTCTTCTTGTCCCTGACTGGACACGTAGGCGTTCATCTGGGTCAGGTAGAAAGCTGGGAGTCCATGGAAAATAATGGGCATCTTAGAATATCTGATCTGTTTAGCTGTGTTAAGAAGATAGAGGTGGTCCTGGAAAACTCCAGAGAGCTAAAAGCACTTGTTAAGAGGGCTCAGGTAGGCTTCTGCTTCTTGGACAGTGGAATAGAGGTACTTGTCCCTAGGCACAACTGAGAACCCTAGACATTTATATAAAATAAACACAAGAAAACTCTAAGAGATAGAGAGAAGGCAGACCTGCTTCTTGGGACCTGGGGACCCAAGAAACAGCATAGTGATGAGGTCCTGGTGAATGAGGAGTTTCTTTTTGCCTCATACAGCCCAGAGTTGGAGCTGAAGAAGCTAGAAATGAGGAAATGCTAATGGGCAGGCAAAAAAACAAAGAAACAAACAAAAGTGCCCTGACAGAAACCTGGCTTCTTTAGCTGAAAAGGCAAGAAAAGGGTAGCCTAGCAGAACAGATGTGCATGTGTGCAAAGTCACTTCAGTTGCATCCAGCTCTGTTACCCTGTGGACTGTAGCCCTCCAGGCTCCTCTCTCAATGGGATTTTTCAGGGAAGAATACTGGAGTGGGTTCCCATGCCACCCTCCACGGGATCTTCCAGACCTAGGGATTGAACTTGTGTCTCTTAAGTCTCCTGCATTGGTAGGCAGGTTCTTTTACCACTAGTGCCACCTGGAAAGCCCCAGCAGAACAGATACTTACCAACAAAAACTGCTCTGCTCTAACCAAACACCACAGAAAGCACTGAGGCTCCACCCACACCAGCACAGATCCAGTGGGGAGATTAGACTTCCCCCTTCACCAGACTGTAAAGAAGCATCTCAAGCGCTCCACGGGGGTGGTGCCAGAGAAGGCCAGGTAGGGATCCAGGACTTTCCTTCCCCACTGGGTGGTAACAAGACCTCACCCCAGTCCCTGTCGTGCTGGTGGAGAGACCACACTGGGAGCTGTAACAAGGCAGACCTACCCCTTTCAGCCATGGAGGTATCAGTGGGGGCCTGATGGGGAGCTTGATTTCCCCTTTCTCAGCTGGAGTAGTATCAGAGGAAGCCAGCTAAAACACAAAGTTTAAATGAGATCCCAGAGTCTGGATGCCCAAGTATCAATAGAATAATAATGCCCCAAATGCCCAGGTATCAATAGAAATTCACTTATAACAAGAATGAGGAAGATCTCAAACTGAATGAAAAAAAAAAAGACAATCAATAGAAGCCAACACCAATATGACAGAAATGTTGGAATTAACTGACAAAGATTTTAAAGCAGTCATCATAAAAATGCTCCAAGGAACAACTAGGAACACACTTGAAACAAATGGAAAAAAAAATACAGTGTATCAGCAAAGAAAAATAAAGATAGAGAAGAACTGAAGGGAAATTTTAGAACTGAAAAATATGAAAACTGAAATTTAAAAGAAAAAAATCACTGGATGTGCTTAATTGAGGGCTGGAGGGGACACAGGAGAGAATCACTAAATGGGAATATAGGACAATAGAAATAATCTGAATTACCTAATCTGAATAACCAAGAAAAAATAGACACAAGAGAAATGAAAAACACAGCCTCAGAGACTGGTGAGGCTATAACAAAAGATCTAATATTTGTGTCATTCGACTACTGGAAGCAAACGAGAGGAAATGGAACTGAAAAAAAAAAAAAAAAACTTGAAATAGTGGCTGAAAACGTCCCAGATTTGGCAAATAACATGAATCTACAGGTTTGTGAAGCTGAGCAAAACTCCAAAGAGAATAAACTCATTAAAATCCACACCAAGATACAAAATAGTTAAACTTCTGAAACGAAAAACAGAACAACAAGAAAAAATCTTAAACGCAGTGAGAGAGAAATGACACCTCCTGTGTAAGGGGGAAACAATTCAAATGACAATGACTTTCTCATCAGAAGCCACAGGGCCAGGAGGAAGTGACACGACAGTTTTCAAATGCTGAAAGGGAAGAACTGTCCATTCAGAACCTGGTATCCAGGGGAAATATTCTTCAAGAATGAAGGGGAAGTCAAGACATTCTCAGAATGAAGAAAAACAGAGAATTTGTTGCCAGAAGACCCACCCTAAAAGAATGCAAAAAGAGGGTTTCCAAACAGAAAGGAAACAATAAAAAGGGAACCTTTGAATATCAGGAAAGAAAAAAGATTATGGTAAGCAAAAATGTGGGTAAATGCAATTGGCTCTTTTTTCCCTTCTCGGCTTTTCTAAATTATATTCGATGACTAAAACAAAAATTGTCACACTTTCTGATGTGGTTTTAAGTGTATGTAGAAAGAACAAATAAGCAAAAGTTAAAATTGTAGACTTAAACTTGGCACGTCAATAATGATATGAAATGTCAACCGTTTAAGTTCACCAATTAAAAGACAGATATTGACAAAGTGGTTTGAAAATCATGACCTGACTATATACTACCTATAAAAAACTCACTTCAAATATAATGACACAGACAGGTTGAGGGGAGTTTCCCAGGTGGTGCTAGTGGTAAAGAATCTGCCTGCCAATGCAAGAAATGCAAGAGACGTGTGTTTGATCCCTAGGTCAGGAAGCTGCTCTAGAGTAGGAAATGGAAACCTGCTCCAGTATTCTCGCCTGGAAAATTCCATGGACAGAGGATTCTGGCAGGCTGCAATCTATGGGGTCTCAAAGAGTCATACACAACTGAGCACCCATGTGGACACATACACACACAGAGGCAGGTTGGAAGTAAAAGAATAAACGAAATATATATCATACCAACATTAATCAAATGAAAGTAGGAGTAACTATTTAAAAATCAGATACTGTAGACCTCAGAGCAAAGAAAATTACTAGAGTTGGGAAGGAATATTATATAATGATAAAGAGTCCAACCCCCAAGAAGATACAGCAATTCTAAATATATATGCACTAAACAACAGAGCTGTAAAATATGTGAAGAAAAAAAACTGATGAAACTGACCACAGTTATAGCTGGAGGCTTCAACACCTCTCTCTCAATAATGGACAGAGCAATTAGACAGAATACCAGAGCAAGGATATAGAACTCAACAACATCATCAACCAACAGGATCAAAGCAACATTTATAGAACTCATTATTTTCAGTGTCCACAGAACATACAACATATAGACCATATGCTGGGACCTAAAACAAACCTCAGCAAAATTAGAATTTGTATCCAAAGGATGTGTTCTCCAACTGCAATAAAATCAAGCTAGAAATCAGTAACAGAAAGAAAACAGAAAAATCTCCCAACTACTTGGAAGTTAAATAATGCACATCTAAATAATCCATGAGTCAATGATAAAGTATAATTTGAAATTTTTAAACTATTTTGAACTGAATTAAAATAAAAGTATCACAGGAGACTTCACTGGCAGTCCAGTGGTTAAAACTCTGCATCCAATGCAGGGGGCACAGGTTTGGTCCCTGGTCAGGAAACTGAGATCCCACACGCTGTGCAGCCAGAGCTAATAAAAAATAAAATTAAAATATCACATATCAAAATGTGTGTGACATACCTAAGTGGTGCTGAGAGAGAAGTTTATAGTACTAGATGCATAGTCAGCAAAGAGAAAAGCCTCAAATCAATGATTTAAGTTCCCATCTTGACAAGCTAGAAAAGGAAAAGCCAAATAAACCCAAATCAAGAAGGAGGAAGGAAATAATAGAGATAAGAGCAGAAATCAATAAAATTGAAAACAGAAGATGAATAGAGGAAAATCAGTGAAACTGAAGACTTGTATCTTTGAAAATATCAATAACATTGACAAAACTTTAGCAAGACTTAACAGGCAAAAAAGAGAGGGAAAGAGAGAAATTAGCAAAATTGAAAATGAAATGTGATTGCAGATATACAATTGGAAGGTAAGGGAATACTGTGAATAACTCTATGCACAGGACTTTGACAACCTAAATGAGACGAACCAATTTCTCAAAAAATGAAAACTACAATTTACCCAATATGAAACAGATAATTTGAGTAGCACTATAATTATTGCAGAATTTAAATTTTTAAATTTTAAATATCCTAAAAAGAAAACCTCAGATAGCTTCACTGGAGAATTTTACCAAATGCTTTAAAAATTAACACCAGTTCTACACAGCGTCTTCCAGTAAGTAGCAGAAGAAGGAACCCTTTCAATTCATTTTTTGAAGCTAGAATGACCCTGATATCAAAACCAGAAAAACAAAATACAACACACACACACACACACAAAAGACTAGGGTCCAACATTCCTCATCAATGTAGATGTGAAAATCTTTAATGAAACTTTAGCAAATAAAATTCAGTGGTATATGTAAAAGCGATTATGCATCATGACCAAGTAGGGTTTATTCCAGGAATGCAAAGTTGGCTCAACATTTATAAATCAATTAACTCCCAGCTACACCTCTGTGTTTAGAATTTAAATCTCAAACAGTAACTGAATCTACTTTGCTAGTATTAAGTATATCTGATATGTGTTAATGATTATGTAATGGCTTTCCTCTTCACGGCTGTGCTTTGCTGGAGCAGCCGTGAAGAGAGACCCCGCATCTGAAGTAAGAGAAACTCAGGTAATACAGTAGGCACTGAGAGAGGGGATCAGGGGGCAGACAGACTGAAACCACAGTCACGGACAACTAGCCAATCTGATCACATGGACCACAGGCTTGTCTAACTCAGTGAAACTAAGCCATGCCATGTGGGGCCACCCAAGATGGACAGGTCATGGTGGAGAGGTCTGACAGAATGTGGTCCACTGGAGAAGGGAATGGCAAACCACTTCAGTATTCTTGCCTTGAGAACCCCATGAACAGTATGAAAAGACAAAAAGATAGGACACTGAAAGATGAACTCCCCAGGTCAGTAGGTGCCCAATATGCTACTGGAGATCAGTGCAGAAATAACTCCAGAAAGAACGAAGGGATGGAGCCAAAGCAAAAACAACACCCAGTTGTGAATGGGACTGGTGATAGAAGCAAGATTCGATGCTGTAAAGAGCAATATTGCATAGGAACCTGGAATGTTAGGTCCATGAATCAAGGCAAATTGGAAGTGATCAAACAGGAGATGACAAGAGGGAACATTGACATTCTAGGAATCAGTGAACTAAGATGGATTGGAATGGGTGAATTTAACTCAGATGACCATTATATCTACTACTGTGGGCAGGAATCCCTTAGAAGAAATGGAGTAGCCATCATGGTCAACAAAAGAGTCTGAAATGCAGTACTTGGTTGCAATCTCAAAAACGATAGAATGATCTCTGTTCGTTTCCAAGGCAAACCATTCAATATCACAGTAATCCAAGTCTATGCCCCAACCAGTAATGCTGAAGAAGCTGAAGTTGAACAGTTCCATGAACACCTACAAGACCTTCTAGAACAAACACCCAAAGAAGATGTCCTTTTCATTATAGGGGACTGGAATGCAAAGTAGGAAGTCAATAAACACCTGGAGTAACAGGCAAATTTGGCCTTGGAATTTGGAATGAAGCAGGGCAAAGGCTAATAGAGTTTTGCCAAGAGAATGCATTGGTCATAGCAAACACCCTCTTCCAACAACATAAGAGAAGATTCTACACGTGGACATCACCAAATGGTCAACACTGAAATCAGATTGATTATATTCTTTGCAGCCAAAGATGGAGAGGCTCTATACAGTCAGCAAAAACAAGACCGGGAGCTGACTGTGGCTCAGATCATGAACTCCTTATTGCCAATTCAGACTTAAATTGAAGAAAGTAGGGAAAACCACTAGACCATTCAGATATGACCTAAATCAAATCCCTTATGATTATACAGTGGAAGTGAGAAATAGATTTAAGGGACTAGATCTGATAGATAGAGTGCCTGATGAACTATGGATGGAGGTTTGTGACATAGTACAGGAGACAGGAATCAAGACCATCCCCAAGAAAAAGAAATGCAAAAAAGCAAAATGTCTGTCTGACGAGGCCTTACAAATAGCTGTGAAAAGAAGGGAAGTGAAAAGCAAAGGAGAAAAGGAAAGATATACCTATTTGAATGCAGAGTTCCAAAGAATAGCAAGGAGAGATAAGAAAGCCTTCTGCAGCGATCAATGCAAAGAAATAGAGGAAAGCAATAGAATTGAAAAGACTAGAGATCTCTTCAAGAAAATTAGAGATGCCAAGGGAATATTTCATGCAAAAATGGGCTCAATAAAGGACAGAAGTGGTAGGGACCTAACAGAAGCAGAAGATATTAAGAAGAGGTGGCAAGAATACACAGAAGAACTGTACAAAAAAGATCTTCACAACCAAGATTATCACGATGGTGTGATCACTGACCTAGAGCCACACATCCTGGAATGTAAAGTCA
>NW_011495042.1:3022135-3022688 GCF_000754665.1 Bison bison bison | reverse complement strand
AACTCAGCAGTGGCCACAGGACTGGAAAAGGTCAGTTTTCATTCCAATCCCAAAGAAAGGCAATGCCAAAGAATGCTCAAACTACCGCACAATTGCACTCATCTCACACGCTAGTAAAGTAATGCTTAAAATTCTCCAAGCCAGGCTGCAGCAATATGTGAACCGTGAACTTCCAGATGTTCAAGCTGGTTTTAGAAAAGGCAGAGAAACCAGAGATCAAATTGCAGCCATCCGCTGGATCATCGAAAAAGCAAGGGAATTCCAGAAAAACATCTATTTCTGCTTTATTGACTATGCCAAAGCCTTTGACTGTGTGGCTCACAATCAACTGTGGAAAATTCTGAAAGAGATGGGCATACCAGACCACCTGACCTGCCTTTTGAGAAACCTATATGCAGGTCAGAAAGCAACAGTTAGAACTGGACATGGAACAACACACTGGTTCCAAATAGGAAAAGGAGTATGTCAAGGCTGTATATTGTCACCCTGCTTATTTAACTTATATGCAGAGTACATCATGAGAAATGCTGGGCTGGAGGAAGCACAAGCTGGA
>NW_011495042.1:2988607-3022035 GCF_000754665.1 Bison bison bison | reverse complement strand
GGAATCAAGATTGCCGGGAGAAATATCAATAGCCTCAGATATGCAGATGACACCACCCTTATGGCAGAAAGTGAAGAAGAACTAAAGAGCCTCTTGATGAAAGTGTAAGTGGAGAGTGAAAAAGTTGGCTTAAAGCTCAACATTCAGAAAACGAAGATCATAGCATCTAGTCCCATCACTTCATGGCAGATAGATGGGGAAACAATGGTTGACTTTTGTTTTCTGGGCTCCAAAATCACTGCAGATGGCGATTGCAGCAATGAAATTAAAAGACGCTTACTCCTTGGAAGGAAAGTTATGACCAACCTAGATAGCATATTCAAAAGCAGAGACATTACTTTGCCAACAAAGGTCCGTCTAGTCAAGGCTATGGTTTTTCCAGTGATCATATACAGATGTGAGAGTTGGACTATAAAGAAATCTGAGCACCGAAGAATTGATGTTTTTTAACTGTGGTGAAGACTCTTGAGAGTCCCTTGGACTGCAAGGAAATCCAACCAGTCCATCCTAAAGGAGATCAGTCCTGGGTGTTCATTGGAAGGACTGATGTTGAGGCTGAAACTCCACTACTTTGGCCACCTGATGTGAAGAGCTGACTCATTGGAAAAGACCCTGATGCTGGGAAAGATTGAGGGCAGGAGGAGAAAGGGATGACAGAGGATAAGATGGTTGGATGGCATCATTGACTCAATGGACATGGGTTTGGGTGGACTCCGGGAGTTGGTGATGGACAGGGAGGCCTGGCGTGCTGCGGTTCATGGGATGGCAAAGAATCGGACATGACTGAGCGACTGAACTGAACTGAGTGGCTTCCTATGTAATAAGGGCTTCCCTTATGTCTCAGCTGGTAAAGAATTGTCCTGCAATGCAGGAGACCTGGGTTCAGTCCCTTGGTTGGGAAGATCCCCAGGAGAAGGGAAAGGCTACCCACTCCAGTATTCCGGGCTGGAGAATTCCATGGACTATATAGTCCATGGGGTCGCAAAAGAGTTGGACACGACTAAGCAACTTTCACCTTCACCACCTTCCTATGTATTAAACTCAGAGACAAAGTTTCATGTTAAATAATTTCCCAAAGGAATTTTCTAAATTATGTTTGCTTACTTCATACAAATGAACTTGTTCTTGGGTTACAGCAAGGATCAGTGACATGTTACTTTGTACCAGTTTATCAATGAGTAGTCACCTGTTGAATATTCCTAAAATTTAACACATGGATTTTAAGTATCTTAACAAAAGTATGTAAAATAAAAGTATTTCTTTCAAAAATAAAAAATCATTTAACATAATCTACCAGGCTAATGGTCTAAAGAAAAACCATGCAGTATATCCACTAATGCATTTGATAACATTCAACAGCCACTCATGGTATAATGCTCAGAAACACAGGAATAGAAGGGATTTTGCTCAATGTGATAAAGAACATCTGCAAAAAACTAGGCTAATATTATCTTAATGGTTAAAGACTGAATGACTTTTCCTAAAACAGAATAAGGCAAGGATGTCAGCTCTCACCACTTATATTCAAATAGTGCTGTAAATTTTAGCCAATGCAGTAAGACAAGACAAGAAAAGGAATACAAGTTGGACAGGAAGAAATAAATTGTCCCCATTTGTAGATAACTTCATTGTCTGCAAGAAAAATCCCAAAGAATCTATCAAAGGGAAAATAAGAAAAACCTCCTGCAGCTAATGAGTGATTTCAGGAAGGTCACAGGGTACTAGATAAACCTACAGAAATCTATTGTATTTCTGTATACTAGCAGGGAACGTGGGTGTACCATGATTAAAAATGCAGTGCCATTTACAATAACTCAGAAGGGAGATAATTAGGTGTAAATTTAACAAAACATACAAGATTTGTATGCTGAGAAATAGTTTTTTTAAAAAATCTGATGAAAGAAATCAAAGAAGATATAGATAAATGAAGTGACATATGTGTTCATGGATTGGAAGCCTCACCACAGTAAAAATGTTAGTCTCTGCAATTCCTATTAAGATCCCAAGAAAATTTTTATAGATGTAGAAAAGATTATTCTAAAACTTATGTGGAACAGCAGAGAAGCTGGAATAGCTGAAACAATTTTGAAAAAGAAGAGTAAGAAGAGTCTGTCTACCTGATTTTAAGATTTATTATATAGAAATCAAGACTTTATGGTATCAACAGAGAGATGACATGTAGGTCAATGGAGGGAATAGAAGATTGAGAGATAAGACACATGCAAATAAGCCCAACTGATTTTTGACAAAGATACAAAAGCAATTCAATGGAGGAAAGATAATAACTTTTTCAACAAGTGATGCTGAAGCAATTGGACATCAGGGTCGGACACAACAGAAGTGACTTCAGTAGCAGCAGCAGCAGGCAGAAAAAAAAAAGAAAAATCCTATCTAAGTCTCTCACCTTATACAAAAGTAACTCAGAATGGATCATAGTCTTAAATATAAAATGTAAAACTATAAAACTTTTAGGGGAAAAATGTAAGAGGAAAATCTCCAGCATCTAAGACTAAATAATTATTAAACTTGACACCAAAGCATGACCCATAAAAGAAAAAAAAAAAAGATAATTAGGACATCACGAAGTTAAAAGCTCACGATCTGCAAAAACAAACAAAAAAACTTGTTAAGAAGATGAAGAAAAGCTAAAGACTGGGAGAAAATATTTGCAAACCACAAAATCTAACAAAGTACTGATATCTAATAGTATAAAAAATACTCTCCAAATTCAACCATTAAAAAAATCCAATTAGAAAATGGATAAAAGTCGTAGAGAGACATTTCTATGAAGAGAATATACAAATGGAAAACAAGCACATGAAAAGATGTTCAACATCATTAGCCATCAAAGAGAGGCAAATTAAAACCACAGTGAGACATTATTACACACCTATCAGAACAGCTAAAATAAAAAGTGATCACACCAACTGCAGAAAACCTGGATCACTCGTACACTGTAGATGGGAATGTAAAATGGTACAATCACCCTAAAAAAGAGTTTGGAAGTCTCTTTAAAACAAACAAACAAAAAAAACCTAAATATAGAACTACTGTATGACCCAATAATTAATTGTCCTATTGAGCATTCATGCCAAATAAATGTAAACTTATGTTCACACAAAAACTCTGTACACAAAGGTTTATAGCAGCTTTACTCATATTAATCAAAAACTGGAAGTAACCCAGATGTCCTTTAATGGTTGATTAAGCTACCCGTGATCCCCCCACATCGTGCAGTGGTACTCACCTAAAAAGCACTGAACTGTCTGCACATACAACAACCTGATGAACCTCCACAGAGCTGAGCTGCGTGAAAAAGCCATCCCAGAAGGTCACATATAGCATGATATCATTTATAGACATCTTTGAAGAAACAATATTATGCAGATTCATGACTGCCAGGAGTTGAGGGTGCAGGGGCTTCCCTGGTGGCTCCGTGCCGAAGCTGAAGCTGCAACACTCTGACCACCTGGTGTTAGGAGTCAATTCATTGGCAAAGACCCTGATGCTGGAAAAGACTGAAGGCAAAAGGAGAAGGGGATGACAGAGGATGGGACGGTTAGACAGTATCACCTACTCAGTGGACTTGAATTTGAGCAAACTCTAGGACTACAGTCCATGGGATGGCAAAAAGTCGGAGACGACTCAGCAACTGAACAACAAGGGGTGCGGGTGGGTGGGGGTGGCTTCAGTGGGGCGGCCCAAGGAAGCTTATGGTGACAGAACAGTTCCGTATCTGGATTGTGACTGTGCTTACATAACACTACACATGTGATAAAACTGCTCACACACATCGCCATGAATGCACATAGAAATAGGTATTATTATCTCTGTCCTGCAGATGGGGAAACAGAGGCTTGGAAAAGTCCGGCCACCAGCCCCAGGGCCTCTGTCCTTCTGAGCACAGGCCTATGACCACTCTGCCTCACTTCCTCTGCCCTCGCAGGCCACACCAGCCATCAGACAGAGGACAGGGAGACCTCACCCTAACACTCTCCTGGCGGGTAGACTGGTTCCCCTGAGATGGGACCTGGGAGAGGGTGAAGCCCACCCAAGCAAGTCCTGATGGAGAAGGCAGGAGCAGAGTCCTCCTGCTTCTCTCCCAGCTCCACCCCCCTGACCCTGGCGCTAGCCCAGTGCCGACACATAGGGACACGCCCCACCACTGTTCCCTTCCCGCTCCTTCCTGACTTGAGTCCCTGTGGGGTCACCCGCCCCTAACCGATGCCTTCTCCCCTTTTCCAGAGCTGAACTTCGTCACCCAGTCCCCAGAGGCGGCAAGACATGGGCCCCATTTTCCAAACCCTGACGCCTTTCATTTAACCAGAAGACGTGGAGTGGTGAGTTGGAGACTGGGGTTTTGCGGGAGCTGGGGGTGGGGGAGACCTGGGAGGATAGCACTGGTGTAGGGGTGCTGATGGGGGTCCGCTAAGCAGGAAAGCAGTGGTCGACAGCAGCCGCCTTCCCTCTTCCGCTCTGGTGGGGACGCGTGAATTATTTATGCACCACGGTGCAGGTGTGGGAACCTCCCCCTCACGTCTTTGCGTTTGAATGGAGAGCAGAATGAGAAGGCCTCATGGAAGGAAGGCAGGATCCCTGCACATAGAGAACTGAGTCTCGAGTCCCTTGTCAGTGAAACTGGGCGGCAGCAGCGTTTCTTTCTTGTCAAGGTCAAGCAGAGATGATCCAGAGATGAGTGTTTAGCAGAGTAGCTGGAAGATAGTAGGTGCTCAGTGAATAAATAGATGCCTGGTTGTCTAGTGCGTGTTAGTTAATGGGCAGCTGTCTCTCCAGGGTCACAGTGCCATCCGGCCTTCCAGAGCCAGCCCCTATGGCAGCTCTGTGAGGTTTCTCTGGCTCCTAGCTGGGATTAACCACATCTTCTGTTTTCCCAAATCCCTTTCTTTGGGCTTCTGTTAATGCCTTGCTTGATCCGCCTTGTGTTATATACCTGTGGACCTCAAAGTCCACGCTTGTTCCCCGAGACCCACACCTGTCAGGGACCAGAGGTCACGCTGCTCACGTACGAGCATCAGACCCAACTTACTTTCCGAAAAAACAGCCCCTGAGCCAGAGCTCAAGTCAGCTTCTCCTCTGACCTCAGAAGGTGTCATCAGCCCCTTTCACAGGTGAGAAGACTGAGACCCAGAGAGAAGTAACTACCAGCCAGGACTTGAGAGCTCTGGGGTGCAACTCAGAGATTCTGAGCTCACTTCCTACTTACCCCACCCTGCCTGCACCAAGAAAGATGAGAAAGTCCAGACCCAAACAGGGGAAGGGGTAGACAGGCAGATGGGCCACGTGCCTCTGTCCTCAACCCTCAGAGATCACCCAGATCTCTCGCCTCACTGAAGTTCTGTTTCTTGCCCAAGCACTTTGGGACCAACCAGATTGTTTCCAAACACATTACATAATCGTGCACATATTTATTTAATGCCATCTCTTGAATATTAAACAATCGATAATGCGGAACAGAAACATGGGTGTTTAAACCCGGCAGCTTTTGACAGGCGTGGGTGCAGAAGGAGGTTGAGGAGAGCCATCTATGAGCCATCCACGGGAACAGGAGGTGACACCCACCCCTCCTCCTCTTCCCAAGACGGGTTGAAAAGCTTCCAAGGCTCACAAGGTTGGCAAAGATTTAGTGTTTTCACCACTGGGGCTCAACCTCTTTTATTACATAATACCAAGGATGCATGAGCTCTTCACTGGAAAAGACCCTGATGTGGGATAAAGACCTAGGAAAGACTGAGGGCAAGAGGAGAATGGAACGACAGAGGATGAGATGGTTGGATGGCGTCACCGACTCAGTGGACGTGAGTTTGAGCAAATTCTGGGAATTTGAAAGACAGGGAAGCCTGGCATGCTGCAGTCCATGGGGTCGCAGAGTTGGACACAACTTAGTGACCCAACAACAACAAAGGATGCTTGGGGCAGGGCTTGCTCAACTACCTCTTTATCCGTTTATGAGTGTTTATTGAGCATCTTTTATGTGCAGTCTCTGTTATGCTCTGATTCACCTTGGGGTACCCTTGAGAATGAAACACACGAGACCCGCTCCTCATACAGTTGAGCAAATAAATACAAAAGATGGCTTCTGGACATGACTAGCACTGAATAAAACAAAGCAGAGCAGCAGGGTGGGAGTGCTGGGCAGCCCCTAAGGAGGGGACTTCTGGCCAGAGGTCCCTATGGTGGAAGCAGCCAGCCATGCAGAGGTCTGGGTCAAGGCACAGGGGTGGTGAGGGGGGCAGGTTTGGGGAGAGCGTTCTGAGCAGATGAGGGTGGGGGCAAGGGGCAAGTGACCCTGATGGAGCTAAGGAAGAATGAGGAAGACAGTGTGCTGGGGAGGGGTGAGTGAGGCCCCCAAGTAGACTCTGCAGACAGGGGGATACCTCCTCAGCAGGGCCCTTGGGCCAGTCCTAGAGGACCCCCAAGAGAAGTTTAAATTGCAGTCTACATGCAGTGGCTAAGCTGTTGGAGGGCTCTAGCAATCTGATGAGTGTTAGGAAAACACCCCTCTGCAGCTAGGAGAGGACTGGGGAGTGGCAGCATGCTGGGAAGGGCTGGGTCAAAGTTCTAGGTCTGGAGTGCTGGGGGTGGGCAGAGAGAATCCAAGGAGGGGCTGCGGGGGCCCCAAGTGCTAGTGGATCTGTCCAAGGTGATGGTGAGTTCCTCCCAGGGCAGCTGTGGAGGGCCTGGCCTGACCTGGCAGAAGTCATGGTAACTCAGATATCGATGATAATAATAGTACCTAGGATTCACCAGGCACTTGCTGTGAGCCAGGCACTGGTCTGAGCCTCTTATCCTCACCACCAGCCTGTTATATATATATGTTCATTATCTCCATTTCACAGAAGAGGGAGGGGACCAAGACACAGAGCAGTTAAGTGAAATGCCCAGGGTCACTCAGCGAGTTAATGGCAAAGCTGGGATTTGAACCCCGTCCATCTGACTCCATACATATGGCCCTCCATCCACGGTGGCTGAGTGAAATGATAACAGTAGCAATGCTAACAATGACCAGAGCAGTTGCTTAATACAGTGCTGGCTACATGCCAGGCCCTATTCTAAATGCTTTAACAAGTGCTAACTGGGGAATTCCCTGGTGGTCCAGTGGTTAAGACCTCGCCTTCCAGTTCAGGAGGTGGGAGTTTGATCCCTCACTGGGGGAGCTAAGTCACACATACCTTGAGGTAAAAAAACCAAAGCATAAAACAGAAACAAGGAAGGTTGTAACAAATTCAGTAAAGACTTTTAAAGTGATCCTCATTAAAAAAAAAAAAAATTCTCATCATTTAGTCTTCACAACAGCCTATAAGGCAGGCACGACCTTTATCCACATCATACAGAAGGAGACACTGAAGCACAGAGCTTTCCCTGCCAAGATTTGAACCCAGGAGTTCTAGCTCCAGAGTCCAGGCTTTTAGTGTAAGTTGGGGGGACGTTGACCACCTACAACCTAACCTGGCTCCATCTGCATTTCCAAGTCTGGGGCCAAGCCTTGGCTGGGCCAGAGTCCCAGCCACATGGGGAGTGGGGCAGGCACTCCAGGAGCCGTGGGAAATCACAAAGGGCTGGACTGTCCCCCGCCCCAGAGCCCGCTGGCTCTTCAGTGGCCAAAGCAGAGGGCTTCCCAGAGCCTGACCCACCTGCAGAAGCAGAGACGAGCCAACGCAGGCAGGCTCAGCTCCTTGACGTCATCTTGGAGACATCCCACCACCCTCTCTGCTGACAAGAGCATCCAGAGAGCAGTGAACCAAGAGGGAGGGGTCATCAAGTCAGATCACATCCATGAGAAATGTCTACCCCAAGTCTGCTCAGAAACAACCCCCCAAACAGTCCCAGTGGAACCTCTTTTAAGCAAAAACTACAGGCATCCTTCTCTATAAATAAATCCAACTGACAGACTTTCCACACCAGAGCAATGTCTTAGGCCATAGGAACTAACGCTAGTTTACAAAGCAGGTCAGCCCTTCTTCAGAGGTGGATGGCAGTTCCTGTCTGAGGGGCAGTGCTGGCGCCAGGGGACAGTGCGTGCAGAAGTGCCGTGTGATACGTGAAAACGTGTGCACGCAAGGGCTGTAACAGTACTCAAAATGTTTCTGTAAGTCTTTTGCCTCTCTTTTGTTGTTAGGTTGTTTGTCTTATTGGATGGGCTTCCCAGGTGGCTCAGTGGTGAAGAATCCACCTGCAATGCAGGAGATGTGGGTTCGATCCCTGGGTCAGGAAGATCCCCTGGAGAAGGAAGTGGCAACCCACTCCAGTATTTTTGCCTGGAACACCCCATGGACAGAGGAGCCTAACAGGCTACAGTCCATGGGGTCGCAAAGAGTTGGACACGACTTAGCAACTAAACACCAGAATTGTCTTATTGAGTTCTTTATAGTATATGTTTTCTATGAATGCCTCCTTTGTTTTCTGAAAAGTGAAAGCATTAGTCTCTCAGTCGAGTCAGACTCTTTGTGACCCCATAGAGTGTAGCCCGCCAGGCTCCTCTGTTCATGGAATTCCCCAGGCCAGAATGCTGGAGTGGATAGCCATTCCTTTCTCTGGGGATCTTCCTGACCCAGAGATTGAACCTGAGTCTCCTGCACTGCAGACAGATTCTTTACTTTCTAAGCCACCTCTTTATAGTATATATTGTCTATGAATATATCCTTTGTTATCCATATGATTGCAAGTATTTTCTCCTAATTTGTGACTTGTCTTCCCCTGGCCAGGCAGTCCGAGAGTCTGGAATGCCAGGGATGGAGCAAAGAGGTTGGGGCCGTGCACTCCACACCCTGAGGCCACTCAGCACAGGTTCTGTCTGGGGAGGCGGGCACGGTGAGGACTGCCAGGCTGCACACTTCTCCCATGGTGGTTTCAGGTCCCAGTCGTGCAGTCTTTAGCAAGGTGTTTAAATTTCTGCCACCTCAGTTTTATGTCTTTAAAATGGGAGTAAGAAGCCCTCCACATTGAGACGGTTGAAAGAATTGGGTGGGAGAGGACATTTCAGGGCATGGAGTGTCACCAGCTGCCCAGTGGGTCTCTGGTCCCAGTGGCCCCAGTAGGAACAATTGCCCGCTCTCAGCCTTGGGTGCCTGGGGTTGAGGGCACCCTTCCCCAGGGTCAGTGGGAGAACTAAAAAGGGACCCGCCTTCCCTTCACTAGGAAAGAATAAAACTTGTAACATCTTATTACTAGAAGGAACCAAAGAACTCCTCAACAACCCCACACAGTGACTGGCACCTTTTCAAAATGTCTTGCTGATTACCTCCAGGGACAGGGACCTCACCACCTGTTCTGTGGCCAAGAGCAGAGGTGACCCCCAGTTCATGCAGCTCGTTCTTGGGCATTTTACACATAAATAAACCCAGTACTCCTCACTCAGGGCATCGTGGCTCTTACTTTACAGTTTTAACCACACGAGTTATGTGGTTTCTTAAGCTTGAGAATGGAAGACCCTGCTCACGTTTCACCTCTCCTGGAACCATCCCCCATGGAAATCAGTCACTCTCCTTCTCATTCTCTGCAGCTCTTCAGATATGCCTCTTCTGTGGTAGAAGGTATCCTGTTGTGTTTTATTTGGTTGTTCAGTTAGAGCTCTCTCGCTAGACTCTAAAGTCTCCAAGAGTGGGGGGCAGTGGAAAGAGCTTGCTTGGGCCTGAGAGTCAAATAGGTCTAACTTTCATGCCTTATTCCCTGCTGGCTGTGTGACCCAGAGGAAGTTATCCAGCCTCTCTGAGTACATGGATCACGTCAGAGTCTTCATCATCCTCGCTCCCTGTGTGTGCGTGCATACTTAGTCACTCAGTCGAGTCCGACTCTCTGCGACCCCATGGACTGTAACCCACCAGGCTCCTCTGTCCATGAGATATCCCAGGCAAGAATACTGGAGTGGATGGCCACTTCCTTCTTCAGGGAATCTTCTCGACCCAGGGATCGAACTCGGGTCTCCTGAATTGCAGGCAGATTCTTTACCACTGAGCCACCAGGGAATCCCCTCCCTGAGCAGAACCCACATCTGTTTATCTGTGTATCCCTAGTCCCTGACCCACAGTGGGCGCTGAGCCCTTGTGGAATAGAGGAAGTGCTAGGAGGCTGTGAGTGCAGTCAGTCATTGCATTGCAGGGGAGGAGTTTGCTGCTAGAAGTGTGCAGCGCTGAAGCCAAGAGACAAAACAGGAAAATGAGATTCAAGGACCGGACACGGGCAGCGGTCCAGGGCTCCTTAGCGAAGGGGCAGCAGAGGGAAGCACACTCACACCACCACCCAGGAGCCAGCCCGCGGGAACTGCCAACACCTCGGTCCCTGCGCCAGGGAAGTGCTCGTCTAGGACCTGTGCGACTTAACCTGTGTTTTAAAAAGCAAAAGCCCGGGAAGCAAAGGAAGTCGCTGGGTTGACTAAATAATATGTTTGCCACACAGACGTTCTACTGTTTGTCAAATAGGAGCCGTTGCGATCAGCAAAATATCAATTCACATAAAAAGAGAAAAACAGAGTCAAGGGCGAGTTCCTTACACCTGAAATGTTTAAAATAAAGGAGACTGTCAGCACGAGAAGGGGAGAATGACAGGAGCTGGGTAGGCACTCGAGTGGAAGTGCTCCTTCTCCGGAGACACTGGTGAAAGTCTATCTCTCTGCCCATCAGGAAACACACGTGTTTTCTTCCTGCTCTCTGTCAACAGACAGAAGGGAATCGGGCACATTATAATGGGACAAGCAAGGAGTATCGTGGGGACATGAGACAGGATGAGCGGGGGGCTGTGTCATCTTTTTTTCCCTTTAATCGAGAAAGGCTTCCTGGGGGAGGCAAGATCCGGGCTGTTTGGTCCAGGCCCTCCCCACTACCTGGCCTCTCCCCAGCGCTCACACTCACGTGGCCTCTTCATTGGCAGTCTCTGTGGCCAGGGTCTGGCCAGATGCACAGATGGTGGCCACCCTTTCCGCATGATCCCAGGGCCACTCGACACCAGCTTGTTGTACCGGGAGTCCTCAGAACAAAAGGACTTCCAGGTAACAGGCCTGGAGCCAGGATGCTGCTGATAGGATTGGAAGCCTCAAGTGAACGGCGGCCCAGGAGGAAGCCGGGGCCACAGAGAAGCGCCCATCACCCCCACTGTTTTTGGCAGAGGCGCTGTTTCGGCAAGCACAGGCACTGCGGAGGCCGGCCATGCTCCCCCGCCCCTCCTCACCCTGGCCTGCTCCTCGCTGGTCCCGAGACCAGAAAGGCAGGTCTCAGCCCTGCTGGCAGCTGGACTGGCCACTGCATAGGGTGTAACCACAGGCTGGAGACTTCTGCAGCGGGGGCCATCCATGCTGAAGCCAAGAGGTCAGGGTAGGGGTTTGTGTCCTCGGCCTGGTATGCAGGGGGGGACCCTTGGGGATTCTCCACCATCTCCAGCCCAGGTGTGGGTGGGGCGTTCACCAGCACCGCGCACAGTCCTGCGCTGCCTGGGCCCCTCGAGGGTCTGGGTCTCCAGGGCCAGGGGGCGCTGGGATGAAGGCGACTCAGTGTGGAGGAGGGACCTCGAGCCGTGAGTCCTGGGCCCGGAGGGAGCCTGGAGGGTAGGCACACCCTTTGGAAGTCGATGAGGAGCCCCGAGGGGTCGGTCTCTGGCCTCACTCAGCTCTCTGGGCACCCTTCCTGCAGAGAACAGCTGACTCGAGCGAGAGCGTGAGAGATAGCCAGGTTCAAATCCAGGTCCCTGTGAGACTGTGCGTGTTTACTAGTGCCTCAGTTTCCCACCCTGTAAAATGGGGATGTGAGAGCAGGACTGATCTCATAAGGCTGTTGTGAAGATCGAGCAAGATGGCAGATGCAGCCCCATAGCTCTGAGCATCTCCGCTGCCTGCCCCTCAACACTCCCCAAGCATGGGGCACACCTTCAGAGCCCACAGGGTCAGCGCTGGAAGGAAAATGAAGAGACCTGTAGGCTACTTGCCCATTTCACAGGCGCAACTGCAGAGGAGATGATCTAGGTCATGGCCCCAGACTCCAAGCCAGACAGGCCGTGGATTGAATCCTGAGTCTGCAGACAAGCTGTAGAGAAGTTCTTGACCCTCTGACCCCCATTTTTCAATATGTGAAGTGGAGATGATTGTAGTGGATATACTTCATGCGGGTATCTGTGAGGATTGAAATCATGCCTCACACATGAAAGGTGTATCCTGTACTTCATACAAAAATTGGGAGCCACCACCAGCACCAGCACCACCATCGCTGTGGTTATTGTTATTGTTGTTGTTGAAAACGATGTTGTTGTGAGGAAAGGGAGACTCAGAGAGGGAAAGGGACTTGCTGGCAGTTGCACAGCAAGTCAGAGGGCAAGACAGGTCCAGCCCTGGCCTCCTAACCCCCAGTCCCCATTCTTCCTGCTTCCCTCATCATCTCATTGGTCTTTGCTGCCTCTCAGTCCATCCTGCCTAGAGCTTGGTTTCCCTTGCAAGAGGTCCCCCTGAAGCATCTGAGACCTGTCTCTCGCTGATCTTGTTGCTTCTGGGCACAGATTTGGGGTCACCACACAGGGGAAGCTGACATCCCCCGAGACAAGATGCTGGGCCATCAGTGTGCTGGTAAGGATACCTTCTCCCTGTGCTTTCTACAGTGCCCGTCCAAAAGCCCCAGCTTCCCTGCTGTCCTCAGGGATCCTTGGCCAGGGGGATCCCTGAGGGGATCAGGATGCAGCTTTTGGGGGCTGACTCCTTTGTTCCCCAAGAGGCTCCTTAGGGAGGGGAGGATTGGGACCCCAACTTCCACCAAAGCTTCCCTGCATATTGGGGTCAGATCCAGGGTCATCCTCAGGGGGTTCCTGGTTCCTTAGCCAATCTGGGCCACCTGTGCCAGCTTGCCTCTGTCTCTCTACCTTCCAGCCATCAGAGCTCAGCCTTTCCTGGCAGGAAGGGACAGAGACACAAAAGGAGGCTGAGGAGGGAGAGGATGGAATTTGCTTTAAGGAGAAACAGGAGTTATGTACTTGTTTTAATAATATAAATATTACATGAACAATAATCATTCTTATGCTTCCCACATATTGAACACTTGCTATGCACCAGACGGACTTCCCAGGTGGCGCTAGTGGTAAAGAACCCACCTGCTGATGCAGGAAATGTAAGAGATGTGGGTTCGATCCCTGGTTCAGGAAGATCCCCTGGAGGAGGGCATGGCAACCCGGTCCAGTATTCTTGCTTGCAGAATCCCCCTGGAGAGAGGAGCCTGGCGGGCTACAGTCCATGGGGTCGCAGAGAGTCAGACATGAGTGAAGTGACTTAGCTGGCACACGTGCACCAGGCACCCTGCTGAGAACTTTATATATAGATATATAATTTCAGTTAACCTGACTACAGCCATATCAGGTAGGAAATATTACGATACCCATTTTATAGATGAGTCCTATGTATATGTTGTGTGGTAGCTATGGATGGCAAGCAGATGAAATAAAGCAGGACAGACTCAGTGGGATCCCAGTGAGTGCGAAGGACTGTGGCACACTGGAGACAACTGACGAAGGCAGCTGTTTTTTTAACTGGGTCACGATACACAGAAGGGCTTCCCAGGGCTCTAGAGGCAAAGAACCCACCTGCCAAGGCAAGAGACGTAAGAGACACGGGTTCAGTCCCCAGGTCGGGAAGATCCCCCGGAGGAGGCCCTGGCAACCCACTCCAGTATTCTTGCCTGGAGAGTCCCATGGACAGAGGAGCCTGGCGGGCTACAGTCCGTGGGGTCACAAAGAATCAGACACAACTGAAGTGGTTGAGCAGGTACACACACACACGTACATTAAAGTGGGCAGAGAGCACTTATCTTAATTGTACCATCTGATGATTTTTACACATATTTATACCACCCCAAAAAAATATATATAGAATATTTCTAGTACCGCAAACATTGCTTCTCGGGCATACAATTTTTTTTTTTTTTTAATTCTGCAAAGCTTTTAGAGCCAAGAGGCACCTAAGGAAACATGATGACTAAAATATACTGTGATATCCTGGATGGGATCCTGGAAAAGAAACAGGACTGGAGGTGAAAACTAAAGAAATGTGAAACAAGTATGGGCTTTAGTTAATATTAGCATATCAATATTGATTCACTAATTGTGAAAAATGCACCATACTAATGTAAACTGTTAATAATAAGGGAAACTGGAAGTGGGGTAGGTGAGAACTCCCTGTACTATTCTTAGCAATTTTTTGGTAAACCTAAAACTGTTCTAAAACAAAAAGTTTATTTAAAATTAAAAAAAAAAAAAAAGGTGTTCTGTAGATATTTAAGGAAAATACATCCATGGACTGGGTCTGGCTGTGTTTGAGCTGCCCGTTTGTGACCTCCAGTGGTCTAATGCCCTTACTTTACAGATGAGGAACCTGGGGCCCCCAACAGGGAGGGCGCTCTTCCAGGGGCCAGTGGCAGAGGCTGGTCCGTGCTCCAGCTGTAAGGGAGGGGCTTGGGGCGTGGGTGCAGGGCGGCCGGGGTCTCCCGTGGGTCCTGGGTCCTGGCTGGGGGCCTGCCCCGCCGGAAGCTGCCAGGTGCCACTGGCTTCCTCCCGGGCTCTCCAGGGCTGTCAGTTGGAAACCAGTTTTCCCACTGGCCTCGGCCCCAGAGGGAGTGGTCACGAGCAGTTCCTGTTCTGGGAGCAGGGTGTCGTCTTCCCACTCCCGCCTGTCTCCATGCACCTGAGAGGTGTCCCCATGGCCAGCCCGGGGCCTCGGTTGAGTGTTTGTTGGACAGATGGGTGAGTGAAGACATGAAGGAGGGAAGAAACGAACGGCAGGGGTGGGTGGCTATTTGGAGAGGGCAGTAGGGGAGAGAGGGCCAGGAGTGCAGACCCTGCAGCCAGATGGCCTGGGTCAGACGCTGGACCTGCCGCTCCAGCCACAACACCTTGGACAAGTCATTTAACCTGTCTGTGCCTCAAACTTCTCATCAGATGGCGGAGCTGATGGTGGCTCCTGTGCCCTACAGGAGTGCAGAGAGGGTTAAAGGAGTCGACTGACATACCAGTGGAGGGAGGGATGCGATAAATAGAGGCCAGGAGAGAAGGAGAGTGGGGGGAGGGGTGATGAGTTTGTTTTCATATTGAGACGTGGAAACCTGGACGAAGCCACAGGACTGGCCAGTGACCCAGAGAAGAGGTTTGGTAGCTTCCCACGGTGATCAGAGCACAGATTCGTGAGCTGGTCTGCCGGGAGTCCAGGCCCAAGGCCCCCCACCCCTTACTATTTTAGCCATGTAGCCTTGGGCAAGAGTAGTAACCTCTGTGTGCGCCCGTATCTTCATCTGTAACACAGGTGCGATTACTGCAGTACTTGTTTCATGAGATTGTCATGAGAATTAAGTAGTTGTCTGGTTATGTGTGTACCCCCTGGGACCTCTAGCATATAATCTTAGTTGCTTGGTCGTGTCTGATTCTTTGCAACCCCATGGGCTGTAGCTCCCCCAGGCTCCTCTGTCCCTGTGATTCTCCAGGCAAGAATACTGGAGTGGGTTGCCATTCCCTTCTCCAGGGGATCTTCCCGACCCAGGTATCGAACCCAGGTCTCCTGCATTGCAGGTGAATTCTTTACCATCTGAGCCACCAGAGGAGCCCCTGGCATATGACCAGTATTTGTTAAATAACTGGGAGAGGTTTTATACCAAAAATCCACTTCCTTCTCTGGAGGGCATTGTCTCACTCGAGAGATGGAGCTCCCGGTGTTGTGAATTCTCTTACCTCCTGAATCCAGGCAGGCAGCTGCCGTTCACAAAGCCAGACATGGTGAGGGCCAAACTGCTGACCGGCTTCCTGTCGCTATGGCCTCCACCCCCTCCGGCCAACCCCGGGGTGAGCAATGCTTGCCATATTTTCAGAGAAGCCAGAAATCTAGATTCTACACACAAGTCCCCAATTTTTAAACATTGGCACTTGGTTCAACTTTATTTTAAGCTCTAAGCCAAACAAACAAATGTATTTTAAGCTGGCTGCTCTCCTGAGCCGTTGGTTTACAGCTTCCACCCCAGTCTAGCCCTGCCAGCTGGCTTTCTTCTATTATTCTTGCCCTGTGTTTTAGAGAAAAGGAAACTGAGGCACAGAGAGACACAGCTCTGGGAAGCCAACAGCACCACCATCTTTGCAGATGAAGAACCTGAGGCTCTGGGAGGTCACGTCCACATGGGGACCTGAGCCCGAGCACTCCCCGTTACCTGCCTGAGCCTCCAGCTTCCTCGTCTGTAAAAGGAGGTTCAGGACACCCATCCCGGGGCTGCTGTGAGGATCGGTGAAGGCACGGCTTGGAGGGTGCACTGTCAGCTGCGAATCCCAGGCAGACGGGCAGCAGTGGTGTGAGTCCTGCAGAGGCCTGATCCCATTCAGGATTCAGGGCGTTTGGGGAGCAAGAGCTTCGGAGGAGAGTTATTCCAAGTGTCTTTTCCTTGGGTGGGTTCCAAAACGCGTCTCCTCTCTCCGTCTGACAAGTGTAGAGCTGGCCTCAGCAGAGGCTACGCCTAAAACAAGCAGCTTCCAGTGCAGTGACCTGGGAAGCAGAGGGAGGTGGGCATGATGGCCGCAGGGCGGACAGGGTCATGCAGAAGGTCTCAGGACTACAGCATCAGGTGGATGTGGGATCAAATCCTGGCTCTTCCACTTCCTAGCTGAGCAACCTTCAACCTGCTAGCTAAGCCCTCTGAGCCTCGCGCAGAGGATGGTTATGATAGGGGAGCTGAGCCCGGGTGCTGACAAGCACAGCGCGAGGATCCACTGACATCCCATGAGACAAGTATCAGGTCCAAGGCTGGGGCAGCAGACCTTACGGGGGATGGAGTGGGGAGCAGGACAGAAATCAGCCACAGGGCCAGGGTGGGGAGAAGGGTCGCTCCTGAACCCAGGAAGGGAAGACGGCTCAAGCAGGATTTAGCAGGACACACACCCTGGGAAGGAACGTCAGCCAAGTAGGGCTTAGCAGGGCATGCACACTGGCCCATGAGTAGCTGCGGGGCAGGCGCTCTGCGTCCCGGTGGCCTGGCTCCCAACCAGGGCACAGACTAGATTTTACAAACTGAATTACGCATCCAGTTTCCTTTCTGCCTCAAACCCGCCCATTTAATTCCCCGAGTCCTGCCATCTCCAACCCCACCACCCGCCTCTGTGAAGCGTGGAAGCACATGGGCTCTGGTGTCAGACAGATGGGGGTTCAGATCTGCCCCGTCTGGCTGAGTAGCCTCGGGCGGGTTACCTCCCTTCTCTGACCCTCCGTTTCCTCTTCTGTAAATGGGCTGGTCCTGCCCCTCCCCCCGGCAGGGTTCACATAGGAGAGGCTGTGTGGGAAAGCACCTCGCGTGGTCCTGGCACACAGTCAGCATTACGACAGTGGCAGTGGGCAATGCCACCTATCCCTTCCCGGCGTAGCACGTGTCTACTCTGTTTTTAAGCAGAATAGGAACAGAACCCCAGGGCGTTCGTGATTTGTCTTTACAGCTCAGATGACACAGCCTAAGCACCTAGGCTGGCCAGGTCAGCGAAGAGGGAGTGTCACCCCTGTTCCCAGCGTCTCTGTACACAATTCCCACCCTGCTCTGATGTTGATTGGACGTGGTGCGCTTAACAAGGTCCATAAAGTACCTCGAAAATGAGCATCAGAGAGCAAATCCCTGGAGACCAAGAGATAAACCACCCTCGGGGACTAAAACACACACCCACAAGGGCCAACAGCATCCTCTGGCCGTGGCGATGTGAGAGTTCATCAGGGTCTATGAACGTCCTCAGGCTGAGAGTTCATGAGTGTGGGCTTTGTGGTCCCAGCTCCGACGTCTTACTCTTGAGAATGGTCTGGAAACCCTGCAGCGTTGCTCAGCTGACTCTTGATGGGTCCTTCTCCTGCATATCCTGGTCAGGCTGTGTTCCTGAAAGGTGGCGCTGGCTCTGATCCCCGCAGCAGGAAGCCCACAGAGCTTCGGCCGGTGGGGGCTGGACCCAGAGAGGGACCCCCTACCCATTTGGGATGTGTGTGCCCTTGAGGCCTGAAGCTGGCAAGGGTCTCGGGCCAGACCCTGTGTGTGCCTGGCTCACGCGCACTTACCCTACATTCAGTGCAGACCCTGTTCTATGAGCCTTCCCCTCAGAACTGGGAACAGGGTTCACCCTGTTACTAGCTGGGAAATCCTGCTTTAATGCCCAGCACTGTTGGAGGAGCCCCATGGCCACCAGCAAGGGCCTCAAAGAGACTATTTGCAGCCCCTGGGCCTCGGTGCCAACCCCTGAGCCCCTGGTGATATGTTACTTGGAAAAGTCACCACACAGTTTGGTCCAATGTAATCACAGCATAGCTGGTATCAGGTTCCATCAGTTCAGTTCAGTTCAGTCATTCAGTCGCTCTTTGCAACCCCATGAACTGCAGCACGCCAGGGCTTCCTGTCCATCACCAACTCCAGGAGCTTGCTCAAACTCAATGTCCATTGAGTCGGTGATGCCATCCAACCATCTCATCCTCTGCCGTCCCCTTCTCCTCCTGCCTTCAATCTTTCCCAGCATCAGGGTCTTTTCCATTGAGTCAGCTCTTCACATCAGGTGGCCAAAGGATTGGAGCTTCAGCTTCAGCATCAGTCATAGGCAATAATCATTCTGCAACCATCATTTTTGGGCTTCCCTGGTGGCTCAGACAGGAAAGAATCTGCCTGCAGTGCCGGAGACCAGGGTTTGATCCCTGGGTCGAGAAGATCCCTTGGAGATGGAAATGGCAACCCACTCCAGTATTCTTGCCAGGGGGATTCCATGGGCAGAGGAGCCCGGTGGGCTAGAGTCCGTGGGGTTGCAAGAGAGACACGACTGAGGAACTAACATTTTCCACTTCACTTTCAGTCGCAACGTTAAGGCACAATCCCTGCCCCACTCTTGACCTCTCCAGCCCATCTCTTTCTGTGTGTTACTTTGGGTTTCTCTCCACTCACCTCCCACGGGCATCCGGGGGCTCACCCGACCCCCATCACCTGCACAGCTGGGCATCCAAGCTTACAGCCAGCCCCTACCCCCTCTCACTGCCTGCTCCAGCCCTGGCTCCTGCACCCAGCCTCTCCCTCCGGGCCCCCGAGCTAATTACAGGCTTCCCTCGATCATTCTAAGGAAAAGCTAATTAAATCAGGGTCAGCCATCAATTTCCTGGCTAAGGACAGGCAACCCGAGCCCTCTCCTCCCTTCCAGGATTCCACAGACTCTGATTCTGATCTGACTCCACTCCATGGCAGCAGCTTTAGCTTGAGTCTGAGAACAGGGTTCACCTCTCAGGGCTGATGTGAGGATGAGCAGCAGGACAGGACACCTCCCCCTTTGCTCCTCTACCCTGGGTCAGGGCGCCACGGCAGGAGCAGGTCGGCGGGGGGTGGGCCTGAAGGACTGGGGTGCAGCCAGAGCCGAGGAGGTGAGGTGGGTGGCAGTGTCTCCCGGGTAACATAAAGTGGCCGTTGTGGAGCAGGGGCTGAGCCAACGTCTGTTGAATGAAGGAGTGACTACAGAGCGCCTGGCCCCGTGCTGCTTCCAGAGCAAACACAAAATGATAGTCGTTCTCTTGTCCTTCCTGGAAAACCCTCGTTTGTAACTATACACACTCTTGGGGAAAGGTGTATATGCTTTTGTGAATATGCTTGGTGTGAATACACTTATTGTGTGTGTTCCCCCTTTGACATGAGAGGGTGAGAGAGGTCAGGAGTGGGTCGTGGCTGTAGGGATGGAACTGAGGGGTCCTCTCCCATCGCATGAGCTTCTTGTATCTGGGCCTCAGCATTCCCTCTGTAGAAAGGGCCCCCGGACTCGAGTCCCACCTGTGATCCCCAGCCCCATCCTGCTTTGTACCCTAGTTAGCCGTGTCCTCCTAACCTCTCAGGGCCCCCGTGTCCGGGACCAGCGTGTGGCCATCATTATTTGTGTACTCAGTGGCCACTTGACTGCAGACAGTGAGGGACACGGTCAGCTAACTAAGGAGACCCCCAAAGGCAGATAACGCATGGGGGCTAAGGACCCACGTCACGTGCCAAGCTCAGCAGAGCGCTGGGGGACACAGGCTCTAGAGTCTGGTTTGAATCCCAGCGAGCTGTGTGATCTCAGGCAAGTTACCTAACCTTTCTGTGCTTCCGTTTTCTCCTCTGTGAAATGGGCATGAGAGAGTAACGTCCCTCACAGGGTTGTCGTAAAGACTTTAGGCGAGTTCACTGACTGCTCATCAAAGCCCAGCTTAGCCCATATGATGGTACCTGTTTTATAGATGAGGGTCGGGTAGGAGGAACTCCCTGGCCCCGGTTGCCCACAGTGAGGTCCCAGCTCCCTGGCTCTGTCCAAAGGGGGAAGGTCTGACAGCGCCTGTCAGGACCAGCAGGGCTGGGACAGCACAGAGGTACCGAGAGAGGAGCCGGGCCTCCCTCAGAGCCGCAAGCCGCGTCCAGAGGTGGCTATAAATACGAGAGGCGAGGGGCTTTCTAACTAGGCCAGGAATGTGTGCTAATCATTGAGGTCACCCGGGCCGCGGCAGCTCTCTTCTGAAAAAAGGTGTTTCCAGGAGTGAGTTGTCCCCAAGAGTGGAGCCGAGGAGGGGGAGGGCAACAAGTGTGTCCCAGCGAGGGGCTTGCTGGCACCGGGCTCATGTCATCCGGGAGGGCCAACCCCAGGAATGCCTCTCCTGCCCGTTGTGGTCCCTGAAAAACCCTCCTGCAACTCAGATCAGATCGACGGCCTCAAACCCACCCACCGGCGGAGGCCACAGCTGCGCTTCACCAAGGGCAGGCGCAGGTCGCTTTCTGGGGAGTGGGCACTTATTTTATTGTTTGGGGAGAAACACAAGTGGCAATGCCTAAGGCTGTACTGAGAAGGCTGTGCGTGTGTCAGCTGTGCTGACTCTTTGTGACCCCGTGGACTGTAGCCTGCCAGGCTCCTCTGTCCTGGGCTCCCCAGGCAAGAATAGTGGAGCTGGTTGCCATTCCTTTCTCCAGGCGATCTTCCTGACCCAGGGATCAAACCCAGGTCTCCCGCACTGGAGGCAGATTCTTTCCCATCTGATCCACCAGGGAAGCCCAAGATGCTGTATACTTTTTTAAAAGGGAGTGGATTTAAAGAAGAATGTGAAGTGTGTGCTAAAACCCATGGAGCTGGCGAGCATCATTCTTGACAGGTACAGGCTTCTGGTCCTCAGGCAGACTGCTAGTCTCCCCCACCCGCTGTGGGGTTCCAGTGGTCTCGGCCACTCTCACCCCACAGCCCAGCCCCGCCCTCCCCAAACATCCCAGGCACTTGCACCCGGCCCCACCTCCAGTCTCACTGTACCCACTGCCTGGAGTGCCTCTCCCACCCACTTTTCCTGGCGAGGACCAGGAAAAATGAGGTCTTCCCTGGGACCTCCCCCAGGCTGCTGTAAGCCCTTGTCCATCCACAGCCATTCCCTGCCTGTGTGAGAGTCACCGAGTCTGGGACCATGGCTCCCCCAGCGATGGGAAAAGTAGACTCTAAGGGGTTTCTGTCCTACCTGCTCTGCCCAGCTTACTGCCTGGAGCCGACCCAGGAGGGAGACACAGGTCACATCCGGCAGCCATCAGGGCCTGGTGCCAGTCCATGCATGTGCCAGTCCGTGTCCCCGTCAGGTGGGGACCCCAACTGTCCTTCTCCCGCTGGGTGGCAGCTGGGGCATGGAGTCAGTGAGTTCCCTCCATGTAAGCGCACATGCCTGCCATATTGTTACCACTCCACAAACACTGCCCTGATTATTAGCATCCTCAGCACAACTGCCATCACCAGGGGCCAGTGGATATTCAGTAAGGGAATCCACGGTGGTACAGGGTGGAAGGGAAGGAAACAGGAACAGGGTATCTTTGCCCTTTGGACTGGGGCTTCCCAGGTGGCCTTAGTGGTAAAGAACCCACCTGCCAATGCAGGTAGATGTAAGAGACACGGGTTCCATCCCTGGGTTGGGAAGGTCCTCTGGTGGAGGGCATGGCAACCCACTCCAGTGTTCTTGCCTTGGAGAATCCTAAGGACAGAGAAGCCTGGCGGGCTTCAGTCCGTACGTCCGCACAGGGTCGGACCCAACTGAAGTGACTTAGCACGCATGCACTTAGGATCAGGAGAAAATTCTCAGCACCTACTGACTCCGCCCCTCTCGTTTTGAACTTGGGCAAACTGAGACCCTGGAACCGGGGCCCAATCTCCTGCTGCTGCACCGCCATCTCCCTCCTCAGGGCTGGGGAAGGCGGTGACTGCAGCCGGGCGGGCTCACCTGCCCAGTGAGACACCGCAGGCCTCCCGAGCTGCCCAGCAAGACCCAGGGAGGAATTCCAGGGTCTGCGGCAGCATGATTTTCACTTCACCCGGGCAGTGAATCAAAAGCCTCGGTCTTTGAAGACTCCTCCAATAGGTAGGAGCAGATGCGACCTTTGTCATTTGTTATTTTTAGCCGAGCAGGCAGGGAATGATAAAAACCTGTACGGGAGCTGACTATAAATAATCTGCCTGTGACGTGTTTTTTGTTTTTTGTTTTTTCCTTAACACATCTAAAAATTGTAGATCTCAACAAGCATTGCCCTTCAAAGCAGAATCACAGTGTTAGCATGGCACTTTACAACCAGGGCCGGTCTCGCCCCAGCTATGGCTGGGGATCACAGTGAAAGTCCCTGGGGCAGACTTCTCCCCATCCTGCAGATGAGGGGACAAGAATGAGCCAGGCCAGGGGAGCCGTGGGCATGTGCCTGACCCGTGACAAGAGCCTGATTTGTATCACTGCCCTCGGCGAGGCGTCTCCGAGAGGCCGAGTAGCTTGTCCGCGGTCACAGGGGGAAAGGGTCCGAGCCAGAACCACGTCGGGGCCACCTGGCTCCAGATGCAGTATTCACTGGCTGCTAGTGGGCTTCACGGGGCTGGAGGAAGAAGAAGTGGTTGTGCAGGGATCAGAGGAGTGGGTGCCGGGTGTCGTGGAATGAAAATTCTGAGCGAGAAGGTGGTGGCCGGGGTGCTGGAGGCTGAGAAGAAGGCTGTGAAGGTTCAGAAAAGGTGGCGAGGAAGAGAGAAGGTAACTAGCCACCAGCCGCATAGGGCTGGACCTCACCAGGCTCCCCTCACCTGGCACTGAGGTCCCTTTGGGTGGAGCGGCCATCCATGGCCAGCCCTGCGGCAGGGAGTGAGAGACCCAAGAGCGGGTTGCCAGCACTGGGGTGCATGAGGGCGGCCAGGTGGCGGGAGAGGAGCAGGTGGGAGGGAACCAGGGCAGAAGGGGGTCCCGAGACCCCGAAGGAACACACTAAAGGCAAGCAGTGTGGCGTCCTGGCCTGGGCCTGGGGGTGAACTGGGGAACGTGCCAGACTGGCTCACAGGGAGGCCAGTGCCCTGCTGTGCAGCGTTTGCTGGTGTCTGTGGGGCAGATGCAGATTGCAGACCACCAGTGTGCGGTGGCCATACCCACGCGCAGTCCATGTGCCAGTCCACCCCGGGCAAGACTGCTCCATGCCAACCTGCAGGGAGGGATACGTATGCCCCTCTTGCTTCAAGGAAAGAGAGGGGGCCTTGTGCACCCTTTTAAGCTACTGTTAACTGTGGATGGGTGATGTGTTTCATACGCAGTATCTCAGTGAATTCTCAGCACAATCCTCTGAGCTCGAAATTATCTCTATCCTCCTGATGAAGAAACTGGGGCTCAGAGAGGTGAAGTGACTTGCCCAAGGTCACGCAGCCAGTGAGTTATGGCGTCTGGGTTTGAACCCAGGGGTGTGTGAGTTCAGAGCCCATACCCGAGCTGGAAACCGCTCGGCCTCCAGCCCCCAGGGTAGTTCTGGGAGCTGAGTGGAGGTTGGATTTTCAGGCAGGAGGTTATGGGGTTCCTGTGTGGGGCTGGCAGCTGAGAGTCCTAACCAAGGCCCAGAGGAGATGGTTGCTACCCTTGGGGTAGTGTCCTGGGACAGGACCACCCCTTGGGGGAGGTCCTGAGAGGTTGGAGACAGCCCCACGTGGGTGGGGCCCTAAGTAACCCTCACTAAGGCAGAGGTACCACTCAGCACCCAGGACTCCGCAGACCCTCCCTCCCCGCTTCCTTCCTCTCTATCTGCCCCAGGAGCTGTCATCATGCCAGCAGGCATGTGGCACGTGTTCAGTTCGCGCTGAAGAAGTAAGCCAGCGATACCTTCCGGTTCTCTCTCATTTTGTTTGAAATCCGTCACCAGAATTCCTGTGCCTAAAATTGGTATCACCTTGCAGGAAAGAGATGGAGAAGCAAGCCAGGCTTTGCTGAGCACCTACTATGTGCCACAAGAATACATGTTAGTCATTCATGCTTCCCGACACTCTCACAATTGCAGGACTTGGTATTCCCATTTCACAGGTGTAGAAACTGAGGTTCAGATTGGTCAAATGACTAACTCAAAGCTACCCACCAGTAAGTGGAAGTGCTGGGGTTCAATCCCATGTCTTTGACCCCCAAGCCTCTGATCTACTCTTCTCTGCTGTGCTGTGACCACCACCACCCCCCAAACCCACCAAGAAAGAAACAGCAGCCCTTGTCCAAGAAGTTGCTTACAGTTTGTCAAGACTGGTCTATTTTCTTCTTGGATTTTTCTTCATGGCAAACTGACCCCTGGGGTTAGCAGAGCAGGAGGCTGGGGGAGAGGAGGGCGGGCTCGGGAGACCGGAATGCCCCCTGGCTCACGGCAGTTAGTCCCACCTCGGCCAGCTCCTGGTCCAGGGTTCTCTACACCTCCCAGGGAAGCCTGTCGGTGGCCATGGAGTGAGATGTTGGCCCAGCCTTGAGAGCAGTCCCATCCACAGAGGCCCACAGATGCAGGGTGTTCACAGGGTGGCCTGGCCCCTATGCAGGTGCTCTCAGACCCCTAATCTGATGAAGGCGGGTGTGGATCAGGAGGCCCTACGAGACGACAGGAGAGATTTCTTAAAGGGTTAGAGGCTGCCCCGGAGCCAGCATGCACTCAGCTGCAGGTGTCCAGGCCTGCCTAGGCCTGCAGCTCCCCCCGCCCCGCCACCCCGCCGTAAAATGGAAGGTTAGGCTTACGGAGGGGCAGGGCAGCACTTTCCAGCCCCGACAGGCCCCGATTCCACACGAACCAGCTCCACAGGCAGGTCCCAGAGAGAACTCCCTCTGGGACAAAGTGGGACGCCCCTATGGGGACGGCTTTGGAGGCCATCAGCCCACCTCCCTTTTCAGCCCACCTCTGACTCCACACAGCTCACTTCCACCCTGCTCCCTTGGGCCACTTGCTGGACACGCCTAGCTGCGCCCAAGCATCCCCCAGGCCTCTAGCAGGGTAGGAAGACGTCTGAGTTCAAATCCCAATGCCACTTACTGAACAACCTTGGCCAAGGTCCCTGACCTCTCTGTGCCTCAGTTTTTATCATCTGTAAAATGGGGATAATAGTCAGAACTACCTTAAAGAGTGAGAATTAAATGAGCCCAAACATGATCATTTTTTAGAACAAACATACTCAGTATTTAGTAATCATTGTTCGGCCAATGCCACCTCATTAGTACGATTTATGACTCATAGTAATACTGTCTCTTCTGCCCAGCAGGGCAAGCATCAGAGCCCTAGCGGGAGCACTGAACTAAAAGTACTGAGCCCAAAGCTCCCATCTCAGTCGCCTATGACTCCGGGGGTGGGGGCCCGCACTTCACCTCTCCTGGTCTGTTTCTCCTCCTGTCGGGTGGCTCCCCTCCCCTCCCAGCACATGTGGGAGTCTGCACGTGTCTGTTGGATGTGTTTTTCCTCCCGGTCGACGCTAGTGTGTCCCTAGCCCAGGGTCTGCCCCGGTCCCAGTTTGTTGAGTGAACACATACATTCCCTGGGGAAGGCGGGTGACGTGCAGTGTGGCTGTCCTGTGACACTGTGCAATTCTCTCCGGCGGCAGGCCCTTGCCATGGGCCTGATGTTCCTCATCCCATTTAATTAATTCTTCAAACCTAAGGTCCCTCCTATTCCCAGCTTCTAAGATGGGAAGGGGCTCATCTGCTTCAGTCCCCCTTTGCATCCAAAGGCAACGAGGAAGTGCCAGAATACTGGAGTGGGTAGCCTTTCCCTTCTCCAGGGGATCTTCCTGACCCAGGAGTCAAACCCAGGTGTCTCGCATTGCAGGCGGACTCTTTACCAGCTGAGCCACAAGGCAAGTCCCTTTCAAAGGTCCCTCCTATTCCCAGCATTCTGTAACTGGTCCACAAGCCCTACCCCCACCGCAAGCCCCTTGCCTACTCTCCCCGGCTAGCAATCCAGCTGCCTCTGTACCCCTCGAGAATGGCTAACCCCTTTCCAGCCTCAGGGCCTTTGCACATGCCGTTCCCCTTGCCAGAAACACCACTTTTTACCTAGTGAGCTCCTGCTCAGTCGCCACCCCCTCAGGGAGACCTTCTTCAGCTCCTCCCTCACTCCTACCAGACGTTCCTGCCTAAGGCGCTCACAGCCTCTGCTCCTTCATCGCAGACCCCTTTTACATGCAGGTCGGTTTGTGTGGTCCTTTCATTTCACGGCTGTCTCTAAACCCTCCTGAGAGTGGCTACCATGGGCTTTTCTGTTCACCGCTGTATCCTCAGCACCTAGCAAGGAGCCTGACAAGTGGGGGGCATCAGCATATCTTTGTTGAACAAATGAGCAGTCAGGGAGGCAGGAAGCAGATAGTGCTGTGTGCCTGTTTTACAGATAAGGAGCCTGAGGCCAGAGAGATGGGGAGGGGCGGGATTTGCCGAAAGTCACACAGCCCATCAGGGTGGAGCAGGACTGGGGCTAGTCCATTGGGCTCAGGTGCCCAAACTCAGTGTACCCACCCCTACTTCCTTGCCGCCTTTGCATGCAAGGGGGGACTGAAGCAGAGGAGCCCCTTCCCATCTTAGAAGCTGGGGACTTGAGTGACAGGTCAAGAAGGGGGGCTTCCGTTCTGCTGAAAGCCTTGGCAGCTTGGAAAGCTCCTAAGGGTGAACCCCCAAGCCCACCACCCTTCCACGAGCCTTCCAGAAGAGATCTGAGTTCTGACTCTGGCTCCAGCTGTTTAGTCCTGGACTAAACACCCTCCCCATTCTCCAGGTCTTAGTGTTCTCATCAGTAAAACCGGAGCGATCCTCTCCACATAGCAGGTCAGCTGTGGGTACCTAGACTGTGCGCTGGCACAAAGGAGAGCACTCACACACAGCCCACGTGGCCCCCACAGCCAGCCTTTCACTGTGGCGAGCCACAGGCCACGTTCACGGCTGAACTTCTCACTGGTCACAACCCCAGCCGTGCGTCCAGTTTCCCTGTCCCTCAGCAGGCAGGCCTCTCAGCTTGGAGCATCTCAGTTGTCACCCCTCTGACCTTGTCCTTTTTCCCTGCTGGGTCAGGGCAGCCTCCTGGGTGGGAAGACGTCCACAGAGGTCACAGACAGTGCTCAGTTCAAATGCTCGATCCTGTTCCACACAGCTGTGTCCCCTTAAGCGAGCTACTCACCCGCTCTGGGCTGCTGCTTCTCCTCTAAACTGAGGCCTGAGAACACTAAATTCTCCTGGGGTGGTGACGAGGAGTAAAATGGTAGCTCTTGTGTTAAGTGCCTGGCACATAGTAGGGGCTCAGCAAATAACAGATTTTCTTCCCTCTTCTCCTGACATTCCTGGATTCACCATCCCCACTCTCTCTGTTTTTCTCCTTTCTCCTCTTCTTCTTCCTCCAGGGAGTCAGTCTTCCAGTAGAAATGAAAAAAAAAAAAAAAATATATATATATATACACACATACACACAAATAAATGTTAAATAGGGACCCCAGCACAGTACCTCACATTCAGTGAAGGCTGAATACATATTTGATGACTGAATAATCCAAAGAAATGAATTACTAATGGTGAGATGTCAGGCTGTGGATATCTAGGAGAGAGCATTTAGGGACAAGGGCTCTTCCCTGGGGGCATAACTCACCTTGAGTCCAGGCCCGGGCTGAGGCATCCCAAGCCTGTTGACACATCTCTGGACAGGGTATCCGAGGGAAGTTGGCGGTCTTCCTTTCCCCTTCCCAAGATGGGCAGGCAGAGGGAATCCCATTCATTGACCCATTCAGGACATAGCAACCTTTAATCAGGACCTCCAAGCAAGCCCAAAGAATATTTCCAGAGCCATAGAGAGATGCAAATGCCAGTTTAAAACCACCAGGGGAATTGCATTTTCATTCAACAAACCTGTATTCATCAGTTCAATCAATATTTATTAAGGCTGTGTGCCCAGTGCTCGGGATACAATAGGCAAATGAGACTTCTTCCCTATCCCCAAGGAACCCGGCCCCCCTGCTCCGTGATGAACAAGACAGATATACATAAAAAAATTAATTACAATGACTCTATTGGTGGGGAAGTGGGGGAGGCAGAGATGATGGAGAAGAAATCAGGGAAGGTTTCCTGGAAGAGGAATTGCTGGAGCTGAGTTTGAAGGATGAGTAGAAGTTCTCCTGGCAGATCAGACAGTGCATGCGGAGACACAGAGGCATGGAAATGCAGGGGTGTGTTTCAGAAGCAAGAAGGGCTTGATATACAGAAGATAAGAGGAGGGGTCTGGGACAGTCATCCAGGCCTCATAAGCCGTGATCAGGAATTTAGGTTTTATGCTGAAGGCACAGGGAAGCCAAAGAGGGGTTTAGAGTAATTGAGGGAGGGCCTTAGAGTGCAGGGGGTGGGTAAGCCAGAGGAGGATAGCAGGGGGAGACCAAGGTGAGGAGGCAGGATGAGCAGATGGGAGTGGGCAGTATATAAATATTTGTGCATTAACACGGTCACATTAACCTGAAGGATGAACAGGAATGAGACCGTGGTTTCCCGAGACCGTGGTTTCCCAAGCCCGGAAAAGGCTGCCTCCCCCAAGGAGTCTTCCCAGAGTAGCTTTTGACTCACCAGGCTCTGTTCTATCAGATGGGAAAGTCCCCACTCCCTAATTAGCCCCTATTCCTGGCCTCATGGTTGGGGGGTGCAGTCAGCCATGGCTGCATACCTGCCCCACTCTGCTGGAGGGTCAGGGTAGGTCCTCTGAGGTGTTCAGATGTGTGCGAAATTCAGGTCCCGCATGACTTCCTGGGTCGGGTTTACGCTCACCTCCCACAGACCCTGGGCTCAGCATGGGGCCTCACGCAGCCCTGTTTCAGGCCCAAGTTCCCCCACTCACTCTATGACCTGGGACATTGTTTCACCTTTCTGAACCTCAGTTTCCTCATCTGTAAAATGGGGGTGGGGGGATAAAAATAGGATGTACCTCCCAGAAAGGGCTTCCTAGGTGGCAGTAGTGGCAAAGAACCCGCTTGCCAAAGCAGAAGACATTAAGAGGCGTGGGTTCGATCCCTGGGTCAGGCACATCCCCTAGAGGAGGGCATGGCAATCCACTCCAGTTTTCTTGCCTGGAGAATCCCTGGCGGGCTATGGTGCATAGAGTCACAAAGAGCTGGACACGACTGAAATTGGGTTAGCACTCAGGATTTGGCAAATCTCACAACAGGGGAGACACCCAGTAGGACGTCAGTATGAATGGCAGCTGGAGTAGCCAGGGGCCAGGCCTGCACCCTCCTTACTGAGGGAGCAAGACCCGGGGGGAGGCCGGGAAGCAGGGACCCGGGTTTGCAACTCAGCAGGGCTGACTGGGCTTTCAGAGTCCTGGAGGCTGGCCCTGCCCAGGCCCCGCCGGTGGCATCTGAGGACCATCATTCGCCAGTGGGACGAAGGGCTACATGAGGCCCACTCCCCCACTTCTTTTCCTGGTTGGGAAAAGAAGCTGACCCCTGTGTTTTTTCTATGAACAACAGCTGCCATTCACTCTAGCGTGCAGACCTGCCAGATAGGTATTACTGTCCCCGTTGTGCAGATGAGAAAATGGGGACCCAGGGAGACTGAGTCACTTGCCCAGAGTCACACAGCTGGTAAATGAAGGAGCCAGGATCTGAACTCTGCTTTGTCTGACCACAAAGCCTCAGCCCAAGACCAGGTTGTCTCAAGGGACTTTTGGACCTTGGTGGGAGTGGATGGAGGACCCCAACGTGGTCGAGGGAAGAGTTAGGCCACGCTGGGCCACGAGGCCTCCTAACATTCTGTGGCCCCTTAAAGACCAGGGGCCTCGGAGAGTCTGAGTCATGGGCCTCAGAGCTGGGTGGCTTGAGGCAAGGACAGATGGATGGGCTCAAATCTCGAGTGGCACAGATCTGGGTTCGAATCTGAGTTCTGGCCCTCCCTGGCCCTGTAACTCCTAAGCAAGTCATTCGAAATCTCCAGGCCTCAGTTTTCTCCTGTAAAATGGGAAGAAGCCCAAACTCTCCATGAGTGATTAGTAAGACAAGGCAGGGATGGCAGGGGCCTTTGGAAATAGCTTCTCATCCCCCAAAGGGCCCAGCCAGCAGCTCCTTGTGATGGCAGCTGCCCCAGGACCCCGGGCCAGACTTCAGAAAGCCACAGAGAGCCTGTTACCTTCCAGAAGGGACACAGCGGGCCTCAGACTGCATCCCACTCTGCCTCCCTAGACCTGTCTGGACCTACCTTGTCAGCCTCCCCTGTGAAAAATGCCTGGGCCAGGCTCCCACCCTCATCCCTGGGTGGACGGACCCTCTCCACTTCCCCTGTCTTTTCGGCCCTGGGATCTGCCCCCGGGGAGAAAACTGGCCACCTAAACACCAGTTGAAATCCCACTGGAACCGCTCTCCCCTGAACCCTACCCTGTTTCTCAGATCTTCCCCCAACCCTGACCTCAAGCCGTGTTCCCCACAAGCGAGATCATACTGGAGGCAGAAGCTATGGGCACTCCTCCTGGCTGGCCCCTGCCTCTCTCTCCCACTTCCCTGTAGGTGACCCTGACCTGTCATTTCCAACCTTCCCAGAGTTGCAACACTAGTTCCATTGTTTGTCTGATTTCACAACGCCTCTGCCTGTCCAGTACCTCCTACCCCCAACATATCCTGGAAGGACAGGCCAGATGCCCCAGGTGTGTCTGCTGTCAGAGGGGGAGGCAAAGGGGGCCAGGGATGAATGTCTGTGGCCAGATTTCACGCTTAGGAATGACCTTGGTGAGCCCCAGACACCTTTTTTCTTGAGGCTTCAGTTTGCTCAGCTATAAAACAGGAGAGCTGGATAAGCGTCTTTCACGTTGCGGTATTTGATAACGTAAAACCACACAACAGCAGATTCACTCAAGCCTTTATTGTGGCACCTACCGTGTGCTGGGAGCTGGAACTTGGAGACAGAGTTGATGTGGTCACAAGCCTGGAAGGGAGACAGATGTGAAATGTGGTCAGAGCTGGGCCAGAGTTATGGACCAATTCTGTTGCTGGAATCAGAATTGATTCCAGGGGAGGGGTAAGGCAGGGGCATTTGAGCTGGACTTTGAAGGATGAGTAGGAGTCTGTGGGCCTAACATAAGGAAAGCTTCCAAACTCTGCCATTTAACACTTGGACTGCCTCAAAAGTTAGGGAGTATCGTGTACTTGGGGGATGGATGCAGAGGCTGAAGTACACAGGCCTGAAATGCCAAAGAGATGGGAGCTTAGCCAGATGCCGTGCTAGGCTTAGATCCTGAGAACCAAAACCCATGAGCTCCCAAGAGTTTGGTATCCCTTACTGAAGGCTCAGCCCAGCCCTCACAGGGGTCAGGGAACAGGCTGTCCCTGTTAGGACAGCCAAGCGGATGAGTGTGGGCCCTCAGGTGGCCTGTGTCTGCCTTCATGTGTAGGGAGCCCTGGGCTTGTAGTCCTCAGGCTTGAAGCACGGGTTCCGTCTGCCCCCTTCCCAACTGAGGGACCTTGCCCTGGCCACTGCGATGCCTCGGGCCCACCGAGGTTCCCCATCTGTAATATGGGTGCTCTCTCCAGCATACTTGTGAGAAGTAAGCGATTTACTGTTTTGCAGGTGGCCTCTGAGAACTAAAACGCACTGGACACGGGGGGGATTATTCTTTCTGGATGGTGGCTTATAAGCGGCCCCTTGCAGGGCTGTTTGCTTTGTAATCACAGGGAAAGAGCCGTGTGTGCCCCCAGTCATCTCACAGTCATAAAGGTGGGATTCCTGGCCCAGACACCGTTGTTCCCACCGGACAGGAGCTGAAGTGGGCCTCTCCCCTCTGCCGTTCTGTGCTCACCCTCACCCCAGCACCTCCAACACTTTTACTTGGCCCCATCTTGGGGGGCAGAGGCTTCCCCCCGCCCCAGGCCCTGGAGAAGGGGGTACTCCTGGTATGGCCCCTCCTGAAGTAGAGTATGTCTTAGGAGTCTGAGTGGAGGGGGACCAGTGGAGTACCCCTGTCGGCACCCCCTGAGAAGGGGCTGAGGCGGGACGTCCCAGCCTCCCTGAGCGGCGTCCAGGGCTGTTCCTTTGGAACGCAGCCCAGTGCCCCCTCTGCTGGCCCCAGGGGAGCCCAGGCCACCCCGCGCGCGTAGCACCCTCAGCTTCTCACCAGCCTCCTGCATCTCACTTGGCCTGGCCCAGTGGCAGAAGGGGACCCCGGCGGGGCTGATTGTGATGAAGGGCAAGGGGGTAGCTGTGTGGCTGCTGGTGCTCCCCGTTCTCTGCCTCTCGTGGCCCCTCTGCCCGGGCCGGGTTCTGATTTTGGTGCAGTGCAGACTTTCAGCTTAACGAGACAAATTGATATTCTGTGCCAGCCCAGGGATGGAGCGGCAGTTCGGGACGCTCCAGCGGGCAGCTCAGAAGTGGGCTGGGAGAGGGGGCAGGGGAAGGAGGCAGCTGAAGTCTGGAGCGGCCTCCCAGGGCACCCCCAGCCCTCACCCTGCCCCTATAGCAGCCCTTCCGCGCGGACAGGTGCCCCGAGACACTGTCCTAAAGGTCCTTCCGCCTTCAGTGCCTCCTGCCAAGCAGGAGGAGGGAGGAGGCCGGTGGAGGGGGAGGCTCCGGAATCTAAGAGAGGCCCCTGCATGCACTGTGACCTCCTACCCTTGCTCCCAGGGCTGGCCTCCTCACCCATCAGGAGGTAAATGGGCAGCAGGTCTGCAGAGAAGAGGTGGGAAGAAGCCGGCAACTGGCTGGGGGAATCCCATTCTTGCAGACTCCTTGTTGGGGGTCTCTGGGGTCCTCTGGACACCATCAACCCCCCAGCTCATCACCCTGCAAATTCTGGAGAGGTGCAAGGAATATGCAGCCCTTTGCCAGGGGGCACTTGTGAGTGGAGAAATGGCCCCTGGAGAGAGTCCTCTGCAGACCTGCAGCCCCTAGGCAGGTGGGGGTGCTCCCAGCCCGCAGTGGGGCTGCGG
The DNA here is from genome assembly GCF_000754665.1 of Bison bison bison. Classification (NCBI taxonomy): domain Eukaryota; kingdom Metazoa; phylum Chordata; class Mammalia; order Artiodactyla; family Bovidae; genus Bison; species Bison bison. Next base: position 2,988,867 of record NW_011495042.1, on the reverse strand, counting down.
TGGGTCCAGGGGCTGTGGGGGTCCTGGGGCTGTGTTCCCATGGCAGCAGGGAGCTCACTGCCGGCTTGGTTCCATTGGTCCTACAACCACAGTTGTGTTTAGTCTGTCTTGAGTCCACCCGCTCCCCATGTGACCTTTGCCCCCCCAGGTCTGGGGGTGTCCTGCTCAAAAAGAGGGGGTACCAGAGCCCCTGCCTAGCTGAATGGGTCCCTCGGAAAGTAAGGGAAAGTAGGGCGGTATGGGCAAAATCCTCCCCTCTC
>NW_011495042.1:2987269-2987656 GCF_000754665.1 Bison bison bison | reverse complement strand
CCTAGTGCTGATGGTGGTGGCGGTGGCAGCGTTGGTGGGGGAGGGGGGGTGGGTAAGAGCCGGGCTTGTTTATCTGACAGAAGCTCAGGCTGCACTAGGAGCCGGCCCGCTGAGGGAGACACTAGTGTGAGGGTCCATGTGCTGTGGGGGGAGGGCTGGGGCGCCAGGGACATGGGCAGGGGGGCCTCGGACAGGCGGATGCCCGGGGTCTCAGGCAGATTCTGGCTGCCTCTGGGCAGCGGATGCATCTAATGGACGTTACGCAAGGGCCGGCCGGCAGGCAGTGGGGGCAAGGTTCTTTTCCTTCTGAGCTTCGTCCCAGGGAGACGCAGGGGACCGGAGGCTGCCCCCTGCCCGCCGCCGCCAGAGTCCTGGGAAAGAGGCAGA
>NW_011495042.1:2955647-2987169 GCF_000754665.1 Bison bison bison | reverse complement strand
AGGGGCAAGTCCCCCGGGTTCCTGAGACGCCTGGTGAGGAGCAGGAGTGGCATGCCCAGCCGTTTTGCAGCAGTCATGCTGGGGGGTGGAGCTGGCACTTTTGCTCCAAAGCCCCAGCCAGCCTCGGTGGCCCCTGGCTGAGCCCTAGGCATCGGGCAGGGGGCCTCCTCCCTGCCCCCAGGCAGGGTCAAGGTTGGGAAATCCAGCAGGGGGCCTCTGCATGCCCCTAGGATGAGCTGCCGTGGCAGCGTGGCAGCCACCCGTTCTAGCCCAGTGGCCGGTCCACGCCACGGCTGTCCTCTGCTCACCCAGGTCGTGTGGGGAGGGGTCGGCCCAACCTGGCTCGACCTTCAGAAGGGTAAGTGAGCAGGCAGGCTCCACCAGCAGAGGGTCTAGGCGCAGCGCTGAAGCCCCCTTGCGCCGCACGGAGCGGGCTCCTCTCCTTGCCTGCATTGCTCTCCAGGTCGCTGGGAGGAGGCAGAGCTGACGTTTGGGGCATCTCCAGGAGCGGCGGGCGCCATCCGGAGAAATTCTCCTTTGACGTGTGCACGAGGAGGGGGCTTGGAGCTCAGGCCCCGGGGCCCTCCGCCTGTTAACTTCGCTGGAAGAGCAGAGGCAGGGAGGGGGCTGTGTCTCTGGGGGAACCCTGCTGGTGAGGGGGGTGGTGTCCAGGAAAGAGGCGGGTGGCCCATATTATTCAGCCACCTTCATACTCCCCCCTAGTCCCGTTCTCATCAGGGCACACATACATCCACAGATCTGCACAGATGCACATATACAAATATAGTACACAGAGTAGTGCATCATATGTGTTCAAATTATACACACACATATGGCGTGCCGGTGCCCCCAGATACACCCCAGCACATGTGAACACAGTTCACAGCCCTGAATACCACCTGCTCACCTGCAGAACACAGCATCTACACGACTGCAGCATGCATGTGCCTGCAAGTGCACACACACACACTCACACCTGTGAGGGCAGCATGCCCTCACACGCGTGTGAGCAGCGCCAACCCAGAAATGCCATAGGCTGCCCATGGGTGAATCGGCCCACACGCCGCCAGGCCCCGTAGCAGCCGTGACTGTGGCTTGTGAAAGTGACAGGCACGCACGTGTGGCGTCCTGCGTGCCATCCGCATGCCCTTCCATGCACTGGCAGGTGCGGGGCCTGCTGGAGTGTACCCACGGGCGAATGTGTGTTGCCCGGGTGCTAAGATGGCCCAGGCAGAGACGTAGCACACACTGGCCCCTCGATAGGCAGGCATCTTTCGTGGGAGTGCAGGAACCTCCTGGGTGCGCCCCAGGGGGCTGCCTGTGGGGCAGAGGGACACCTGGCCCCATGCAGGCCTGAGGGGAGGGCCAGCCCACATTCCCAGGAAGCCGTGCCTGTGCTCAGCAAGGCCATCTTGGCTTCTTGGTGCTCTGTAGAAGTGCCTGGAATTGGAAAGGAAACAGAGGAGGAGGCGAGGGTGGCCTCTGCCCATGACCCAGACCACCAGGAGCCCAGACTAGCCCCGCCACCCCCTTCTCTGGGCACCTGAAAACCGGCACGCTGGTGTGGGGTCTTTGAGAGCTGGGGCGTGGGATGCCTCTGGCAGCCTCCAAAGTCTTCTTCAATCCGAAAGTCAGAAAAGCTGCCCGTGGCTGGTCCCCTCCCTCTGTTTTCCCACTGACCACCCCACCCATCCCCCCACCCTCTCTCTCTCCGCCCAGGACAGGTGCGGGTCAAGGACACCGGGACAGATGATAATAAGCCTGCTAGCCTTCACGGAGCTAATGACTCCGTGGTTGGCACTTCAGTGAGGCCTCCCATAGCCTTCTTATCCTCAAATCCCAGATGAAGAAGCTGCACAGAGAAGTGAAGGCACTTACCCAAGGTCACACAGCTGGAACGTGGCAGAGATGGGGGGTAGGCTAGGCCGCCAGGATCCCTGCCTGACCCCTGAGACCCCCTCCTCCTCTCCCGTCCTGTGAAAGGCCAGCTCCAATTTGGGCTGCCAGCCTCTTGAGCGCCAGCCAGCCAAGATCTTAGGATCTGGGGGTGAGGCTCCAAGAAAAGGTCCAGAGGGTCTCCTGTGGCTGAAGGCGGAACCCTCCCCAGGCAGGTGTGGCCCTGTCCTGGGCAGCCGGATACCTCTGCCACCCTGCGACCCCACGGAATTGACACCTACACCCAGCCAGGGGAAGGGACTTGTCCAAGGTCATACTGTGCTCAGTGGAGAGTGCGGAGTCTTGCCAACCCCCCTCTGGTCCCAGGCACCCTGCAGCAGAGGCCTGTTTGGGCCACTGGTTTCCCCCAGATATTTGAGTCTAAGGTAAAAGGCTGCCCATGCCAGGCCCAGGCTCTTTCCCCAGGAAGCTGTGTGACCTTGGGCAAGTCTCTCTGTCTCAGCATCTCAGTGTCTTCACGTGTGGCCAGGGCAGACCTGTCCCTGCCCTGCCTGGCCCGCAGCTGGCCGGGGCCCTGGACTCCCGCAGAGAGCTGTGTACAGAGCCATGCCTGGAGTCAAGGCCAGGAGCCGGGGCAGCAGAGCACCTTGCTGCTGTGATCGGCCAAGGTCAGGAGCGGAGACAAGGATGGGAACCTAAAGAATCACCTGTGGGGGCAGATCTTTGGGTCCCCCAGTATGTCAGGAGGTCCTGGGGACTGCCTGTTCATCAGAGTCCCTGCGTTCTCATCCCTACGGCTCTGAGACCCCGGGGAGGGAGGAGCCGAGGGGCGTAAGAATGAGCTTTTGGAGCTCACGGACTCTTGGAGCTGGGGGTGCCTGCCATTAGGCGGCTCCCCAGCCACCACCGCCTCCTGGGAAACTGAGGGTGCCTGGCAAGTTGGCAGCAGAAGGAGACTGAACCTTGGCTGTCCAGCCCTCCAGTCCTCCGTCCGACCCCCAGCCCCTGACTTCCACGTGCACAGTTAAATCAGGCCTCTCTGGGAGCCAGGCAAACTTCAGGTCCCATGTGGCTGGGAGGAGGGCTCCAAGGAGACTCCCTGGGCCTTAGCCCTGAGCCCTGGGGATGCCTCACCCCAGCCCTGTCCTGACAGTGGTGACAAGGCTCCTATCTGTAACTCCACTCTGCCCTTCTCTAGAACGGAGATAGTTTTAAAGCAGGGCTGCTTAACTCAGGGCTTCCTGGGTGGCTCAGAGGTAGAGAACCTGCCTGCCAGTGCAGGACACACGGGTTCAATCCCTGGGTCAGAAAGATCCCCTGGAGGAGGAAATGGCAACCCACTCCAGTATTCCTGCCCGGAGAATCCCATGGACAGAGGAGCCTGCTGGCCTGCAGTCCATGGTGCAAAGAGTTGGGCACAACTGAGCACGCACGGTTTATTCAGATTGATATTGAGAAGCAGCTGGCACATAGTAGGTGCACGGCCAAGGCTGGGGCTGTGGAGGAGCCTGGGCTACAGAATGCAGCTCCTCTCAGCCTCCTTAGTTCCCAAAGGGCTGCGGTAGAGCTGTCTGGGGTGCGGGATCTGGGTGCCACATGCACACACACGATGTAGGGGTGGACAGGCGCCTCCCCCAGCCCTGCCTGGAGCACACAGTGCAGACTGGGAGGCCAGGCGGGCCTCATGCCTGGAATCTCGACCCCCACGCCCCACCAGCCCAACCTGCTCTCTCCAAAGTCTGAATATTGAACCTGCGCTAGTTCATCCCTCTCTCTCTCTGTAGGAGCCTGAAACAAGATATTTAGGGAGAATGTTCTCCTGGGTGGAGACAACTGGGTGTCTGGCTTTACCCCTCATTGAGAGGCTTCCCTGGTGGCTCAGAGGGTAAAGCACCTGCCTGCAATGCAGGTAGACCTGGGTTCGATCCTCTGGGTGGGGAAGATCCCCTGGAGAAGGAAATGGCAACCCACTCCAGTTATCCTTGTCTGGAAAACCCCATAGAGAAGCCTGGTAGGCTACAGTCCATGGGGTTGCAAAGAGTCGGACACGACTGAGTGACTTCACTGTGTCACTTTTTGAGAGCTGAAAGTGGATGGAGGTGGTGTGTCCTGGCATTCCAGGTGACCACCATTGCCCAGTTCACCCATCTGTGGAGTGGATGACAATGGTACCCACGTCCCGGGCTGCGGTAAAGCGCGAGTGAGAGGGTGCTGGGCTCAGGATGTGGCTTGTGTTCATGGCTTAGTGAGTGGAAACTGGAGACTGAGAACCGGAAGGTGTGAGCTTAGAACCTACCTCCGCGGCTTTTGCGTGCCCTTGTGTCAGCCCTGCCGCCTCTTGGAGCCTCGGTTTTGGATCTGTAAAGTGGGACTGTGTTTCCCAGTCTGCCCACTTCATAGGACTGCAGGGTGACAGCAGTTTAAAAAGAAGAAGTAATGTGATTGCCGGGTGACGTGTTGAGGGCTTCACCCTGCCCTCCAGCCCTCGGAAGCATCCTGCACAACTCAGGAAGCCTCTGCAGGGTTCCATGCAGGGCGAGGTGGCCGGGCCAGATGTGGTCAGGGTAAGGGACACCAGGACTGGGGTCCCTGAGGCTGCAGAGGCCCCGGGTGTAGGGGAGATGACCTTGGTCTGAGGATTGAGTGACCGGGTTTCCAGGCCCACCTCTGGCATGGATCAGTGACTTTGGGCAAGTTGTGATGGCACCCTGGTCCCATGCTCCCCCTGGAAGGCGGGGGCCGTGATCCCGCCCACCTCATGTCCTCAGTGGGAGCAGATTCTCCTGCCAGCCGGCCCTCGGGGTGAAGAGGCTGAGCCAGGGCGAGTCGGAGGCGTGATCAACCGCAGCAGTTACAACTGCTGTGTGTGTTTGCTGTGGCCATCGTTGCAAACGACCACAAACTGTTTAATGGCTTAAAACAATGAAAGTTATTTTCTCACAGTTCTGGAGGCTGGAAGTCTGAAATCAAGGTGTTGGTAGGGCCAGTTCGCCCTAGAGGCCCCGAGAGAGGCGATACAAGGCGTTTCTTGGCTTACAGCCGCGTCACTCCCTCCCAAATCCGTATTCATCTCACCCTGTGTCCTCTCCCCTTTCACCTCCTCTTTATAGTCACTGAATACAGGGCCCACCCTAAATCAAGGATGACTGAGATTTACAAAGACCCCCTTTCGAAATAAGGGCACCTTCTGAGGTGCCAAATAGGCTTGAATTTGGGTAGACACGATGCAACCCATTGCAGTCACGAATGGAGCCAGCCACTGTACCTGCAGGTGTGTGGCCCCCAAATACAGAGGGCCTCCTGGAAGGGACTTGAGCATCCCGAGTTTCTATGTTTGCCGGGGGTCTTGGGATGACTGTATTTGTTGAGCATTTACTGCCATGTATGTGTTAGTTGCTCAGTTGTGTCCAACTCTTTACGACCCTCTGGACTGTAGCCCGCCAGGCTCCTCTGTCCATGAGATTCTTCAGGCAAGAATACTGCAGTGGGTTGCCATTTCCTTCTCTGGGGGAATCTTCCCAACCCAGGAATCGAACCCAGGTCTGCAGTGCAAGCAGATGCTTTGCCGTCTGAGCTACTAGAAAGCCCCTTTACTGCCAGTGAATCCAACGCACATTGCTGCATTTCCTCACTGTTACCCATTTTACAGACAAAGAGACTGAGGCCTGGGGAGTTCAGAAGTGCCCAAGTCACCCAGCAAAAGAGGGGCAGAGCTGAGAATGTACCTAGGTCTCCAGCGCACTTTCTCCTTCCTCCCTTGGTACAGCTGCTGAACGGAGGCTCCACGTAGCCAGGAACCCACAGGGCAAGACCTCCAGCCAGCCCTGTGTTCACCCAGAGCCTGCAGGACCTTGGGGAGAGAAGAGCTAAGAGTGGGCAGGGTAGCTGGCGGGGCGTGAGTGAGCCCTGCTGGCCCCTGAAGACCAGTGCAGGGCAGAAGGTTGAGATCCCACAGTCCCTTCTGTGAACCTCAGTGTTCTCTTCTGGAGAATGGGACAGCAGCCACTCAGTCTGTGGGATCATAGCCAAGTTCTAAAATGCTAATCCTAATAGTCATTTCTAATAGTTAAAATGTATCCTCAAGCATTTTACAAATATTTTTTTAACTTAATGTGTGGGAGGGTAATTGCTTAATCCAAGCCATATGCTAACAAGTGGCTCCACCGTGAAATAGCCGTGTGTGGTTGAACCAGTGACTTAACCTCAGTTTACTCCTCCATTAAGTGGGGGTAACATCAGTAGCCACCTTCTCAGTTGTGAGAGGCAAATGGGTTTCAAATCAAGCGCCTTGTGCTGTGTTGCAGTTGAGGGCCCAGAGGATGTTTCTTCATCTGTATGATGGGGAGTAAGAAAAGTGTTGTTGTTATTATTATACTGTTGCTTGTGGGAGAATTTGGTGAAGTAATGCAAAGGAAGCGCTCAGCTCAGGGCCTGCCCAGAGGTCAGTGTTAAAGTAATCGCCTCTCGTGCCATCAGGTAGACTTGAATTGAAATCCCAGTGCCAGCGTTTGCTGCTGTGTGACCTTGAGCTTTGCCTCTCTGAGCTTGAAGAACCGTATCTCACAAACATATCTGTGCACGATGTGATGGACAGAAAACTGTCACAAGTGAAGCCCCCACCGCATCAGGTGTTTGAAAGACGTTGCATTTCTGGCCTGCTTTTGGGGGAGGGCCCCCAGAGGACTTCCTTAAAGATATCTGCAGAAGGGGCAAATCCTGGTCCCAGGGCTGGAGTGGATTTGATTTTCAAAGACCCAGAGATGCTGTGCTGTAGTGAAGCCTGGGGTTGGAAGAGCTTGTCGGGGGAAGCCATGAGCGGATGACCGTGTTTGGGGTCCAGGAGCCTTGTAGCTCCTGGGGAAGGAAGCGGGTCTCTCCAGGCTTCTCCTGCCACTGCAAGGGAAGTTGTCTACAAAGGTCTGGACTTCTCCATGCCGGCCCAGGCCGCTTCACCTGCCCACGCCTGGCTGCCCAGGGGCTGCACTGCAGGAGCTGTGGGCAGTTTGGGCCAGAGGCATCCCTGCAGCCTGGCCTCCCTAGACTGAGTGCCGGCTCCAGGGTAGCTCGGGAGCTGAGCTGCCACCACTTCCTGTCCAGGCCGGGCAGGGCAGGAGGATCCTGGGGAGGCTGTTGGGGAAACAAGGGGCTCTGGGCTCCAGCTGCCCGAGTCTGCTCCTCGACCTGAGGCGCCAGGGGGAGAGGGGGGCAGGGGGAGGTCCCACATGGCCTGGCTGAGCGGTGATGTGGACGGTGGTTCAGGACCAAGTGCCGACCAGCTGTGTGCCCTTCCCCTCTGGGCCTCAGTGCCCTCAGCTGTCAATGGGGGCAGCGCCTCCCTTGTAGGGCATGGTGGTGAAAGCTGAGTCTCATGGGGATGGCGTGGTGCACGTTTTGACATCTCTGAATCAGGGCACGCAGTAGACCCAGCCATGCCTCTCTCTTTCTGACGCGTACATAAAGTAGCGATGCTTCTTCCAGCAGATGCATCTTAGCTTCACTGAAATACGGTGAATAAGATAATAACCTATCAAGGACTTGGACAGGGCCACCAGGCGGGGAGAACAGAGCCATCTCCCACCTGCATGCCCAGCTCAGTCGCAGTGGAATCTTGGGTGTTTCTGTGCATCTCATGGGAGCCCTCATTTCCTCTTCTGAAATGATCCCGGCCTCCCAGAGCTGTCGTGAGAAGTTAACAAGCTCCTGTGTGTACCACGTGCCCAGCAGAGTACCCGTATGCAGTAGGTGCCTAAAAATTGCCAGTTCAGAGCAAACAACGAAGATGGTAGTACAGGGAGGAGTTTAAAGCCCAGACTCTAGGATTTCAACTCCTGCTCCACCGCTTCCTTGCTGTGTGACTTTGTGCCAGCTTCATAGCTTCTCTGTGCCTTGGTCCCACATCTTAAAATGGATGTAACAGAAGTATCCAATTCATTCGATTGCTGTGAGAATTAAATAGAATTAAAGTGCCTGGAGGAAGTGCTTGACTGAAGTGTAAGCAATTATTATTCAATGAGCTTCTAATGAGTCTCTTCTAGTTCCATAAATGGTAGTGAAAATGGACACAGGGCTCAATAAAATACTAGCAAGACAGACGGCACCCATTTTACAGATGAAACGGCTGAGGTCCAGGTTTTACGTCAGCTTCCCCAAGGTCACACAGCTGGCCCTCCCCAGAGCAGGAACCTGACCCCAGTTCCAGGCACCAGTCTGATGTCTCCTCCTGGCCCGTGTCAGTCTGGAACTCTGTGATTCTCATGGAGACCGAGGTTCCTGCCCGGGGGAGGGTGGGTTTCAAGAAGAAACGGCAGCCAGATGCAGTGTCTTCCAGGTTGGGGTTCCCATCAGAAGTGGTTTCTTCTTCCGTTATGCCTCTGCCTGTTCCCCACGGTGCAGGGGATGGGGCTGAGCTGAGCCAAGCCCAAGGCCTACAGAGCCTGCCACCCCAGTCACCCTGCGGGTCTACCTGCCAGCCCTGCTGGCCTCTAAGCGCCTTCTTGGGGACTGCTGCAGAGTTGACACAGCAAAGCTCCCTCCTGGAGGGAGCTAAAGCCCCACTGGCCAGCTGGTCCAGATGCCGAGCTGTGCCAGGGTCACAGAATGGATTGGGACGGGAGAGGGCGAGCAGAGACCGGGGTGCAGCTGGCCCTTGACAGACACTCCAAGTAACCTTGGACTCGTCACCGTCCCTCCCTGGGCACCAATCTCCCATCTTTGAAATGAGGACTTAGGAGCCAGATGGGCCCCCTGGGACTTTAAATGTCTAAGATTCAAAATTTCCCAGACATCGCTGATAGTCAAGGTTACAGGGAAGGGCCGGGGCTGGAAGAGAAGGAGCCTGTGGCTCTGTGTGCACATCCTTGGGGATCTGAGGTTGGGCTTCCTGGGAGCAAGCCTGAGACAGCAGTCGCTCCTGTTCACCCCAGGATGATTCCAGAGGAGGAGGCAGGCCGAAGGTCTAACAGCCCAGCACTGGGGAGCAGGGTCTGCTGGTAGGGGGCGGGGGGCACCAACTGCGGCCCTGAAGTCCTGTATATTTGCGATGTGGAGGTCGCTGAGAACCAGCCTCTTCCTAGCAACTATCTGAAGGCAGGAGATTAAGAACTCTTAAGGCCACTTCTAAATTTATCAACTTACATGACTCACTTCAGATTAAAACCAGGCCCTTCTCCCCATTCCCACCCCCAGCCAATTTCAAGTTTCCAAGCTCAGAGGGAGGATCTTGAAAAGGGAAGAGAATAGAAATCGATAAAACCAATATTGGCGGAGGACTTAGCATGTGTCAGGCCAGGTGCAGCCCCAGGTAGAAGGCGGTAGGTGAGAGCAGACGCCCAGCTGTTGGCTGGACCATGAGTAACTGCTGTGCCCAAGGTGTGGCCTCGCCGACCATGGTCCTTGCGCCTCAGTGGGCCTCAGTTTCCTCATCTATGAAATGGGGCCAGTGTTGGGAGGAGCCGTAGCTGTAGCCACCCACACTCAGTCAGTGGGAATAGAATATAGGGTGACTGGGGGTTGAGGTCCAGGCTGATTGTGGGTGTTTCTTTGCCCTCTCGGAGGCCAGGGTCTGCCCAGACATCTGCAGGCAGAGGGAACAGCTTCCCTCACCCTGGGACCTTCAGAAGCTTCTCCAGGAATCTCTGAGCTCCAGGGTCAGAGCTAGACAGTGGGACCACGGCAAGTAAAGGTGAATGGAGGCTGGTGCTGACCAGTGACCCGAGAGCTTTCCCCTGGGGACCTCCTCGAGCCTCACCACAGCCCCCATGGTAACCAGATTACCGGTAACAGCGTCATTAACCAAGGGCTTCTGTGCGCAGCGCCGTCCACATGTGTCCCTTCACCCCTCGTGGCCATGACTGGACCCCTTTACAGAGGGACACCCGGGCTGGGGGGAGTGTGGCAGTTCCAGCCAGCTCTCCCAGCTGAGAAGGGCACCCCTGGGAGGAAGCCAGCGCCCTCCCCGCCCCCATCATCCTACTGTGTGCATTGGACTCGGAGGACCGGGGCCCAGGGCAGAGTCGCCCAAGGTTGCCCAGTGACAGCCAGAACACCAGGACTCTGTCCATGGTACTGGCCACCACCCCCAAAGGTCATAATACCACCCCAATCCTCCAGGGGAAAGGGTGAGGCCTCGGGCCAGACATCAAGCCAAGAACAGGGTCACTTACACACAGCCTGTGCACTCAACACAGCTGCCCACTGGTGCAGAGGACATTCAGGAGACCCTGTGCGCTGACACCTCGGCAATGCCAGGCCTGGGCCCCAGGAGTCAAGCGCGGCCTGCTCTTCATTCTCACCCTCTAGGATGCCCGGTGACCCTGGTAGGGTCGGAGCCACAATGGGGCCACCCTTGGGCCAGAGAGGTGACTACTTTCCTTAAGTGCCTCCTGGGCACTTCAGACCCCAGCTTTGCCACTGAGGGGCTGCGTCCCCTGGGTGGGCTGTTGCTTTCTGAGCCTCGTAGTTTTCGCCTCTGAAACGGGGAAGTGACCACAGCCATCGTGGAGAGGGTAGGCGTGACTCGCAGGCCCTGTGCATCTCCTGCCGGCTGCCTCCTCACTAATGTGGGTATCACCCTGGCTCGAAACACGTGGTTCTCCTGTCCATCCTGTGAAGAAGGCGTTCTCGTCCTCGCTTTGCAGACCAGACACAGGTGTCCCTCAGAGATGTCCAGGGACTCACTCTGGTCTGGCAGATCAGCAGTAGAGCCATGAGCAGGAGCTGGTCAGTTCTTGTGCTTTGAGGGGCTCGTTGGCATATTCTTGAGGCCTCAGCAGGCAGTCAGGGGCATCGTGTGAGGGTTTTCTCTACCCGAATGTAGAGTTGTGGGATCCTAGGTGGAGAAGACAGCCAAGGGCAGTGGTTAAGAGTGGGCCCTGGAGTCTGAGCACATGGGCTTGCTTCCCAGCCCGAGTGCTTCCTTGCTGTGTGATCTTGAGCAAGTGACGTAACCTCTCTCTGCCTCAGTCGCCTTCCCTGCACACCGGAGTACAGTGTAGCGCCAACTTTTCTGGAGTCCTGCTGGTTCAATGAGTTAATGGGTATAAAGAGCTTAGAACAGTGCCTGCCTCTTAGGAAGCTCTATAAAGTGTCAGCTATTTATTATTATTAATCATATCATCAGAATGGGACGGGGGAGCCAGGCTTTGCCGTCTCTCCCTCAGTCTTGCCTCCAGCCTCCTCCCTGGCCGTGCATGGCCACCAGGGGGCCCTGCTCAGAACGTCCATCTGGCCAGCCACTCTGTGGGCAAGGGCTCAGTGCTCCCTGTTGCCAAGCAGACGGAGCTCAGACTCCTTGGCCCCTGTTCAGCGCTACCATGATTTATCCCCATCTACCCTTCCAGCACCTCCCTCCAGCTTCACCTTCTTCCCATTCCTCTCTCCTCAGTTAGTTATTTCATCCACTAAGTACACGAGTCATTCAGTACAGATAGGAGTACAGCTCCTGTTCACACCAACCTTTCCCCACCTCTGAGCCTTTGCCCGGACGGTGTCCATCCCTGAACACCCTTCAGCCATCCTTCAGGGCCTCCTGAAATGCAGGAAGACTTCCTGCCTCTCCGTTTGTTGTACGCTCCTCCTGTAAGCTCCTGCACCTCTGGAGTCAGGCCCCAGCTAATGAGTCTTGTTTGTTTCCATCTGTGTGTTTGTCTGAGATTTCGTCAGAACGTTGTTGAATAAACACGTGTGGAACAAGTGAAAGGATGACCTGCCTCACTGGTCCCCCGTATCCTCTCTTGCTCCCCCCCACCACCCCAAATCATCTGTTCTCCCTAAGTGGCCAGATGGATGCTTTTAATGATGCCGACCAGACTGTGGTGCTTTCTGCTTCAGTCTCTGCAGTCCTCCGCCATGCTGCACAGGATCAAACCCAGACTCGTCCCACGGCTTGTGGGCCCCTCGTCACACCCCTCGCCCCTCACTCGCCTCCTCTAGCTCACCGGTCGTCTTTCCAGTCCTCAATCTCTTCGGACTCTTTCCCGCCTCAGGGCCTTTGCACTTGTTTCCCCGATCTAGACTGCCCAAAACCCTTCTCTTTCTATTATAGGCTCCATCTCATAGGCACCCCACTGAGATCCTCCCTGATCTATTAAAGGGAGTGTTCCCGGTCACAGCCCTTGTCTTTTAATAGCATTTGTCACAATTCGTAGTCTTTTCAGTGTTTATTCTCCTGTTTGTCGTCTGGCTCCCCCACCCACGGCAGACGGGAGGTGCATCCGTCCCATTCAGTGGGGGAGGGCTCCTGTTTTGATCGGCTGTTTCGAAGGCGAAAACAGTGTCCTTAATTAGTATCACTCTTGACCCTCGATATAGCAGACGGGGAGACGTGATCGTGGGGGTTGCCTGGGAACCTCATGCTCACCCTGCCTGCCTTTAGTCGATCGAACAGGGCGGGGGCAGAGAGAGAGAGTGAGCGAGAGGTGCAGCCCCAAACGAGACAAGTGCAACGTGTAGCCTCCTTCTGTTTGCGTTTTGCTGGAGAGAGGGCAGTACGCAGACCGCCAGGCCTTGGAATGGTCTGACGCCAGGTAGCAGTGATGGTGCGAGGCAGACACAGCAGAGGACGGTGCGGGAGGAAGAGCCCCCGGCTGCCCCCTGCTCTGAGAAATTAGGCTTTGTCGCATTGTTGGTGGCTCCACTGTGTACGATCAGACTTGAAGAGCCTTTAATGATGGGTTTGGGGCCCAGGCCTTAATAAAGGGAAATTTCTGCTGATTAGACCCGCCTAGGACAAGCTCTGGGCGTGCCTGATGCTCACCTGCCCCCTTCCAACCTTCTCCCCCCAGCAGGGAACCCAGAGCTGCTAATTAATGTGTCCCCAACCCATGAGGTGCCCGGAAAAGAAACCAGGCAGCAACTGCTCCGAAAACCGATTTCCTTTTCTTAAACTTCAGTCATTTGCATTACAAAAATAATGGTTTGCTTACTGAAACAGACAGAAAGATACAGAATGGTCTGTATCTACACATCCCACAGTCACCAGATGTAACCTCGGTCCGAACCCTGTTTTGTAGCTTTTAGGATGCATAGTTTCACGGCCCTGAGAAAGGGATACATGTTGTACATAGAGAGTTGATAACACATTATAGTTTTGTTGTTGTCTTTCAAGTATAGTTGATTTACCATATTGCGCTGGTTTCAGGTATACACCGTAACCTAAAAAAAAAAAAACAAACCTGAATCATGGTATAGTTTTATGCTGGAAGTTCTTTTCCTTTCTTTGTTGCTGCTTAGTCACTAAGTCCCATCCAACTCTTTGTGACCCCTTGGACTGTAGCCCACCAGGCTCTTCTGTCCATGGGATTTCCCAGGCAAGAACACTGTAGTGAGTTGACATTTCCTTCTCCAGAGGGATCTTCCTGATCCAGGTGTTGAACCTGCCTCTCCTGCATTGGCAGGGGGATTCTTTACTGCTGAGCCACCTGGGAAGCCCTCTTTACGGGTACATAAGATTGTGGTACAGCTTACAATTTGACTTGTGTGTGTGTGCTCAGTTGTTCAGTCTATCTAACTCTTTGGGACCCTATGGACTGTAGCCCTCCAGGCTTCTCTGTCCGTGGGATTCTCCAGGCAAGGATATTGGAGTGGGTTGCCATGTCTTCCTCCAGGGGATCTCCCTGCCCCAGGGATCAAACCTGCATCTCCTGCACTGGCAGGCGGATTCTTTATCGCTTAGCCACCTGGGAAGCACCCTCCCTTAGTGGTACATAAGATTGGGGTGCACCTTACAATTTGACTTAGGTTTGAGGAAATCTGGCAATTTGCTATCTCCCTCCCTTGCTTATATATTCACATACTGGTAGATACAAGTTTGGAGGGAGTTTGCTTCTTTTCTTTGGAATTGTTTTGTTTGTACCGTGGCTTTGCTGTGTCCCTTAGGGTGCTGTGGCCCTCCTGGTGGCTGGGCAGTCTCTGAGGGGCACAGAGGCTAGTGCAGGTGACAGGGGCTTGGCAGCCGCTCACCCTGCCACCCACCCACTGTGGTGCCGCATCTCTGTGCCCCCAGCGCCTCACACACAGTGCCCAGCACAAGCTGGCACCAAGCGGGTGCCCGGGGATTGTGCTTCCCCCTCCTCTGCCCCCACGATGTGGACAGTGTGGACTGGCATCACCGCTCCTGCCCCAACCAGAGACATCGTTGCCCTGAGACCCAGAGGAGGGGCAGGGAGCCTGAGCTCAAATAAAAAGGCTGGATGCAAAAGGTCAGCTAAAAAAAGCCACATGCAAACAAAGGCAGGAGGTGAAATCAGAATAACAGGCACAAAGGTCAGAAGGAGAGAAGAATGAAGGGCATTAACCACAAACCTGAAAAGAGCTTCTCACCCCCAAAGCAAATAAGGCTCATTTTAAAAAGTCAGCTGAAGCAAGTAGAGGCTTCTTAGTAAGAAGAAGGTGATCCTCTGAGGGCAGGTACAGGTCAAGGTGATCCTCTGGTCCAGTCCCAGCCCCCACCATGGCAGCCAGGTGCCAGGGCCCTGGGCGCCTTCCCTCCTCTAGTTTCTCCATCTGAATGCTGTCAGCTGACTCACATCTAGACTCTGCTCTAAGTGCTGGGGGGGATTTGCTGAATACAGCATCCTTCTGGCAATCATTACCCCCACTTTACAAAACAGGGAGTGAGGTCCCCAGACATACAGTGACCTGCCCAAGGGCGCCAAGCCAGCAGGCTGGCTCCAGTGCTCTGAGCCTGACCGTGAGGCCAGTGGCCTCCAGTCCCCGAGCGCTCGGCCTCGCAGGGACACCAGTCATTGCAGACCAGTGAGTGTGCTCACAGCCCGGCGAGAGGGCAGCCTCAGGGATGCGGGCCCAGGGAAGGCAGCCACTTGCCGGTGCTCTAGGGGAACAGCCCCGAGAGGGCCCCACGCGGCCAGCCGCAGCCGAGCAGAAGGGTAAACGAGAGCCAGCCAGCTGGAAGGAAGGTAGGTGGTGGGGAGGGCGCCCCAGGCGAAGGCGCAGCCTGAGCCGGCAGAGACGCCAGCAGAGGCCAGAGCAGAAGGCAGCAGGTGGGGTGGGGAGCACAAGAGGTGGCAGGGCCAGGCTGAGGGCAGGTGTTAAGCTGGGGAGTGGTGTGGCCAGACGGGCCCCTTGGGGAAATCCCATGGCCCTAGTGAGGATAACGGGTTGCAGAGAGGAGGCTGGAGGCCGAGGAGGCTGGAGGCCGGACAGGCATTTGGGCAAATAAGGGGCAGGTTCTGGGGGGAGGAGGCAGGGTGAGCTGACAAGGCTTGGGGACTTCAGGGGGCAGAAATGGGAGGTCACGCTGGGTCCCTGCTGACAGTGGGGTCACTGGGGCCGATGGTGAGAGGGCAAGCAGGTCAGGGAGAACCTGTGGATCTGTTTAATGAGCGCTCAGAGGGTTGGTTATGAACAGAGACAATCATCAGATTCTGACCACTGATGAGAAGAATGCAAAAGTCCTTCATAAAATGGCAGCCCCCACCCGTACCTAAAGGTGGGCTTTCCTTCCATCCACAAACACCGTGCAGGGCGCGCTGTGTGCCAGGCACTGCAGAGGCCACACTGGGACAACAGGGACCCGTTCACTGCCCCATGGTTTGTACTCGAGGGGGCAGAGATAGACGGTAAACAAAGATGTGAGTGGGCAGCGCGTCGGGGAGTGGTCCATGGACGGAGAGAAATAAGGCAAAGGGAGGAAGATAAAGAGGGTGGCTTCAAGGATGGGGCCAGGGAAGGCCTCCCTGAGAAGGTGGCATTTGGGCAGAGACCTGAGGGAGTTCTGTGGCTGTCTGGGGAAGCGGGAGTAGCCAGTGCAAAGGCCCTGAGGTGGGTGCATGCTCAGTGGATTCAGAGACAGGGATGAAGCCAGTGGGGTGGAGGGGAGTGAGTGAGGGGGAGTGGGGGGATGTGGTTGGAGAGGTAATGGGTAGGGGAGGGGTACAGATCATGTAGGGCCTCGTGGGCTGTTCAGGGACTTTGGGTTTTCCTCAGAGTGGCAGGAACCACAGGAAGGTTCTGAATACAAGAGGACTTGATTCATCTCTGACCATGTGTCTAGAACAGGCTGGGGTGGGATGAGGGGATGAGAAGCAGGGAGATCAGGGAGGAGTCCTCCTCAGTGAGCACTCTGCGAGAAGACAGTGGCTCAGCCCAGGCTAGGGACTGTGACGGTGATGAGACGTGGTCACATGGGTGTGTTTTGAAGGTAAAGCAGATAGGATCTGCAGATCGATATTTGGTGAAACAGGTTTATTAAAGAGTTGAAGATCTAGGTTAACCCCAGCACTTAGCACGCTGTCTAGAACCTGGGAACCACTTAGTCAACGTTGCATGAAAGGATGGATGGGTGGGTGGACGTCTGGGTGGAGGAATGGAGAGAGGGAGGAAAGAGTACAGGTAGGTGGGTGGATAGGTGGAAGGACAGAGGGATGGATGGGTAGACAGGCAGGCAGCTGGATAGATGGGCAGCTAGAGGGGAGGATGGATGGATGCATGCATGCAAGCAGGGAGAGAGGAAAGGAGGCAGGCCTCTAATGCCAGACTAAGAAATCTGAACTTTCTCCAAGGCAGTGGGAGCCACCGCAGGTTCTTGAGCAGGGGCGTGACGGAACATGAGGACTGTTGGAGGCACCATCAGATGGCGGCTCTGGGCAGTGTTTGCACCATGTCCCAAGCTGGTAACCTCTGTGGACGCCGATTTATCAATCCTTTCTGTCGCCTGCTGTCCAACCCTCTGTCTTCATTCATTTATACTTACAGGTGTTCTATGCGCATCTGCTCCGTGAGGGCACTGGGGGCCTGGTGTGAATGAACCAGACATGGTCTCTGCCCACAGCACACATTTTCAGCCTGCACGGGGTGGGGAGGGAGTGTCTCAGAACCAGAGAGAGGATGCAGTTACTCTTGGGGCTCAGTGGCCCCCCAGCTTCATGCTGAGAAGGAAAGGGCTGCTCTCTGCTCTTTCCAGAGACCTGGACTTCCTGCAGCCTCAGTGGGGACCCTCCAGTAAGCCAGACAAGACCTTAGCATCCTCCTTCCAGCTCAGAGTTTTCTTGTTTGAGAATTGTGTTCTTTGGTTTCATCTGGATATTTACTTGGGGTTGGGGGGTTGTGCCTGACTGTTTGAGACCCCATGGACTGCAGCACGCCAGGGGTGTGTGTCGTGACTGAACATGCACTTGCCTGGGAGGAAAGGCTATGCTGGGAACGGGTAAAAGGAAGGGAACCAGCATTTAATGCCCACGGTGTTTCAGGCTCATTACACATTCATTCACTTAACAAGTATTTCTTGGACTTCTGCGCCATGCCAGGCACTGTTTGAGGCAATGGGAATACAGTGGTGAATGACACAGGGAAGCTCTCACTAGTAAATAAAGAATTCCATACAGCAGTGAGTGTTACAAACAAAATTAACCAGGCAGTTGAAGGGGCCACGGGGGCAGCTTGAGTAGGATGGTCAGGGAGACCTTCACTGAGGAGGTGACATTTGAGATGATAAATACCTGGCCGTGCCACCATCAGGGGGAGGAGCAATCCCAACGAAGGAGCCAGCATGTGCAAAGGCCCTGAGGCAGGAAGGAGCTAGGCGTGTTCAGAGACTGAGGCCACGTGGCTGCGGTAGAGTGTTCAGAGGGCAGAGAGGTGGGTGAGGCAGAAGGGAAAGTAAGGGACCGGATCTAGGGGCTTTATAGTTCATGGAACGGGTTTTGAATTTGATCCTTGCCCTGAAAGCAAAGAGGAACCAAAGAGCCTCTTGATGGTGAAAGAGGAGAGTTAAAAACCTGTCTTAAAACTCAACATTCGAAAAACTAAGATCATGGCACCTGGTCGCATCACTTCATGGCAAATAGATGGGAAAACAGTGGAAACAGTGAGAGGCTTTATTTTCTTGGGCTCCAAAATCACTGCAGATGGTAACTGTAGCCGTGAAATTAAAAGATGCTTGCTCCTTGGAAGAAAAGCTATGATCAACCTAGAAAGCATATTAAAAAGCAGAGACATTACTTTGCTGACAAAGGTCCTTATAGTCAAAGCTATGATTTTTCCAGTAGTCATGTATGGATGTGAGAGTTGGACCATAAAGAAAGCTGAGTGCCAAAGAATGGATGCTTTTGAACTGTGGTGTTGGAGAAGACTCTTGAGAGTCCCTTGGAGAGCAAGGAGATCAAACCAGTCAATCCCAAAGAAAATCAGTCCTGAATATTCATTGGAAGGACTGATGCTGAAGCTACAATACTTTGGGAACATCATGCAAAGAGCCAACTCATTGGAAAAGACCCTGAGAATGGGAAAGATTGAGGACAGAAGAGGGCAGATGAGATGGTTGGATGGCATCATCGACTCAATGGACATGAGTCTGAGCAAACTCCAAGAGATGGTGTTGGACAGGGAAGTCTGGCGTGTTGCAGTCCATGGAGTCACAAACAGTCGGACACAACTTAGAGACTGAACGACAACTGAAGGGCCTTAAGCAGGGGTGAGACTCACATACAGGCCCCTTTGGCTGCTGTGTGGGAAGAGGTTCTCATTTGATTCAATCCTTGCAACAGTTCTGAGCAGTTGTTGAGGAAATTCCCATTTTGCAGACAGAGAAACTGAGTTGCCCAGCTAGTAAGTGACAGAGCAGGTTCCGAACCCGCATCTGCATGACCAAGTCCCGCACGTGATCAGCGGGCACTCACACAAGGCCCCTGGATGGGGGGACGGTGGGATGCAGGTGGGATTGCAGGGTGCTGATGTGGCCCCTGCCCTGTGCATCTTTGTGTCCCCCTCATCTCATTCACCACCTCTCAGCCCCATTTCCAGAGGTAGCAGATTCTGCCAGAAGCTTCTGCAAAGGCCTTCCCCTGCCACTGGCACACAGCAGCCTTGCAGACTGATCGTCCAACTCCCAAGCTCTGAGAGCTGATCCTGGGCTGAGGGACTGGCCCGGGACCAGGGGAGCAAGCAGGCCAAGACAGGGGGTCCACAAGTCAGCCTCTGTGACTCTATGGAGTGGGCAGTGGGGATGGGCAGCCCTTTTCTTCCCAACCCCACTTCACCCTCATCCCTGTCCACCCCTGGAGAAAATGTGGAGACAGGCAGAGTAAATTTGGTTTCTTTGCTATAATCACAAGGGCCTGCTTTAGACACAAGGAGACAAGCTGAAAGCAAAAGGGGCTGGAGGCAGGAGAGGAGCCTGCTGAGGGTTCACCCAGCCAGGAGGGGCTGTGCCAGGTGCACTCAGCTTGCCCTGAGCAGCCGCCGGGGAAGGGGGCACAAAACCATCCCTTGCCTCCTCTTTTAAGCCCCCTGCCACCCCATTGCTCCCCACCTGCACCCTCCTCAGTGCACAGCTCAGGGGTAAAGGCCCTGGCCGTGTCACCCACCAGCCAGGTGGCCTCACCACTCTAAACCTAGTTTCAGCAGCTGTAAAATGAGCTGATAAACCTTTCCAGGCAGGACTTTAGTGAGGGAGCTGCAAGAGGCCCTAACCTCAGAGCCTGGCATGTATGCGGCCCCGTGGACTGCAGCCCGCCAGGCTCCTCTGTCCATGGGATTCTCCAGGCAAGCACATTGGAGTGGGGAGCCATCTCCTCCTCCAGGGGATCTTCCCGACCCAGGGATTGAACCTGTGTCTTTTGCATCTCCTGCATTGGCAGGCGGGTTCTACCGCTACCGCCACCTGGAAGCCCAGCACATACCAAGTGCTCAGTTTAAAAAGTAGACAGTGCTTCTCTGATGGCAGGGATGATAATGGCCACCCAGCCTCCTAACACCTCACCGCCTCACCTCACCGCCCCACCGCCTCGTCTGACTGGGTCCTGACCCAGGCGCTTTCACAGAGGGGGTCCACCCGGGTCGGGTCTGCCTAGGGTCTGCTCCAGGCCAGCCTCTGGGCCCAGCGCTCCTAGCTCATTCTCATTCCCACCCTCAGGACGACAGTAGAAGGGCCAGGGCTGCCACCCCCACTGCATGGCTGAGGAAATAGACTCTGAGCTGTGAAGGCATCTGCCTAAGGGGGCAGAAACCCAGGTCTGCTCAGGAAGTCGCCACTGTCCCTAACCTGCAGGGTTTCTTCCTAGGCTATCTTGGAGGCTGTGGTCCCCAATGGGCCTTGATGTATAAGGGAGTTTCCTGCATTGGGAGGAGAGGTTGCAGGCAGGGGGAGGGAGAGGTGATCCTCTGGGTCATTGCGCCCTCTCCTACCATACGTAGCAGGGAGTTGGGGCCCTGGGGGCCTCTGCAGGACAGGGTGAGGGCCTGGTCAGCCCAGCAAAGGCGTGAGGTCTGAGCGGGGAGTGGGGCACCTGGGGACAGCGGGCAGGAACCACCAAGGCAGCAGCGGGTAGCGGGTGCAGTGGGTGGGTGTGTAGAGCTCAGACTGCCACCGAGACCCCCAGGCATGGCTGTGGGCGGGGGTCGCCTCCCCAAGTTCCTCACCTTTGTCCAGACCCCGCTGTCTGTCCCTTCCTTTCCCAGAAGGCAGCTGGGCGAACCGCGTGCCCGTGGGAGAGGCAGAGAGTGGCTGGGTGGTGAGGAGGCTGCGATCTCACCCACACGCTCCCACCCTCCAGGACCTGTGGGTCCTTTTTCTCCCTCTGGGCCCTTTAGATTGCTCAAGAGTTCCCATGGGCTCAGTCTCTCTGCTCCCTTCCTGGCCTCAGAACTCAGGAGACCCAGTGTCAGAGCCAGCCACACATCACCACGTGTTTCAGACCTTAAAGAGCTGCCCACCCCCTGCCTCCTTTCCCAGGGGAGCAACTGGGCTCAGAGAGGTCTAGTAACTGCTCAAGGTCACACAGCGAGTGGGTGGCAGAGGAAACGGACTCCAGGCTTGTGACTGGCGTCCGGGGAAGTGACTGCTTTGTTCTTCAACACATCCCTCCAAGAGAGGAAAAGCTCCCCATTTTTCCTTGAGCCCTGGGCCTCTGGTGCCCAGCTCCACGCTGGGGGGCCGATGCCCACACGCTGGCCCGGGGCCCTACCGTGGGCGGCTCCAGCGTCTGCCAGGACTGCAGCGGGCCCAGTCCAGCCATTTGGGTTTGGAAGTCTTTTCAGGAGAGGTGTTTGGAGAGTGGCCAGCAGGTCTTTTCCACCACCGTGGAAATTTCCAAGGATGGAATTATGAAAACCTCCTGTGGCCCTTCTGCCGCCCCACTTTGTTATGAAAAAACAACTCCTTGGTGGCCAGGCAGGGGGAGAGCAGATTAGATCCCAGAATGAAGAACTCCCCAGTGAGAGACTCCTGAGTAGATCACTGGGAGGACCCAGGAGATGGTGGTTCAAATTCCCGGCAGCCTCTCCAGAAGGGGTTTCCAGCTGTTCTGCACCGGGAGCTGGGGTTGGTGTCGACATCACTGTCGGTCAGTGAACGCTGATTGGTGGTGAGACAGGTGGATAGGTGGGTGGGTAGTGTGGAAGGAAAGGAGGGAGGGAAGCCATTCAGTAGCACGGGCTTCCCTAGGAAACATCCGGACCATGGGACCTTGGTCAGTCCCCTCACTCCGGTGCTGTCTGACTTCCAAAACATGGACACGATTGTACCTACCACTCCTGGAGAAGTGGATCATGGCAACCCACTCCAGTACTCTTGCCTGGAGGACTCCATGGACAGAGGAGTCTGGCGGGCTACAGTCCATGGGGTCATGAAGAGTCACACACAACTGAGCAACTAAATAGCAGACATACCTACCGTGCAAAGTGGGAATGAGAACTAGTGTGTGGGAAATTCCCGGCTCTGTGAACAGCAGAGACAGCCCTGACTCTGTCTCTCTGAGCTGTGTCGCCTGGGGCAGGTGACTTCGCCTCTCTGGGCCTCAGTTTCTTCATGCACACAATGGAGATGAGAAAGAGCTCCCGTCACCAGGGTTGCCTGCAGGGGCCGGATGAGAGTCCTTGGCCTGGGGAAAGCATCACCCCACCCCGCACTGTTGTTCTGCTGATTCTGATAGTGACTTGGGGGGCAGGGAAGGCAGCGAGTCTGTGATGGCAGAGGGGCCTTTCTATTGACTGTGGCGGGAAGGAGGCTTCAGTTAGGCCCCGGTGGGTGGGCAGAAGACAGGCTTTTCCAGCTCAGTCACAGGGCTGAGGACCAGCTGCAAAGGCAGCTGTGATTGACAGGCCTGCAGAAAGCCAGGGGGATCTGGACCGGAAATGCCTGGGGATGCACAGGTCGGGGCAGCAGTCGCCACACGCTGGGGGTTCTGGTCTCGGCGCACCTCGAGTCCAGCCCCTGCACCGCCCACTCTCTCCTTCCTCTCACCACCAGCCTGGCCGAGAGCAGGTTGCTCTTGGGTTAGTTCTCACCCCTCTGGGTAGGGTGAGGTGAGGGGTTGAGCTGCTCTGGGCCCAGACACGGCTGAGGCTGAGGGTCAGTTGGCATCAGCAGAGCGAGCTGTGACTGGGGCGTGTGCACAGCAGTACAGTGACGGGCTTGACTTTCAGATGGATTCCAGTCCTGCTTCCCCAGCCGTGTGGCCTGGGCAAGGTGCCCAAGCCTCAGGCTCCTCGTCCGTAAAATGGGGATAATAGAGCCCAGCTCCCAGGCTGCTCATGAGGGGGAATCAAAACAGTCCGCGTAAACACAGGGTGGCCCCGCCTGGCCCAGGGCTGGCACTCATTTACCCACTCAGCTGGGCACTGGTTACCTGCTGTGCGCCAGCCCTGGTCTGAGAAATGGGGTTTTATAGTAAACCAACTGAGCAGTCACGGGTGATCAAATCGTCCAGGGCGTTCTGGCCTTAGAAATAGAAGTCCTGCATCTCAGAAACCAACCCCACCCCACCGCCCATTCTCAAGCTAATCAGGACAGTGGGGCATCCTAACACAATCTCTACCCTAGTGGAGGGAGATGGACAGTAAGTAAACACATACTGTTCATGATGGTTGAAGCAGTTATTTTTTTAAAATAAGCCAGAGTAAGGGAGTAGGGGGTGATGATCAGGCTTGTCACTGTTGATGGGGTGGGAAGGGCAGGCCTCTCTAAGGAGGTGACATTTGAGCAGGGACCTGGGGTGTGTGATATCTGGGAGAACGGGGAGCTACATGGGCAGAAGCCCTGAGGTGGGGGTGCTGGTGTGTCGGAGGAGCAGAAGAGGAGATGGAGAGTGGGGCGAGGAAGGGCTGGCCTTGAATTAATTGGGGCTCCTTTCAGAAGCAAGTAGTATAAATGTCAACTCAAGTTAACTTAAGAAAAATAGACGTGTTGACTTCAGGCATGGCTGTATCCTGGCGCTCAAACGACTTTTCTCATTCGTCATCTCTGCTTGCATCTGTGTTATCATCATTCTCAAGAAGGTCACAGCAGCCCCAGCTAGGTGACCTATGTGTCTGTAACTGCAAAAAAAAAAAAAGATGCTCTGCTGTAAGGTCCAGCATGACAGATGGGAGCAGGCTGGGCAGAGATCATGAGAGAGAAATATGTGGGAGGGGAAGGGAGCCATCTGCAGAGCCAGAGCACTTGGGTCCAGTCTTGTAGAGTCTGGACTTTGAACTTCATTCTGAGTGTGCTGGAAGCCATCGAAGGTTTTAAACAGGGAAGTGACCTGATCCAGTTCACGTTTTAGGAATTGTCAGTCTCGTTGTGTGGTGAAGCAATTGTCAGAGCGAGGGATTAGCAGAGAAATCGATGAGGAGGCTAGTGTGGTCACTCAGGTGGGCTTTCATGATGGATGTAGAGGTGGAGGGAAGGAGATGGACCAGGAGTTGGGGAGCACTGGGAAGAGAGCCTGGACAAGCCTGGGGCTGAGATGGGAGTAGGGTCACTGGGAGAGACTTGGAAGAGTCTCAGCCCTGAAGGGACTGGGGTGTGGGAGCGAGCTCTGTGTCAGGGACAAGACGACAGGCAGCCCCTAGAGGTAGGGCCTGTTTCCCCAGATCGCATGAGCCCCCTTAGCAGGAGGAGTCCTTCTGGACTCCTCTCCCAGTTAGGGGCCCACTGAGCCTGGAGCCCCCTTCCTCAGCTTGAGGAAAGGAGAGTTGAGGGGGGCAGGCAGCCCACCCAGCAGACAGCAGGAAGCCCAGAATTGAGGAAGCCCCTACTTCAGCCATGGCCATTCATTGCCCCTTCCTTCACTGCTGGGTCCATGGCAGGACATATCCCCTGTGAAGCAACATCAGGGTCCTAGGTAGGCCCCAGAGCTTCTCAGGACCTGGCCTGGCCTCCTCTTGGTGCCTAAGGGCAGCTCAGGGGGTCTGCCCTGCCTCCCAGGGGGACTTACTCAAGTCTCATGCAAGATAAGAGTTGCCTAGCATCTAGGCTTGTAGTGGGAAGTGGGCCCAGTGTGGGCCCACCCACCTCTGACTCACCAGGCTAGAGTAAGTCTCATGCCATTTCCAAACTTTCAACAAGAAAAAAAACAAATGTTCAAGCAGATAAGTCATGAGCATTTTTTCTAAGGTTTCTGCTCTTACTGGGCTTCAGGTATGGCTAGATCAAAGTATATCTGAGTTAAGCCTCCCAGGCATGTACCTGAGGGCAATTCCCAAAGACTGCATGCCTCAAAGGGGGCTTGGGTCTCCATGTATCATTCTAGGGATGTGTCCGTGCCCAAACCTGGCAACTAATGAACTGAAGAGACTAAGGCACAGAGAAGCTAGGAGAGTGGCTGGATCTGGGGGCATGGCTGGGCTCAGGGTCGTCTCCAGAGCGCTTGTTTGGGGCTCAGCACTTTCACATACATCATCTCTTCTAATATGACAGTCTTAGAAGGGAATGTTGTAATCCCCACTCTATGGATGAGGAAACTGAGCCTGAGAAAGGGCCTGCCTGTGTTTGTCATGCATAATAAGTTCAAAGTGAGTGCTCCCCTCTGCCCTCCAGAAATGATGAGTATCACAGCTTCCCGTCTTAGAAAGAATCTTGTAAAGCAAGGCAATCAATCTTTTCACTCCAAGCATCCACCCTCCCTCCCTCCCTCCCTTCCTTCTTTCTTTCCTTTATTCCTGAATGATTTACAGATGATCTACTACATACTCACACTATGTGAGGCCTTAGGAATGTGTAACAGTGATTAAAAAACAGACACGGGCCCTGCTGTCAGTGGTCTAGTGTCGAACATTAATCCAACACTCACGCGAATGCGTATGAAACACAACCAGAGTACATAGTAGGTGAGTCCGGGACGGGCCCCACGAGGAGGTGGGATTGAGCAGAGTATAGGAGGGTGAGTAGGAGTTTGCTGGGTGCTTCTGGGGCGGGAGCAGCATTAGCATTCAGGCCCGGGAGCAGAACAGACAAAGGCCTGGTGGGGAGAGTGAGCAGCGTGGCTGGAGAATGAGACAGTGAGGGAATGTGGTGTTGGGTGGGGCTGGTGGACCTGGGGTGGGCCACCTGGGGCTTCGAAGGTCACAGTGAGGACTTTTGTCTTTATCCTAAGAACGAGATGAGGAGGATGTGGTATAAACAGACTTGCTTTTCCAAGTGGAAGGGGACAGGTCAGTTAAGGGGCTCCTGCACTCACCCAAGCGAGAGATGAGAAAGACTTAGAGCAGGGGCTGTGGAGACGCAGTGCGGGGAGTGGCTTCAAGGAAATGTGCATGCTAAGTTGCTTCAGTCGTGTCGACTCTTTGCGACCCCATGGACTGTAGACCCCCAAGCTCCTCTGTCCAAGGGATTCTCCAGGCAAGAATACTGGAAGGGGCAAAACCAACAGGACTTGGATGATGGAGAGGAAAGGGACAGGGTGACTCTTGTGTTCTGAGCTGCCCACCTGGAGAGAGGACGAGGCCTTTCATGGGGACAGTGAACCCCACAGGAGAATGAGGTGGGGGTAGAGAAGGTTAAGGCTTGGATTTCAGATAGGACCTCCTATCTCACACCATGCACACACTGAACTGAGGGAGAAGAAAACAGAGTGTGTGTGTGTGGGGGGGTGGGGTTGGCAATTATTTCTTCATTCCAAAACAAAAGGATAAGCAAGAAAAGAAAAACTGGTTAAATTGGACTTCACCAAACTCAAAAAGTTTTATGCAGCAAAGGATACTATCAACAGAGTGAAAAGATGATCCATGGAATAAGAGAAGACACCTGCAAATCATATCTCTGATAAGGGACTTATATCAAGAACTCTTGCATCTCAACCAAAAAAATAAAGCCAAACAACCCAAATCGAAAATGAGCAAAGAACTTGAACAGACATTTCTCCAAAGATGATATGCACATGGCCAATAAACACACGAAAAGATGCTCAACATCACTAATCATTAGGGAAACGCAACTCAAAACCACCATGAGATTTCACTTTGCACCCATTAGGATGGCTATTAAAACAAAACAGAAAATTACAAGTATTGGCAAGGATGTAGAGAAATCGGGACCCTTGTGTATTCTTGGTGGAAATGTAAAGT
Organism: Bison bison bison; assembly: GCF_000754665.1. NCBI lineage: Eukaryota > Metazoa > Chordata > Mammalia > Artiodactyla > Bovidae > Bison > Bison bison. The sequence goes on along the minus strand of NW_011495042.1, from coordinate 2,960,991 downwards.
TGTATAACTGCTATAAGAAATTGTATGGTGGTTCCTCAAAAAATTAAACCTAGAGTAGCCGGACAATCCAACAATTCTGCTCCTGGATATATACCCCAAAGAACTGAAAACTGATATTTTCACATCCATGTCCATAGCAGCATTATTGGGGAAGCTGCCCACATGTCCACCAACAGAAGAAAGGATAAACAAAATATTGTTTATACATATGATGGAATATTATTCAGCCTTAAAAAGGAAGGAAAGTCTGACACATGCTGGAACATGGATGAACCCTGAAGATGCCAAGTGGAATATAGCACAAAAAGACAAATACTGTGCAATTCCACAGGCATGAGGTCCCTAGAATAGTCAAAATCGTAGAGACAGAAAGTTGAATGGTGGTGCCAGGGGCTGGCGGGGAGGAGGGAGTGGGGAGACAGTATTTGATGGGCACAGAGTTGCAGTTGGGGAAGATGAAAAAGTTCTAGAAACAGATGGTGGTGATGGTTGTACAAGAGTGTGAATGTCAATGCCACTGAGCTGTACAGTTCAAAATGGTTAAAATGAAAACTTTTGTTTTCACCGCGATAGGAGGAGGAGTAGATGAGAAACGTTGAGGCAACACGTAGATCTGAACGTAAACGCTGCAACTCTAAAACCTCTAGAAGGAGACGCAGGAGGACCTCTTCACCACCTCAGAATAAAACATAATTTTCAGAAAAGACACAGAAAAGTGTTTATCATAAGAGAAGAAACAGACAAGTTGGACTCGAGATGGGTTGAGCGTGACGTGTGGGGACATCGGGGTAGCGGGGCCAGGTACGAAGCTGGTTGTCGTTTGTAGTGAGACCTGGGCGGGAGGACCCACACGTGAGACCCCCGCAGTCAGCTGATATTTCCAGCCACAGTCTGCCCTTGGGGCCCCCAGTGGGGTCACCCACATGACCCGCCAGTCTAGAATAAGTGCCTTCGGGCCACTTCTGGAATGGGTCTAGCTGTGGATGTCCAAGCAGATGAACCCCTGCGTGTTTTCTCAAGGTATCTTCTCTGAGTGCCATCTCACTGGGCTGTGGCTTACACGGTCCGTCTGCTTCTCGGGCCATTAGGGTGCATTTGTGACAAGAGCTCTCTGCACTGCACTGCTGCCTTCACGCCCATCCCCGGGGCTGATGGAGGAGTCAGATGAAATCTCATTTCCTCGAACTAGAGGCTGATCAATTAAGGCGACAGGAACTTGCTGATCTGGAAGAATTAGATACTGGTCGACCAGTATCTGAGCTATTTCTGCTCAATCCACTCTGGCGTGATTCTCAAGTAGCCTTGCCTTGCTGAGGGCCCCCAAACCTGGGGTCGCAGCCTCAAATCTTGCTCTCTCTAACCATGCCCAGGCCCCTGGATTTCCTGGCTCTGCCATCTTGATACTGTTCCTACATGGCATTTACTGGCAAAGCAGGGAGTTGACTTGGCCCCGCCACATAGTGATTCCAGCGGGGTATTTGTGGGACAGAGGGGTCAGGGACTGCTTTGAGAAGCTGGTGAAGGCCGCAGGCTTCCTCTTAGGGGAAAAAAATGTAAATCTACACAGACCTTTACAAACGACCTTTACATGGACCTCAGCTAAAGGCAGCCTGATTGGGGCTCCCTGCAAGGGTGCCAAGGCTACCCTAATGCTTTTCTGCTTTGCCCTCTGGTTATCTTCAGGGGGACACATAATTCATGCAAATTTTGCAGATGGAGAAACTGAGATTCAGAGGAGTAACCCTAACTGCTTGCCTGGTCCTGGAAGGAGTAACTGGGCTTGTGAGCTGGGAATTCCCAGACTGTTTCTTCTCGGTACAGTTGAGAGTTCCTACCCCACCCTCTCATCCCCAGTTTCTCTGAGCGAGAGGAAGGGGTATAAAGTAGTTGGTGGTGAGAGGCTTGACCCCCAGAGTGTGGAGCTTTTGCCTGAATAACCTTTGAGTCCCCAGCATCCAACTCACGGCCCCAGAACCTACTGACTGAATGACAAGTAAGAGAATGCATGGGGCGTTGCAGAGAGAGGGGCCTTTGGCCCTTGGAGACAGAGATGCTCCTAGTCATCAGTGCTGTCCATCCTAGCTCTGTGATCTGGGCCTCTCCCAGCCTTAGTTTCCCTGTCTGTAAAATGGGAACATCGACACTCCTCTGACAGCTGTTGGGAAGATGAAAGGAGACAGCTGTGGGACAGGGACTCTGCACGATGTGTCACAGCCGTTGTCACACGTTGCCTCCCCCAAAGCCTGGGCACACACATGAAAATGTCCCCATCTTGTAGATGAAGAAACAGAGGCCCAGAGCAAGGCAGCGATGTGCCCAAGGCCACGTAGGAGTAGCTGGTCTCGAATCAGAGTCCAGGTCTGTGCCCTTGAACAAACGCATGGTGCCTGACACCTACGAGGCGGTCATTAAATGGCCAAGGTGCCTCCCCCCGACCCCAGCCCACCAGCTAGAGGGGGCTTTCTGCAGGAGTCTGTGGGTGGTAACATCAGACACAAGACAGAATAAAAGTGGCCTCAGAGCACGCAGGGGGCTTCCCTGGTGGCTCAGCAGTAACGGATCTGCCTGCAGTACAGGAGATTCAGGAGACTCGGGTTCGATCCCTGGGATGGGAAGATCCCCTGGAGGAGGGCATGGTAACTCCAGAATACCACTCCAGTATTCCTGTCTGGAGAATCCCACGGCCAGAGGAGCCTGGCGGCTACAGTCCACAGGGTCGCAAAGCATCAGACTTGACTGTGTGGCTGCTTGGGAGTGTGCGGAAGCTTTGTTGTGACCCCTCCAGACACGCCCCGCCCCCAAGGCCTCTCTGATTTCCTGCACAGTTGAGTCTCTAGTCCTGGGGCGAGGCAGCAGTGAGGACAGAGAACCTGATTGCACCTCGCTCCGATTTTGTCTTTTCACTTTTTCCCTTTGCTGCCGCAAAGGGTGAGAGGCCCAGGGAGTGCCCAGCAGCCGCCCCTCATTCTCACGCCCACTCACCTCCTCCCTGTGTGCAGCTTCCTTCCTGTGAGTCTGTTCAGAGCCGCAGCCCAGGCTCAGGGTGGAAAGGATGGGATGAAGTCCACTTTCTCAGCACCCCACCCCCATCTCCACCGCCATAGATCAGATGCACTCCTGCGACTCATGGGTGATGCAGGGATGGGTGCTTAGTGCAGGGCGGCTCTCTGTGAGCCTCGGGCATGCTGAGCCCCAGAGACGCAAGATGGACCGGCCTCCGCCCTCTCGCCCAAGGGGCTCCCAGAAAGACAGTGATAATATAGTGTGTCCAGAAGGCCACAGAAGCACAGAGGCAGGGTGGCAAAGAAGTCTGCCCGGGGGGTTAGAGAACGCTTTAGAAGAGCTAGAGTTAGAATTAGCCTTTGCCTAAAGGAGGACTTAGGCGGGGGAGCTGCCCGAACTAAAGCCTGGAGGTGTGAAACTTCACAGGGTGCTTCTTATGATGGGAGGAAGGATCTGAGTGAGCAGCCGAAGGACGTGAGACCGGAGAAGTTGGCAGGACCCACGTGTGTCAAGCTACAGGTGACGAGCCTTGTCCTGAGGGCAGTAGGGACCCACTGACGGCTTTGAGCAGGGAGTCACCCGACGGGTCAGCCAGGAGGCTGCGTGGCTCTGTCCTCCTCCCTTGGTGATCTCATCCAGCCCCATGGCTTTAAATACCATCTTTTAAGCTGCTGATGCCCATATTTCTATCTTCAGCCCGCGTCTCTCTTCTGCACTCCCAGCTCATCATCCAACTGGCCACTTGGCACCTCTACTTGGACATCTCACAAGCATCTCAAAGTTAACAAGTCCAAAAAGAATTCTTGATTGTGCCCACTCACCCTCCCCCACCCCCCAAAAACTCGCTCCTTCCCCAGCTTCACATCCCAGTAAATGGCACCGTCACCCAGCCTCCTCCTACAGGCAGAGCCCTTATCGGCCAGGCTCCTCCGCCTCCGTCTCCCCGGCTCGTCCTCTGGGTTCTGCTTCCTATCTGCCACCTGCCCACGTGTCCTCAGCAGCTCTGCCGCCCCTACAGCCGGCGCCCCATCCCCGCCCGCCTGGATGACGCAGTAGCTGCTCTTTCTTCCCGCTCTCACCCCGACGTTGTTGCCTCCAAAGGATGATGGGTTTTACAAAAAGCAAAGGCTTGTGCTAACCTGCCACCTAAAAGTCTTCAGAGGTATCCCTCTGCACCTGGAATAAAATTCAGCCTCTTCACCATCGCCGTGAAGCTTCACACAGTCTAGCCCCTGCCCTTTTCTGAACTCGCCTCTCTCACAAGTCTCAGTCATGCTTTGGGTTATTAAAAGCGTGTCCCACCCCACTTGCTGCCTCAGGGTCTTTGCCTCCACTGTCCCTTCTGCCTGGCACCTGCTGGCCCCAGCCCTTTGCCTGTCTACTTGGCAAAACAAGTTCCCCCGGCAGTTGGTCGTAATGTGGTCGTCACTTCATAGTGCTTTTCACAACCTGTCTTTTCCTACAGAAGCAAGTTATGATGTGCCTGGCACACAGTAGGTGCTCATTAAATAAATCTTGAGTTAGTAAATGAGAGAAGGCCAGAGCAGAAGCGGGCCTAGAAGCAGGAGGTCAGGGGAGAGAACCTGAGAGGGTGGTTAAAGGACAAGTAGAGGAAGGAACTAGCTCCCCGGGGGACGTGTAGACTCGACCTGAGAGGCACTGGGGAGCCATGGAAGGATCCGGAGCCGAACCCTGGGAGTGGAGTGATCCCTGGAGCGGGGAGGCCGTGTGCCAGGTGGCCACGTGACTGGGTTCTGAAATCAGGCTGCCTGGGCTCAAACCTTGGTTCCGCAACTTCCAGACGTGAAACCGCAGCAAACCCCCTCAGCCTCCCTGTGCCTCGGTTTCTTCCTCTATAAACCAGGGCCTCTTCCTGAAGCCTCCGTGTCCAGCAGCCGAGAGGCTCCATGGGAGGGCGCGTGTACATGTTTTCTTGCTCAGTAGACATGGAGCTCACAGTCTGATGGGGGAGACCGACAGATAAACCCCGACCGTGGGTCCCCAGGATGAGCGCTGGACCGGATGGACCAGCCAGGGCCTGTGTGAGCAGAGAATTTAATCTCGGAGGTCAGGGAAGGCCTCCCGGCAGAAGTGACATTGGATTTTGGGGAGACAGTTTCCTTGAGAGAATATTTTTGAGTCAGCAGCCACTGGCCCGTGAACAAGGGAGGAGGGGGTGGGTTCTGGCTCCTCAGCTCCCAAAATAACCCGGATCCGAGGGCGGACAGCCCGGCAAGCCCCGGGAGGCACTACCAGCCCTCTCCTGGCTGGGCTCCGGCGACCTTGGAGCAGTCCTTGCCCTGCCCTGGGCCCCCAGCTGGCCAGGGGCTGGAGGGAGGGA
>NW_011495042.1:2953312-2955140 GCF_000754665.1 Bison bison bison | reverse complement strand
CCCCAGCCTCTCAAGTTCCTCTCTGCCTTACAGCTTCTCTTTCTCCCCTTTCTTCCCCCTCCACGCCCCTCCTCCCCCTCCAGTGGGAGGCATCCTGGAACATACACACACACGCACACGCACATGCACACACACACCCACTTGCACACGCACACGCACTTGTACACATGCTCTTGAGCCCAGCATTCTCCCGCAGTCTCCCACGCTGGCCAAGCCTGGTGCAGCACACAGAGATGGGGCAGGGCTGCCCAGACGTGTGGGTGTCGAGGCTAACGGAGGCAGTAGGGGAGAGGTCCCGGCCTCCTCCACTTCCCTCAGCCTTGCACTCAGAGCTGGGGGCCGGAGGTGGGGTAGTGGGGTGGAGAGGTTCCTGAGCTGTTTCCTCCCCTCTGTGCAGCTGTGGGCTTCCCGGCCCTTGGACGGCGGGTCAAGTCATTGGGCCCATTCAGCAGAATTATAAATAGCAGCGTGTGCCGGGACTGGCCCACAGAGCAGCCCCGGCCGCCACAGGGCCCCCGGGCCCCCCGTCGTCCTCCGCCCTCCAGCCATCCCTCTGAGGCCAGGCCTCCCCCTCCCGTGCGCTGCCGGCGGGTCCCCAGGTCAGTATCCGATGTGCTGTCGCCATGGCAACCCGCCTGTCTCCATCCAGCCCAGGCTCAGGTTGCTGGAGGTGGGGGGTATGGGCCACTGAAAAAAGAGGTCTGCTGGAATCAAAGGTCATGGCTCAGTGCTGGGGCTTGCTGGCTCTCTTGCGGGCTGGAAAATGGGGTCCTGTCCCCCAGAAATCTCACGCTGCCGGGGAGGGGTGGGGCAGAGATGGCTGAGGCTGGGAGGCCTGGAAGCAGGGTGCTGCCAGTGAACTGGGCAAAGTAGGTCAGCCGAGGCCTTGAAGCCAGAGAGACGTGGGTTCAAATCCTGCATGTCTGCCTACTACTTAGGTCACCTGGGGACCATCACTTAATCCTCTGGGTTCAGCATCCTCAGAGTTGGGTCGGGAAGACTGTTACGCCTCTCTCTCCGGGGTCTGCTACAGAGATCAGAGACCACCCTCTGGAGGCGGGTCCCTCAGTCCTTACCTGTCCTCTCCTTCGTCCTCCTCAGCACCAGTGGGAGCAGAGCCTGCAGGCTTCAGAGTCACTCTGACTGGCCTCTGTCATTCACCAGCTTGATGGTTTCCAGCAGGCTGCACAGTCTCTCTGAGCCTCGTTTTCTCCATCTGCAAAATGGGCATGAAAACAAGCATCTGCCCCTCACTGTTGTGTTGAGGTTGAGTTGGGCTGCGGCGGGAGAAGCCACTGGCATGGTGCCAGGTGCACAGCCAGTGCCCTGCACACGGCAGCTGCATTTGCCATCACTTTCTGAATTGTTACTTGTCTTCCAGTCTTCTCAGCGAGACGATCCTGCCTTCTTCACTAACTCACTGCTCACTTCAGACAACTCCCTTTCCCTCCCAGGGTTCAGTCTCTCCATCTGCAAAATGGCCACAGGACTAACCCAGTCCTGCCCAGGTCTGAGATTTGTGTATCTCAAGCGGCCCCACTGGGCTGGGCCATATCTATTATTATTAACTGACACCCTCACCCGAGCCTTGTCCTCAGCCCCCGAAACCTAAGCTGCCTAGTTGCCTGGCAACCAAGGCGCGAGCCGGGGAGGCTTGGGTGTCAGGGTGTCCAGCTGCAGCCCCCTCCCTGAGGGACTGGAGCCCCGTCACTGTGGTCACTGTGTGTCCGGGAAGCAGGAGGACTCAGGGATGGGAACTTGAACCAGGGCAGTCTGGGAGCGGCCTCCCGTTCCTCTCATACCTGCCCAGGGCCAGCCTGTCTCAGAG
>NW_011495042.1:2947126-2953212 GCF_000754665.1 Bison bison bison | reverse complement strand
AGAGGGAGAAATTGGAGCTTCCTTGCTCTGCTAACTGATACAGCGGCTGTCACTGTCACCCTCTGCTTGGAAGCCTGCAGCCCAAGTTTGCCCAAAAGCACAGTTGATTCCCTGACCTGCTCTGAGCCCCGCCCTCAGGAGGCCTGATGCTGCTTTCTGGAGCTCTGAGGGCACTTTGCAGGGTCACGTTTAACCAAGCACATCGCCTGTCTGTCGTCAGGCCTCCCGCATGGCCTCCCCTGTGTCTTCGTTCATTCACCCACCAAACATTTCACTGAACTTGCATCCCAGCTCTGCTGTGTTCTGCCCGAGTGACCTTGGGCAGGTTACTCTACCTCTCTTTGCTTCAGTTTTCTTTTCTGCAAAATGGGATAATGAGAGTACCTGCCTCAGATTTGTGATGGGGATCCAATGAGATGTTGCTGTTCAGTCGCTAAGGTGTGTCCAACTTTGCGACCTCATGGACGGCACCATACCAGACCTCCCTGTCCTTCACTGTCTTCCAGAGTTTGCTCAAACTCATGTCCGTTGAGTCAATGATACCATCCAACTATCTTATCCTCTGTCGTCCCCTTCTCCTCCTGCCCTTAATCTTTCCCAGCATCAGGTCTATTCCAATGAGTAGGCTCTTCGCATCAGGGGGACAAAGTATTGGAACTTCTGCTTCAGCATCAGTCCTTCCAATAAATATTCAGGGCTAATTTCCTTTAGTATTGGCTGGTTTCATCTCTTTGCTATCCAAGGAACTCTCAAGAGTCTTCTCCAGCACCACGAATCAAAAGCATCATTTCTTTGGTGCTCAGCTTTCTTTATGGTCCAACTCTTACATCCGTACATGACTACTGGAAAAACCATAGCTTTGATTATACGGACCTTTTTTTGTCAGCAAACTGATGTCTCTGCTTTTTGATACACTGTCTAGGTTTGTCATAGCTTTGCTTCCAAGGAGTAAGTGTCTTTTAATTTCGTGGATGCAGTCACCATCCACAGTGATTTTGGAGCCCAATGAGATGATGTGTATAAAATACTTAGCACAGAGCTTGGCACATAGAAAATGCTGCATAAATGCTAATTTATCATGATTATTTGTAAGAAATTGTGCAGGCACCATGCTGCACAGGGGGAGAACACCACCAACTTTTCTGAGAACAGGGCTGTGTCCTATTCCTCACCATCCACGTCACATCTCACAGGTCCAGGCACATAGCGGACCCAGAGCAAAAGTTTGCTAAATGAGTGGAAGTGAGAAATGAACTGTTTGCCCCCAAATCCCCTGCTGCTCAGCAAACTGATTGCTGCGACATCGGCTTTAAACTTCTTCTATAATTCTGGGTGCTTCTTAGAATCTGTTATGTTTGGCTGCATCATCCGCAAAGTTGCCAAAGTGGGTTTGAAGTCCCTCTGTGGATTTTCAGTCTCTGCCCTGTGTTTGCTGTGGGGGTAGGGCAGGGAGATGCATGGCTAATTCAGGTGGACTTGAACTGCAGGGCAGACAGCTAGCAGAGCAGTGGGAACCTGAGAGCAAGCACGGCCTTGCACTTTGTACCCTGGGGGCCTCCCCTGCCTCGCCACCACCCCAGCACTGTCTTAGGGGCCTGTGTAAGAACTTGCTTGTCTTCTTGAGCCTCAGTCTCCTCATCTTTAAAATGGGCAGCCTGCTTCCTCTGCCCCAGGGTCACGGGTGAGACCAAGGGGGTTGTACGATGAAGAACTCCTTCCAGCAACAGTCCTGAATTATAAAATAGTGATGCTATCCATGGAAAAGGGCTGGGCTGGTGCCTCCCCAGGCCTCCCATTTGTCAGCAGACCCACATTGGGTGGCCGCCAGCCCCCAGGCCCGGGGGCGGTTTCTAACAGCAGGTGACGCGGCCAGGCTGGCGGCTCCAGGATTTCACCCTTGACTTCTTCCAAACACAGGAAGGGACTGCCATCTGCTTACCAGCCCCTCATACTCAGCCTGCCGGGTCAGCCAAAGACCCTGCCTCGCACCTGTCAGCAATGGAATGGACCAGAATCCCACTGGGGATTTCCTTACAGATGCTGAAGTTGGCCAAGCCTAGGGGCCTCCTCCCAGCCCTCAGCCCGCAGCCCACCTGGAGGCCAGGCACTGTATCCTCCTCCTTGAGGCAGGGGAACAGGGTGGTCCTGGCTTTCTCTCTCCTGCAGAACAACACATTCCACTCCTGTGACATCCACTGGGTCCAGGTCTGGGAATCTGTTGCATGCCAAAGTCAAGAGTATAGCCTTGGGAGTCAGACCCTAGTGCAAAACCCAGTGTGACCTTGGCCAGACACCCCACCATCTGAACCTCAGTGTCCTCCTCTGTAGAGGAAAGAAAATCAGAATTCTGACCTTGGGGGCTGTTGTGGGTGTGAACAAGGTTGTGCATAGAAAAAATTAAATATAAAGAGCAGCACTCACTTGTAATAAAATTAGGCTTCCCTGGTGGCTCAGATGGTAAAGAATCCACCTGCAGTGCAGGAGACCCAGGTTCAATCCCTGGGTCAGGAAGATCCCCTAAAGGAAGAAATGGCCACCCGATCCAGTATTCTTGCCTGGAGAATCCCATGGATGGGCTGTAGGCTATGGGGTCACAAAGAGTCAGACATGACTGGCACACACATGATTCCTTCCATTGCTGTTACTGCTGCTCTGATGCCATGATTACTGTGACCACCTCCCCACCAGGGAGGTGATCTCATTTCCTCTAGTTGGGCTGCAGGAGCCATCCTTCCTGGAGGCACCATCCAGGGCCAGGCACACAGTAGGTTCTCAGTGCATGCTCTCTGCCTTTGTGTTCAAAAGCAAGCCCCTGTGGAAGGAGTGGATGAGCCCAGGTCCCAGGCACTCTGGTTCTCTGTTTCTGAGGTCAAGCTGCGGGTTTCTGTGGTCAGTCAGCAAGCCTCTGTTAGACACTGACCCTGTCAGATACCATGGGGACCCGGAGAGGGGTGGACATAGTCCCCTGGTGTGAATGGTCAAGCCTGGTGGAGGGATCAACTGATTCTGCCTGGAGAGTGGGCTCAGCATAGTGTTCACTGAGGAGGGGGCTCTCTTGAGTGGGGCCCTGCAGGGTGAATAGGAGTCTAGCAGATGGAGAAGAAGCAAGTGGGAGGGAAGAGCTTGTGCTAAACCAGGATGGATTTTTCACACGGCAGCATTGAGTTGATTTTTTTTATTTTTTAAAGCAGAAAGTTTCCCCACCCCCACAGATGTCCCAGTGTCCAGAGATGACTCTGGCCAAGCTGAAGGAAAACATGCCCCTTGGGGAGGGGATTCCAGAACCACAGAGGGCCCCCTCCCTGGGCCTGATCCAGTGTCCAAGACTTAGCACAAGCCGGCACGCGAGGGTCTCTTAGACGCCGTCTAGCCTGACCTCCTCATTTTACAGATGGAGAAACTCAGCTTCAAAGAGGTAAGACCAGTGGCACAGTTTCAGCTAAGGGCAGACCTCCCGCGGCCCATCCACCATGGCTGGGGTGACCAGCCCTGGAGCTGTATGTTCTGTGCAGGATTCTGAGCCCCTAGGTTCCCCCCAGAGACGTCACTCTCTGCCGGGCCCCCCACCACAGGCCCCTGTGTCTTTCTCCTCTTTATTCGTGAAATATAAATAATTGGTGGATCCTTTGTGAACTTCAAGCTGGAAAGCATTTTATGACCGCTCTTATATAAATGGCATTTTGTGGTCACTGTCATTTTGTTCAGGGCAAGCCCTAATGGCAGAGTTCCCTGAGAGGTAAAGTCATCTGGTGACGTGCTGTGGGGTTCAGAGGTTCAGGGCCACCTTGCAGTTGGCTGTGGAGGCAGTGACAAGGCCTCTGCTACAGCCTGGCCTTCTGTTCTGTTCTGGAGCCTTTGTGGGTGCCCCCTCTCACCACCCACCCATCTCCCAAGCTGGGAGGCTAAGGTAATCTCAAGGTAGTAATAAAACTCTTTGCCATGACTCATGACTCCCTAACAGCCCCTTATACCTAAAGTCTTGTTTTTTCCAAAATGCACACATTTCTGCACGTCCCAGCACAGCCCGCACTCAGACATGTTAAAGCAAGTTTATACACACCGAGATGCAGCCCACATGTGTGCTCCCCCTCCCTGACATACATGGACACATGCCTGTGTGTACATTCAGGATTGCACAGCCAGTCACACAGTCTGCCCTGGCACACACACAGGTATGCGCCCATAGTTATGAATATCCAAAGGAGAAGAGGGAGCGGGGTTACTGTGTGTGAGTCCATTAACCGTGAAACAGACAAACAAAGAATGTTAGCAAGATTTCAGCTCGACCGAAAGAATTTAGGAATTACCAGCATTGGTGGTGTTGCGTCACTAAATCGAATCAGTCTCTTTGTGACCCCCACGGACTGTAGTCCATTGGCTCCTCTGTCCATGGGATTTCCCAGATAAGAATACTGGAATGGGTTGCCATTTCCTCCTGCGGGGAATTTTTCCCGACCCAAGGATCGAACCTGGGTCTCCTGGTTGGCAGGTGGGTTCTTTCCTACTGAGCCATGCGGGAAGCCCCAGCTGGAAGGAGAGAGTGAAACCCCTGTCGAGGGAGGCACGTGAGCACAAGCAGGACTTTACATAGGTGCTATGGAGGGGCTTGGGTGTCACAGGGATTTTGACCGCTGAGGGCCCTCTGGTCTCTGGATTCAAGTAAGCCTGGGGAATCAGAGCCTCTTCCGGCTTTCCCTCGAGGTTTACAAACAGTGGCTTCCCAGGTGGCTCGGTGGTAAGGAATCTGCCTGCAAGGCAGGAGACACGGGTTTTGCAGGTTTGATCCCTGGGTTAGGAAGAGCCCCTGGAGAAGGAAATGGCAACCCATTCCAGTACTCTTGTCTGGGAAATCGCATGGACAGAGGAGCCTGGCAGACTGCAGTCCATGGGGTCACAAAGAGTCAGACACGACTGAGCTGCTGAACAACAACAACCTCTTCTGGGGAGTGGCTTCCTGGAGTGGGGAGTCCAGGATGTGGTGGACAAGAACCAGCTCTGAGCAGGCCTGATGTCATTGGGGTCTGTGAACCCCCTTTAAAGATGCACACGTAGAAGCCCCCCCAAAAAACCCAGCACCCGTTTCATGCCAGGCCTGACCCTGGAGAGGGAGAGAGAGGCGGCAGCTCTGGGCTGGTCAGTCGGTTGTAACAAGGAGTCTGGGGAAATGAAGGCCCTGATTAGCAGTAGGTGGCAGGGACTGAAGTGTCTAGAGAGGCAGGGAGTGAGTGAGGGGGCCTGGAGAAAGCTTCCGGGACTTGGAGTTGTACGCGATTTGAACATGAGTTTTGACTGCATCTGAGACCCCAAACGTAAACTCCCCTGCGGTACACCCCACAGAAAGCAGGCCCTAGAGGCAGTGTGACATGAGGCCTGGAATCTAGGAGACATTAGTACCTCCAGGAGTCCCTGTATCCCTCCTTTTCTGGAAGGCTTCCAGAGCCATGGGGAACCCCAGCAGAGAGGGGAAGGGCAGCCATGGCTGGAGGAGGACCTTTGGAAAGCAGATTCATGGTGATGGGAGTGTTGGGCCATGCCCAGGGAAAAGGAAGTAGACAGAGCCCCTCACCCCCACCACTGCCAGGTAGCCTCATCACCAGACTTGGGAGGAGGAGGAGAGCCCCTGCAAGGCTGGGAAATCAGAGGGGGCAGAGCCATTGGGGGCCGTCGTGAGAAGTCTGCCTATGTGGGTACTTCCAGGGTCCAAGGATTGGGGTCTCCTGGGGCCTTGGGAGCACTTTAGATTTTGAGCTCTTAAACTTTCTGGCAGGACTTGAACTTCCTTGAGAAGCTGAAAGGGTCAGGCTACGGTTCAGGGCTGGTTCTTTGCAAGATATGGGGAGGAGGTGTTTTCAAGGAGTCCCTTAGGCCTCCTGGCTAGCTCCTGGGACTGGAGATGGACTAGCACTCAGGGAAAATCCTGCACAAGCATGAAGGTGAGACACATCCCTGGAACATTAGAGAGGGCTGTTTCAGGGGGTGAAAGCCCTGGCAGAGGCCTTGGGCCTGAACCTGGCTCTGCCAACACCTGCTCTGTGGCCTTGGGCCAGTGTCTTCCATTCAGGGTTTCTGTTTCCTCATCTAGAAAT
>NW_011495042.1:2929594-2947026 GCF_000754665.1 Bison bison bison | reverse complement strand
TGTGTGTCTCTCGCTGGCCAGGCCCTGGCCTGAACCCTGTACCCGGTATCAACTCATGCTATCTCCTTAGCCACCCTGCAAGGTAGGGACGATTATTGTGTCCATTTTACAGATGTGGCAACTGAGGCCAGAGAGCTGCCCTGATTTACCCATGATCGCTCAGGGCTGGCAGATTGAGGGTGCTCACCCAGATCTCTCTTACTCTCTTGTTTAGTGACAAGGGGCTGGGAAAAGAGTAGTTGTTCAGTTGCTCAGTCGTGTCCGACTCTGAAACCCCCTGGACTACACCACACCAGGCTTCCCTGTCCTTCACTATCTCCCAGAGTTTGCTCAAACTCATGTGCATCGAGTCAGTGATGCCATCCAACCATCTCATCCTCTGTCGCCCCCTTCTCCTCCTGCCCTCAGTCTTTCCCAGCATCAAGGTGTTTGCCATTGAGTCAGCTCTTTGGATCACGTGGCCAAAGTATTGTAGCTTCAGCTTCCATCAGTTCTTCCAACGAATATTCAGGGTTGAGTTCCTTTAGCATTGACCAGTTGGATCTTCTTGCAGTCCAAAGGACTCTCAAGAATCTTTTCCAGCACCACAGTTCGAAAGAATCAATTATTTGGTGCTCAGCCTCAAACAAAGGGGTTCTGACCCGGCTAGGTTGTGAGTCCAATGAAAAGTGGTTAAAGACTCTATGGATGGAAGGAGAAGCTTCCTGGGAGTGGAAGGAAATTCCCTAGAGAAGATGGCACTAGGGATTGTGGGCATAGGGACCGAGACATGGGGTCGAAGGTGACAGGCGAAGAAGAGCGGTGTTCCGAGTGGGAATGCCAGGCGGCACACCCCTGCCTAGCCTCCTTGCGTTCACTTCAGGGCCGCACCTCGGCAGCAGGCCCGAGGCTCTGCAACAGCTTCCGTGAGGCTGGGGTCCCCCGGGCCCGCATCCCTGGGGAGGCTGCATTCGCATCTGTCTCTGTGCAGATGGCTGGTGAGCGCAACTCGCGGCCCCCACCCCCACCCGCACCCCCTTCTGTCGCCGGGACCGGCTGCGCAGGGGAGCGTTATTTTTAGAAGCAGCACCATCTGTTCAAGGTGCCGGGCAGATTCTGTTTGTCTCCGCAGTGGCCGGGACAGCCATGCTGTGTCAGGGGAAGGGCTGCAGAGCCAACCTGCCCTGTGCGGGAGCCAAAGAGAGGCCGCGGGCACACGAGGCACGGGATTCTGGGGTCTGGGGTCTGGAGCCGCCAGGGCCATGGCTCTGGAGCCAGGGCAGTCAGCGTGGAGGACAGGCGAGGTGTGGGGGTGCCCTGTGTTCCCAGCACCCCACCAGGTCCCTGGGCCTGAGCCTGGATCTACCTCCTGACAGATTGAGTGCCCTGCCCTGACCTTACCCCTGCCCTCCAGCTTTGGGTAGAGAACAGAGACGCGTAGGGGTGGAGGACAGTATGAGGGCCAGACCGCGAGGATCCCTGGTGGGATGTAACACTTGGCGTGGCCGAAGACGCGGACCTGACCGTGTGCTCCACACGGGCGGAGGCGTCTCCCTGCTGGACCCGGGACGCCCCAGCGTGTCCCGCTGCCTTTGCCACCACCTGCCCAGCTTCTGAGTCATCTCAGAAGGGACTTAGGCAAGGCTTCTGATGGCACATTGCTTGGGCTCAAATCCAACGGTGATGTGACCCTAGACAACTTCCTTAACCTGGCAAAGCCTCCATTTGCCCGTCTGTGAAATGGGATACTGGAGTATCTGCTTCCCAAGTCTTAGGTGCCAATTTGCCAGCTTGCTGGCTGTAACGCTTCCCCCCTTCCCCCGACTGCATTCAGCATCCGCTCGTGCGGCCACTCAGCCGACCAGTTTCCACTTTCCAAATGCAGACTGCACCCCAGATCTGTTGTCTTTCCAGGCAGGTTGTTTCCTCAGCCACGGAACCAGCACTGGTGGAAACCAGTCTTGTGCTGGGTGCTGGGGAAGCTCTGTTCTCAGGGAGTTTAATCTAGTAGGGGAGGCAAGCTGGCAGAACCCACCCCAAGACTGAGGGTGGAGGGTGCAAAGTCAAGGAATGAGCCACATGTGATGGGCTGGAAGAGGGAAGGGGGGTTCAAATGTTTAACAGAGGCATTAGAGAATGCCTGACAATGCGGGAGCCTCAGAAGACGTGGTTTGATCTCTGGGTTGGGAAGATCTCTTGGAGAAGGAAATGGCAACCCACTCTGTATTCTTGCCTGGGAAATCCCATGGACAAAGGAGCCTGGTGGGCTACAGTCAGTGGGGTTGCAGAGAGTCGGACACGACTGAGCAACTGAACAAGTGATACATCACAGCGAAGTTAGCGTTAAGGCTGGACCTTAGAGAGGAAGGGATGTTTTTGTTATTGTTGTCCTTTTTAAAAAACTGGCTTTTGATGTGGACCATTTTTTAAGTCTTTATTGAATTTGTTACGCTATTGCTTCTGTTTTATGTGTGGGGTGTTTTGGCCACAAGACATGTGGGATCTTAACTCCCTGACCGGGGATGGAACCCACACCCCCTGCGCTGGAAGGCAGAGTCTTAACCACCAGACTGCCAGAGAAGTCCCTGCAAGGAAGGTTTTGAATAGTGGCGAAGTGGGTGCAGACAATCCTGGAGAGAGGAGACAGTGTGTACAGAGGGTGGGGGGGGAGGAGGAGGAGGAGGAGCACATGTTTGTTGTTTAGGAAACGCAGGGAGTTCACTCACACCAGAGCCCAGGAAAGTTGGCTCTGAGCCAGTGAAGCAGGATCTTGGATGCAGTGGTCGTGAAAATGTTTTGTTTTGTTTTTTTTAAACAGGCACCAAGGAGCCAGTGATGTTTTTAATGCAAAGCATGGCATGCTCAAATCTGAAAGGTTTTAGAGTCAGACAGGTCCCAACTCTACTCCTGGCTCAGCCGCTCATTAACTATGTGACCTGGACATGGTGTTATTTCACCTCTTTGAGTCTTGGTTTCCTCATCTGTAAACTAGGCATAAGAATGCCTCCGTCATGGGCTTATTGTGGAATCAGATGTTTTCAGAGCCGTTCAGTAAGTAGGAGTCCCTCCCAGCATCACACTGGGGACTGTGAAGGGGGTGAGGAGCCAGTCAAGAGGCTGTGAATGAGGAACCCGAGCAGGGTCAGGAGCCCAGGCCAGGGAGGAAGATGATGAAGCCTGAGCTCTTACCCCACCGCCCCCTGGCTCGGGCACCTGATTGAGTACAAAGAGGGAACAGAGTCAAGAGCAACCCTAATGGTCCAACTCCTGACTCGATGGACATGAGTTTGAGCCAGCTTCGGGAGTTGGTGAGGGACAGGGAAGCCTGGCGTGCTGCAGTCCATGGGGTAGCAAATAGTCGGACACGACTGAGCAACTGAATGGAGTGAACTGAATGGTCCAACCCTGGGGGGATGCTTTTTATTGACACAGAGGTCACAGAAGGATGGGGACATTTGGGAGAGTCTGAGAGCCTGGACGACCTTCAGAGGTGACATTTGGTAGTCATGGGGAGTTTGGTTCTAGAGCTTAGGAGAAAGGGCCGGGTGGAAATGTCAGTTTGGGAACCACTTACGTTAGGATGCAAGTTGATGTCAGTTGGGTGGCTTTGCCAGGGAGAGGTGAGGCATTAAGGGGGTCAAGGGCAGGACTGTGGGAAAAGCCCAGAGTTCGCCCAGAACAGAGAAGCGGTATGGACCCCTGGGCAGAATTGTTCAGAGAAGCTATCATAGAGTGGGAAGAAGGGATCGGGTCATCAGGTGTGAGCAAGAGTGTAGAGACAGAAGGACCCTGGAGTGGCTGGTGGGAGTCATTCCCAGAAGATCCTACCGCCTAACCCAGCAGAATGTGACATTTGAGAAAGCGGGAGCTGGAGGTGATTTTGAGCCATAGACTGGGTTACAAGAGCAAGACAGGAGTCTAGAACCCAGAACCAGTGGAATGTTGGCTACAAGAGGAAGAAAGCCCCAAAGAAGGACTGCAATGGAATCCCCTCGAACTCTAGGGCAGTGGTTCTGCCTGTTTAAAAATTCCCAGCCCCAGTACCAGAGGTTGACTCATTTCTGCAGGCCTGAGCCTGGAACTCTATGTTTCAGCCAATCCCCAGGTGATGCCTGGGCAACCACACTTTGAGCAGCCCTGCCCTGAGGTCCTGAGCTCCACTCAGAGAAGCGTTTATCAAGAGAGGAAGGAGAGGAAACTCCTGCTCCTGCTCTCGGCTCCTCCTCTGGCTTCCAGGCCTTCTGATCCATTGCCTTTAGGTCTGAGGCCAAGTCAGCGTCCAGACAGAGATCGCTAGCTATCCACCAAGGAGTCACGGAGGGAGGTGACCTGGGGTGGAGCATGAAAGGCAATGGGTGCACAGCCACCAACCAGGGATAGTTCTTCTTGAGCCCAGAAGACTCACTTCAGTAGTGAGAAATAAAATCTGAAAAGCATTTTCAACACATACAAATACCAACACATACAAATACCACCTCCTGCCAGTGCCTGCATCAGCCTGACTCCCCTCCTCCTCTGAATCTGGGTATCCTGCTTTTCTGCCTTTCCCTACTTTCTATTTAGTTCTATTTCTTGGCCTCTGTGTGCTCAGGCTGCATAGAATGACTTTTCCTCAAGCCTTATCTGCCTGCTTCCCTGATTTGGACCCCAAAGAACTTAGCGATTCAAAAGTAGTCTCCCAACTTAAACTAATTCTTTGGCACTTCTGTGGGTGAATTTTCCTTCCCCATCCCATGGAGGAATGAATTTTATAAACTCAGACACACTGAGTTGCAGCCACGTAAATACAGCAGGAACCAGAGGGAAAGGATAAAGCACAGAACAAGAGAATGGATCAGTAAAGGTGGGGTTTCTGGCATTGGTGACAGATGGCACTGATGGGTCAAAGTGAGTCTTCTCTATAATCATGCAGTTGGCCCCAAACGACTTTTGCTTAGTCCCATTTTCTTGGCTCAAGCCTACTCACAGGGACACCCCATTGCCTGACAACCTGGCTTTGAGCAACAGCACCAAATACCTGGGGTCAGCTACCCATGCTTGATCACAGAACTCATGAAAAATGCCCTGTGCCCTCCCTACTCCACCCACACCCAGCTCCTCAGACTTCCCAAGCCTGTGCTCTGTCAGTCAGCACTGCTATCCTGGATAGCTCTACGGGCACTTAAAACCCTTTGCCCTATGTCAGCACCACAGAACACGGACAGCTCCTTGACACGCGGTCCCTATACCCACCCCAGATCCCAAATCAGTACTGTGGCCTTGAGGACAGCTCCCAGTGGAGACAGTTCCCCAGTGCCTGTTTCTTTGTCCTCCCCAGGGGGGCTGTCAGCACCACAACCACATGGACAGCACTCACGCCCAGCCTCTGCTGGTCAGCCGGCAAGGGGAGAGAGGGGGCCCTACGGTTATCAGGTTCCCTGGCCTTAGCTACCCAATCCCTCCCTAGCACCCACCTGCATCCATCCATCAGCACGTCATCCCTGGAGACGGTTCCCTGAGCCCCAAGGACCCAGTGACCTGTTGTTTATGGTCAGAGCACTGACATGGCAGAACCCCGTGTATCATTACAGAGATCAGAAAAACGGGCAGGAGCCTGGTCTGGTGGAAAGAAGGATGTAACTGGGCCCTTAAGTGTGCATGTGTCTGAGAACTGACTGCCTCCCGCCCCCAAACCAAAGACCTCATGCAGTCCCTGCAGTCTTCCTGTTTCCTCCTCTGTAAAATAAGAGTGTGGCAGTACCTGTGTCATAGGGTTGTCGTGAAGGATTAAATGAGATAACAAAGGTGGAGTGGATGCAATGGTGCTGGACACATGTGATCCAAGTGTCCCCCTTATTGTTTGTTTGTTTGTTCTTGTCCTTTCAGCCCTCCGCTTGTAATCTGTGAGGACAAAGCCGGGGGCAGGAGAGAGGGAGGCAGATGAAGCCCGAAGGGGATGGTGTCACTCCAGCTAGTTAGGATCTGGAGGCTGGGGACAGCCAGGGAAGTCAGTGCACCTGTAGGGAGAGTTGGGCAGGGTGAGAGATGAGACTGGGGAAGCGGCCAAGACATTTGACTGAAACCAGAGGACACTGTGGGCTTTGCAGGTGGCCCTAGCGGTAAAGAGCTCTCCTGCCAGGGCAGGAGACGTGAGACTCGGGTTCGATCTCTGGGTCAGAAAGCTCCCCTGGAGGAGGGCACAGCAACCCACTCCAGTATTCTTGCCTGGAGAATCCTATGGACAGAGGAGCCTGACAGGCCACAGTCCGTGGGGTCATAACGAGCTGGAAATGACTGAGTGACTTAGTATGCACACACGCACGCAGAGGACGCTGAACAGAGTAGCTGATCCATCTTAGGCCGAGCCCTCGAACTGCATGTACCCTCTCTTGGAGGTAAGATGAGGTCTCTCCCAACACTTTTCTGCCTCAGCTAAGCTTTCTTACCTCTATCTGCTGATGATTTTACTGTTTTTCCTTCATCAGAAAACCCTCCTAAGTTTTTTTTTAAACTTTACTGTTTTTCTTTCATCAGAAAACCCTCCAAGTTTTTTTTTTTTTTTTTAAGGGAAGGTGTATAACAGGGAGCACATAAAGGGTACGAATCTTGGAAGGCAGGCACTTCCATGCAGAGGCCAGTGGGTGTCAAAGGCACCAGGTGAATTCTTGTCTGCTTGTGATCCCTAGGTTCTAGGATGTTTCTCCTTCCTCCAGCCTCCAGCCAAGCAGGACTTGGCTTAGAGCTAGGATGATGTTCCTGCTGGGCACAGCAGGGCAGCAAGAGGCTCAGGAAGTGCCTCTGTCCTGAGCAGCAAGTATCTGGTGATGGGAGAATCCTTGAGGATGGTGCTAAAGTGGCTCTCTGAGACTGAGATCTGTCCAATCCCCCCTCACTTTATAGGGAAGGAAACTGAGGCACAGGGAAGAAGGCAGTCGTCTGAGGCTATTCTGTGAGGTGGTGAAAGGCAATGGGACACAGAGGCTTTGGACTCAAGCAGGCACCCATCTGTAAGGCACTG
Organism: Bison bison bison; assembly: GCF_000754665.1. NCBI lineage: Eukaryota > Metazoa > Chordata > Mammalia > Artiodactyla > Bovidae > Bison > Bison bison. The sequence goes on along the minus strand of NW_011495042.1, from coordinate 2,940,050 downwards.
GCCGTCTGTAACCCTCCGAGCCCAGCTCTCTCTCCTGTAAGGTGGGAACAGTGATACTGAACAGCCCATGCAAGCGTGTGCTAAGCAATCCATTTTAATAGTGGAGGCGAAGACAAGATTGGAGCTCCGCAGATGCAGTTCCCAGGCAAGTGCCATTTGGATTGAAAGTGAAAGGTGCTCAGTCACGTCCGGCTCTTTGTGACCCCCATGGACTATACAATCCATGGAATTCTCCAAGCCAGAATACTGGAGTGGGTAGCCTTCCCCTTCTCCAGCGGATCTTCCCAACCCAGGAATCAAACCGGGGTCTCCTGCATTGCAGGCAGATTCTTTACCAACTGAGGGATGCCATTTGGATTACATTGCCCCAAAACCTGAAGCAAGAGTGGTGCAGGAATCATTCAACTTGGTCAACAGACCCTGACCATGGGGTCTGGGGGGGCTCTCTGTGGCAGAGTAAGCAGACCCTCAGCTAGAAAGGTGGTCTGTGCACCTCCCTTGCTCTCTCCAGAATCCCAGTGCCTGAGGCAGGGCCTGAGATGCAGCTTTTTATCGAGTAGGTAGATGGATGGATGGATGAGTGGGTATGTGAGGCACCTAGAGGACCAGGAATGCGGGGTTTCCTCTACCATCTAACATTGGAAACTCCTGTGGAGAACAAGGGGCAGTGGAGAGAGTTGACCCTGGTGGTCAGGGGATCCACCCTCCCTCAATTCAGGCAGGAGGCTGGGAAGCTATGTGAGAAACCCCAAGTCCCTAACAACCCACCCCCGTCCCTGCTTCTGCCATCTGTGCCTTTGAGGCCGATGCGTGGCTGTTTCTGTGGGTTTTTTTTTTTTTTTTTAGATCTTCCTTTTCTGGTTAACAGGATAGGAGTTTTCTAAAAATAGCACTAAACTGGCTTCTGAGGCATTCATTTTCAGTTCCCTTCCTCTTTCCCTGTTCTCTCTCCTTGACTGTGAGAATTCAGAGCCGAGACCGTCATTGTGAGCTTTGATGCGCGCGCACACGCAAACCTAAAGGACAAACCTCTCAGAGAGGGGCGGCTGAGGCGAGAACTACAGCCCCTCCCATGACTGTCCCGTGAGGCTGTCCCTCTGTCCCCAGCTGCCAGCTGAGTTCCCCTGTCTCACCCTGGTCAGCACCCAGCAGGAGGGTCCCCTTGGCTGGAGTGGAGTGTGGGGAGGGGCTACAGAGAGGCCAGAATTTCCATCCAGGAGAGGGGATGCCTGTGGGGATCAGTCAAGACCAGAGCAGAAGGGAGACTAGCCCTTCGACCTGTGCCTACAAGTGGGGGCCCTCCCCAGCCTTCCGAGCTGTGCTGGGAGGCTTGAGGGCACCGTCAGCCTGAGACCTGTGTTAAGGACAGCAGCGTGGGGACAGTCTGGTTGAGCAGCTAGAGGAGGGGAGTGAGTTAAGTTAGCATCGTCAGAACAGTCACTGTTTAACGAGTCTCCCTCTCACTGGGCCAAGTTCCATCTCAGTTGAGTCCTCACCCGGCCTTAAGAGGGAGGCTGTGGGGCTGGCTCTGTTCCAGGAAGATGAGACGGATGCACAGGGAGGGGTGAAGAGCCTTGCCCCCACCTTACCCCAAATCTCAGAACCCCCACCTGTCAGCGTCAGGCCTCGTCATCAGGGATCTCCAGATGGGGTCTGTGTCCCCACATGGCTCACTCATTGGTGCCGAGGAAGATTCAAACTAAAGAGTGACTTTATAAATACATATTAAGGTGGCATTTAAATTCAGCACATCTGAAAACAGAAGGATTCGGCATCCGAAAGTTATTTTTAGCGCCTAATTCATTTGCAGTGTCCCAGCTACCATCCTTCAGTTAGGGTTTGAAAAGCTGTTGGTTTAGGTTTGGGAGTGTTTTTTAAAAAAATAAAATCCTTCATTTGAAAGATGGATTTCTTTTTTGTTAAATTAACTCCAAAAAAAAAAAATTGCTCCTTCCTCTGCCAGTCTCTCCTGGCAAAGATTTTTTATTAAGGTGCCCCTAACCTACTCTTGAGTCATTGAAGTATAACAGTACAGAGTTATTTAAATGCTAAAAAGATGAAACTGAAATGCACAAACCCAATATTGTCAGAACGTTCTCCTGGAGTCCAAAGGGGCTGTTGTATCAGAGCCAGAAGGGACCCCAGAGAACACTGCTCCAGTCTCTTCACTTTCCACATGGGAAACAGGCCCAGGCAGGAAAGAGGCTTGGTCACCCAGCAGGAGCTTGGAAAACGGGGAGGAGCTTTTCAAGGGGCTGTGGCCCCAGTTGGCTGTGTGACCCCTAGTGTGTTGCTTAACCTCTCTGGGCCTAGGACTGGCTCTCTGCCCTGCCCCGGCCCATGCCTTAGTTTGGGTTGCTATAGAACAAAATACCATAGACTGAGCAGCTTAGACAACAGAAGTTGTTTTCCTCATAGTGCTGGAGGCTGGGAAGTCCAAGATCAAGTTACCGGCAGATTCAGTTCCTGGTGAGAACCCACTTCCTGACTTACAGATGGCTGTCTCTTCACTGTCCTCACACAGTCAAAAAAGATCGTCTCTCCCAAGTCTCTTTTTATAAGAAGACTAGTCCCATTCATGAGGGCTCCACCCTCATGACCTAATTGCCTCCCAAATGCCCCACCTCCAAACACCATCACACTGGGGATTAGGACCTTCAACACATGAACTTGGGGCAGGGGGACACATTCAGTCCACAGCAGCCTGTGTGCCCATTACTTAGGACAGGGGCACTGTCAGTGTGCTGTTGAGAGCTGGCTGCAAATGAACCTCGTTGCAACCTTGAGGGAGGTACACTTGCCAGCAACAGGAGGGGTAGGTAGGAGGGAGGTGGGAGGAGGCACAGAAGCCAGTTTACTGCAGAGCGTCTGCTCCAGGGGCCAGGAGCTGCAGAGAGACCCATACACCGGGTCTCTGTGGGTTCTTACAGCAGCCAGTAAGGCAGATGGGCCAACCTCACCAGGCACATGAGCCCCAGAGAGGTTAGGTGACTTCTCCAAAGTCACACAGCCCATTTTCCTGCAGGGGAAGACTATATTCCCTGCTCATATTAAGAGAAAAATCTTCCCTGATACCCTGGGCCGGATCACATCTTCCTGCTCTAGATATCCACAGCATCTGGGACTGACTGCCTGCTGTGGCAAACCCATCATGTTATAACAGGTCTTTTGATTGTCTCTCTTGCCCCTTGTCAGCTCCTGGAGGGCAGGACCCATGTCTGGATTATCCACTGCCTGGCACAAAGTAGGTGCCCACAGCACAGTTAATGAATGGATGATTGGATGGATGGATGGATGGATGGGACGGTGGATGCATAAATGGTTGAAGATCATTGTTCCTCTTCACACAACAGCCATTAAAATCACCAGTCGCCCATTAACTGATGCCTACTGTTGTTGTCACAGATATAATTACTGCTAACGGTTCTCGTAGCTCGTGGTGTCAGAGAGGTAATTATCGGGGCCTGTAAGCCACGCCGCAGGTAGGAAGAGGACAGAGATAAAACAGCTCCTCGGGGTTAGAGAGCCCCTCATGGTTTGCGAAGCACTGTTGTTCACATATGGCACTTCATTTAAGCATCCTAAGTGCCCCGTGAGGGAGATACTACCAGGGAAGGCAGCATCGCCTCCTGATTAAGAATATGTCTCTGGATCCAGATCTCCTGGGTTCAAATCCCAGCTCTGCCACTCACTAACTCTGTGACCTTGGATGAGTGACTTCACCTCTCTTGGTCTCGGTCGCTGTGTGTGTTCTAGGGAATAAGAAGACTATCTGTCGCAAAAAGTGCTTGTGGATAGTTATGATCATTAGTGCTTACCATGTGCTTGTCTTGATTCTAAATATTCTGCATTAAATAATGCATGTAAGCCTCATAATACCTACGAGGTAGATACTATTACCCTCCCTGCTTTTTTTTTTTTTTTAAAGATAATGAAACTGAAGTTAATTTGCCTCCCATTCTGCTGAGAGATGGCAGAACTTGAACCCAGAGGCTGTGTCTTCCAGAGCCCCTCCAGTTAACCTCTACAGCATCTCTGCACACAGCCCTGCTTGGTCCTTGCCTCACCTGCTCCTCTCAGAGATGTATCACTGGGGTCCAGACTCATGGGTTTGGGGGCGGGGTGTGCTTGGGTGGCCGAGGACGCTGAGTGCTCCTGCAGGACTGTGGGTGGGAGCCCCAAGCACACACTTGGGTGCCTCGTGCCTCTGCTTAAGGCATCAGCTCCATTGTAAGTTCTACTCCACATGACACCGGTCAGCCCCAGTGCAAAAACCAGGCTTCCACGGCATCCCTGAGTGAAGGGCCCCCCTCTGAGGCATGACAGGCTTCCTCTGTGGCTCCAGCACCCCCTGCCCCAGGCTGGGAAGCCCTGCACCCCCAGTGGACACGCACTGGATTTGAACAGGGTTCATAATTAGTTTCCGGTACACTGAGAGGTCACAGGGGCCAGGGCAGACTGACTTCTTTTATAGACGAAGAAACCGAGCCTCGCAAAAGTGAAGGGACTCACCCAGGACCCCACAGCCAGGACGTGAGAGAGCCCGGGTTTGAACCCGGATTGCTGTGATTTGGAATCCTGTGTTGCTCCTCCGCCATCGGTCCTGGTCTTCAGCGAGAAAGGAGGGAGCGCCCCCTAGTGGGAGGGGAAAGAGCAACGGGCTGGGAGCCGGGAGATCCAGGCCACCTCTGGGCTCCATCCACCTTTGCTCTGTGTCCCTGGACAAGTTCTTTTCCCTTTCTGAGCTTCAGGTTCTTCCCTAGGAAAATGAGAGGAACCCTGAAATCACCTCCAGCTCTAAAATCCTGTGCAACAGGAAAGGACTGTGAAGGAAAGAGAAGGGGCAGGGGAAGGGACACGTTGGGGCTGGGGTTGGGGCCCGGGTGGGGGCTTGGTCCCATCTGCCTGCCGCCACCTCACCCTCATTGTCCTGGGCCTCGGATGGCCAGCTGTCCATCCCTGCTGGGCGGGGCCAGTCCCCGTGCCAGGCCCGGCCGAGCTCAGCAGAGGCCCTTTGTCACCCAACGCTTGCCGGGGCCTTGGCCACCGGTGTTGGGTGTCTGGGTGGATTGGGTTCTCTCCTGGCAGCCTCACAGATGCCACACTCCTGCAAGGGTGGCCGGGCGGGCAGGGAGAAGCCGCCCGTGCTCGGCGCTCCCCGAGGGACGTGGCAGCCGCTGTCCGTGGTGCTGGACTGCGGGGCCCCCAGGTGAGGGTTCTGTGGCGCCTAGCTCATGCTGACGGCCACGGTGACATCCTGTTGAATGTACGTGAGCTGGATCCTCTCACCAGGACACGAGGGCCTTGATCAGTGTGCTTGCGGACTGCGGGTGGAGGCGGGGGGCTTTCTTCCATCCCCACGCCTATGGGGAGAACAGTGCGTATCAGCAGACACAGGAGACCTGGATGGGGAAAACATCTGTGCTGGGGGAAGGAGCCTGGGAGCTGTGAACTTTGGGGGAAGGGGTTGTGCCCCGATTGTGTGGGCATGGCATGTGTGCAAACAGGGTTGTGAGCACGGGTGTTTCTGAGGGGAGGAGGTGGGGCTAAGATGATGCCTGTAGATGTGACTACATGTGACAGTGTGCATGTGGGGAGGGGTGTCCACCAGGGTGTGTGCGAAGGGGGGCCCTGTGTTGGGGAGTGTGTGTGGCTTTGGTTAGGTCCTAAAGTAGGCGGGTTGGGTGTTGCACCCTGAGCTGTGTGTCGAAGGCTGTGTGTATACCGGGGTTCGTGTCATGAGGTCAGTGTGTGCACAGTGGGCTGTTGGGGGTGTAGAGTGTGTTATGAGGATGCATAAGGCTGTACCTGGGGGAGGGATAGCTTGGAGTGCCCGGTGGGCATCAGTGCGTTTGGGTTACAGTGTGTGCTGGTGCACGGTGGGGTGTTATATGAACATCAGTATCTAGGTGTGTGTACGTGTAGTGGGTGTTATCTGGGGTAGGATGTGTGTGTGTGTGTTTGGCACATGAGTACCTTCCTGAGCACCTGTCCCCTGAGGCCTCCAGTGCCTGACCCTCATCACTCTCTGTGCTTATCCCTGCAGGAGCCCCCACCCCTGACCATGTAGATGCCGGCTCCCGGAAGCAGCATGGGCCCCACTGAATGGAGACTCCTGGGTCTACAGCCCTGAGCCCCTCCGGCCCCTGGACCTCGCCCCGCGCCTGGGGACGCCCCTCGGAGCCCACCGCCACTGTCGCCAGCCCACCTCGGCCGCCCCCTGGAGCTGGCCGCCCAGAGCCACAGCTGTCCAGTGAGGCTGTGCCGGGGACAGACACGCAGAGCCATCAGCCAGCGGCCTCCTGTGCAGCGCTGACCCTTGGGCCCGCCCCGAGCGGGGACTGCAGCAGACATGGGTGACATGACCAACAGCGACTTTTACTCCAAAAACCAAAGAAACGAGTCGAGCCATGGGGGCGAGTTTGGGTGCACGATGGAGGAGCTGCGCTCCCTCATGGAGCTGCGGGGCACCGAGGCTGTGGTCAAGATCAAGGAGACCTACGGGGACACTGACGCCATCTGCCGACGCCTCAAAACCTCCCCTGTCGAAGGTAGGTGCGGGAGGCTCCCACCTGGGGTTTGGGTTCAGGGGTCAATGAGACCCTGGGCTCCCTGCTTCGGGCCCCAGGAATCTCTGTATCCAGGCTTCAGCATGCAACCAATGAGCCGATTCCAGCTCCCCAGCCCCCCGCCACTGGGCTTGGTCATGTCCGACTCTCGCATGTCCAGACCCTGATTGGGGATCCCTCAGTCTGGGGCAGCCATGAAGCTTCTAGGATGACAGATAGGCAGGAAGTTGGGCCATCATGGGCAAGGTGACGACGCCCGTGTGTGTCATACCTCGAAGATGGCATGGGGCCTTCTTGTGTATGCGTGTTAAGTCGCTTTAGTCGTGGGCAACTCTCTGCAACTCTATGGACTGTAGCCCACCAGGCTCCTCTGTCCATGGGATTTCCCAGGCATGAATACCGGAGCGCATTGCCTTTTCCTTCTCCAGAGGATCTTCCCAACCCAGGGATCGAACCCCCATCTTTTATGTCTCCTGCATTGGCGAATGGATTCTTTACCACTAGCGCTACCAATGAGCAGGCCTGTGATCTCCAGAGAGCGGAGGTTTCAGCCTCCTGGGGGCTCCCCTGGAGGGGACCAAGGCCAGGTTGTCTGCTGCAGGGCAGAGAGGAAAGACAGCAGCCTAGCCTGGGCACCAGAGCTCTGAGTTTGGGTCCCCTCCCCTCAGTCGCCTTCCCCTCACCACGAGAGAGAAGTGTTCGCTACATACTCCCCTCAGGCTCAGGTGTGAGGCAGTCTGCCCTGGTGCTGCAGTTTTGCACAAAGAGGCTGCCTGAGTTTCTTCCTCTGGAAAATGGGGCTAATGCTTATCTCACAGTGCCTAGTGGAAGCCCGAGCATGCATACAGTAGGTGCTCAATGTGTGGCAGGCATTGTTATTCTAAAGAGAGTGGACGACAATCCTCCTCCAGGGATAGGCCACAATCTGGGAGGCAGGCAGTGTCTGAAATCTCACCCCTACTGACAGGCGACAAATTTGAGGCCGGAGATCACTCCCACACCATCTCCCGACTCCAGCCCCCGTGCCCTGGGCACTGCTGGGCACTAACCCTGAACCCGCTCCCTGCAGAGGCTGCCCGTGGGCCTCGCCGCTCTGCTGGGGCCAGGCGGTCCCTCACTGTACCGGCATCCGTGTGCCCAGCGGTGCTGGGGTTCAGTGTCTCTCTTGGTCTGGGACCCGCCTCTCTCAGGTCAGGAGGCAAAGCTCAGATGAGTCCTTCTTCCCAGGTTGGCTCCTGTCGCTGATGTTTTGCCCATGTTGCTGAGTCTAGGCAGAGTGTAGAAACACCTTTTTCTTCTTTGATGTTGTTTGGTTTGGTTTTGGTGGGGAGAGTAGAAACAGAGGAAGCATCCTTTCTTCGCTGTGTGACTCTAGCTCAGGGCTTGAGAGTGGGCTTGGCCTGGGGGGCTCCTGGCCCCAGCCTCCTGTGAACACCCACCCATGGCAGAATGGTCTGTGCTGTCCTCCACCATCAGGTTGGCACAACTAGCCTGCTAGGAGACAGGGTTGTCCCAATGGTTTTGCCTTTTGAGTGGGACCAGGAGATTCTCTTGAGTCAGAAATTCTTAAGTGTCTCTGGACCCCCAGACTCTGTAGAAACCCAATGGAAGCTATGGCCCCTCCCCTACCCAGAAAAACAGCCAACAGCATGCCACAGTGTGGTCTACACTGCCAGCAGGTTCGCAGAGCTCTTCAAAGCCGGGCCCTGGACCCCGGGTTAAGAAACCCAGCCTCGCCTCCCAGCTGACAGGCTCTGGGATGCTGAGTGGCTCACAGCCACACTCCAGGGCAGGGCAGCAGGTGCGTGCCTAAGGACAGGAGCCCCGTCCTGCCCTTTTCTGGACACCCCACTCCCAGCCTGGTGCCTGGCATAGAGAAGGGTGGGTAACTGTCCCTGATAACCCTGAGATGTGGCCACTGAGTCCCCGGCCCACAGAGAGCAGCTCTCAAGTGGCTGAGCAAGCCACAACAGCAAATCCCAGAGCTACTGCAGCCAAGGGCCCCAGGGATCAGAGAAGTGAGGTGGGTGGACTTCCTGGTATTTGAAGGAGGAGGAAAGGAAAGGGAAAGCGTGTGATGTGGCACAGAGCAGCATTTGTTAGGTGGAACTCCCCAGACTGCTGGTGCGCTGCAAGAAGTGAGGCATTATGTGAAAAGAAAAATAAAGGAGACTTCGTTTTCTCATCTGTAAAGTGGAAGCGATAATGGCTATAGCTCTGCCACCTGTTATTTGTATGACTTTGAGACTTTTATCTGACTTCGCCAGACCTTGGTTTCCTAATATTTCGTGAGCATCAAGTGAGATGTTTGATGGTTGAAAGGTCCCTGAGGAGGGGGAAAGCCGCCCACAGTGGGATTAACCAGGGCTGCGTTGCTGCCCTGAGGGATCTCCCAGGTTGCAGACGGGGCTGGGGGAGGTTTGAGGAAGGACTAACACATGTAATGCTACCCTTGGACTTGGATGACGGGGATTCAAATCCCAGCTGGGCCATTTGACAGCTGTGTGTTTCTGGGCAAGTTACCCAGCCTCTCTGTGCCTTAGTTTTCTCGTCTGAAAAAATGGGAAAGTACTAGTGACTACCTCATAGGGCTGTGATGAGGATAAAGTGAAATGGTTTAACACAGCGTCCACCAGGCGCAAGGACAGCGCTGTGTTAGGGTTCAGCCCCAGGGACTGAAGCCCCCCGTTTCCCCGTCCGTTACACAGACTTTGAACACCGAGTGAGGCCGGGCACACGAGTGAGGCCCACGTGTGCGTCCTTCTCAGCCAGCATCAGCTCTTGTTGTTTCCACTATGATCGTCACTACTTTGGAAGAAGTAGCGGTGATTTCCAGAAAGGCTAGAACCCGACTCTTCCGGGACCCTGGCCCGTGTCCCAGCTGGTGTTACACGTGTTTCCCAGGCTCTTCTGCATCCTTATCACCCACCTTCCTGCATGCGGGTGATGTCACCCATTTCACAGATGGGAAGCAAGAGGGCTGAAGTCATCACCACGGCTCACAGCAGAGCCGACTTTGAACACAACTGTGAGGCTCCACGCCCAGCCATGCCTCAGCCCCAAGCCACGCGTGTGTAACCTGGGAACAGTCCTGCAAGGTGCCCTCTGTCTGCCAGGGGAGCCGCCAGGGCACTTTCCGTCTTCTCTCTCCCCTGCAGCCTTTGTCCTGCCCTGGGTGGCCCTCTTCTGACTCAGAGCAACGCTTGGCCTCCCACCCCAGCCTGTGGCTCCAAAGCCCCGTGATCCGGGGCTGCCCTGGCTCCAGACAGAGGCCCAGGTGTGCCATTCCCGACACCCTCTGTCCTCATCTGCTGACGTCAGCAGGGGGTAGCTTCAGATCGGAAGAGCACAGAAAGTGCCCCAGTCCTCCCGAAAATCCAGCTACTTTTAGACAAAAAGATTGCTGAGGGCGATCGAGGGGATTTGAAACCATAGAGATCAACTTCCACCCAGGGCGCCACCTGCCGCCCCCCCTAACCACAAGCTCACAGCCCACAGCCTGGCAATACTGGATATTTCTCTGGGCCACCGAGCACCCCTGCTCTCCTCTCCCACTGTGGGTCCTCTTCCATCCTGGTGATGCCCCTCCCTTGGTGCCCTCCACCCTCCCCCTCCTTGCACACCCATCCAGCCTAGGGCAGTAAAGCCCCTGATGCTCAGGTTTGACTCCTGGCTGGCTTACTCTTTGAGAGACACTGGGAGAGCTCAGTGAATCCTCTCTGAGCCTCAGTTGTCATGTCTGTGAAATAGGCATAATAACACTACCTTCCTTATAGAATGTGTGAGAATTAAATCAGATCACCTATCTGAAGGGTTTAGCCCTTTGTGTGGCAGCCCCTAGACACAAAATGATGATCATTGTCATTGTTATTATCATACCCAAATAG